>NW_006159776.1:374752-378711 GCF_000334495.1 Tupaia belangeri chinensis | reverse complement strand
ATTCTAAGACTATATTTTAGAAGTAGACTTTGTCTTAAGTATTGATATTGATGCAGGAAGTTGGGGTAATCAGGCCCACACTAGTGCAAGATTTAGGACTGTGAGATGACCAGGTTCTTTTCCTCATGCTCCAAAAATTAGAGACACAGCAAAGGGATAGTAAAGTGTAGTTTATTATGAAAGGAGAAGAGAAACAGAGTTCCCAAGCAGGGAGGGGTCCCAGGAGTGGGTTTTCAAAGAGAAGCTGGGACGAAGGGTTTTTATCTCAGCAAGGATGGACTTGTACATGGGTTTTCCTTGTGGGGACTACGTTTCAGATGATTTACATCATTCTTCTAATTTTTTGGGAGTGTGCTCACAAAACACAAGACTTCAGACATTCAGACCTCAGTTAGTTAACATTCAGGAGATCTTCACCTGAAGACTTAGGCCCATACAGTTTCTAGCTTTTATTATGTCTTTCACAAATATAAGATGAAACTTTGCTGTTTTGTACCCAAAAATACAAGTTCAGAGTTGAGGTGAAAATGGAACCCTCCTACATTGTGGATGGGAATGTACATTTGCTTGGCCACTGTAGAAAGCAATATAGAGGTTCTACAAAAGTTTACAAATACAATAAAACTATTATGTGACTCAGTAATCCCATCCCTTGATTTTTACTCAAAGGGTAGGAAAACACTCTGTTGGAAACACATTAGCATATTTTTATTTCAGCATAATTCACAATTGCTAAGACATGGAATCAACCTACGTGTCCAACAAATGATTACTGGATAGAAAAATATGGCACATATGTGGAGTACTACTCAGCCATAAAAAACAGTGAGATTCTGTCATTGAATACAGAGTGGATGAGTATAGACGATATAATGCTAAGTGAAGTAAGTCAGACTATGAAAGACAAATATTGTATATCTCTACTCAATATACACTGAACATTTAAACTCTGTTGCAGAAATTGAAAGATTCAAAGACATAATAGTAGAAAGGGCAAGTGCAGATACCAGAATCTGTATGAGAGGGGAGTGGACAGTATATATGGGAAGGGAGCAGCAGGAACTCAGGATAAAAGCATTTAATAGACACAAGAAAGTAAGGTTCTTTGTTGAAAATGATGTATATAGTAACATCCTTGATTTGATTGCACACATAACCTGCACACCTTAAAAAAAACATATTGTACACCATAAAGACAAAACAATTAAACATAAATAAGAAAATCTGAAATAACATTGGAAAAACTTTGTAACAGATTCAAGGGATGCAAAGACAAACATTATACAGAAATACAAAGAAATATTCAAAATATAAAAAAGTGCAAAGCAAAAATTGAACTCAAGGAAAACATAAAAGCAAAGTTTGAAAAAAATTAATTGTCTTCTTTGTTAGGACACTAAATAACAAGATCTAATGGTGGATGTAAGAGATCTAATAATAATTAACTTAAAAGAAATTCTGATGTATTTATAAGAATTATAAATGGAATTTGACAGTATTTATGATTTTTATTGGTGACAAAATCACAGGTCCTGCTAGTAAATTGTGGTTTATTTTCTATCTTCATAATAAAAGTAAACCCTTACTTTCAGTTAGAAATTGGTGATAATAAAGATATAACTGTTACTGGGAACTGAGAGTGGCACAGAGATAAGGTCTTATACTCTTTTAGGCAATCCCGCATGAGAAAGGTTTCTGGTTCAAGTTCAGAGCCCTTCTTGAGTACATGTTAACATGTGTGCCCATGATCTGGGACTGATTGAAAGCTGGAGTTGGATCTCAGTGTTGATACCATGTTGGGGGTATTTCTCTTGCTCTTTCTTTTGTTCATGAAGGAAATAAATGAATTAATTAAAAAAATCTTTTACCCATCCGGATTAATAGAGTCTGATTGAGTAATTCTATTGAGAGACACCTTTATGTTCTGTGTACAGAAGGTGATAAACAACTGCTCTAGAGGTTATAATCAGGAGTGAATTGTTGGGTATAAGATATGTACATATACATCTTTTCTAGATAGTGCCAAACCATTTTGTAACTTTATACTTCAATAGCAGTGTATGTGATTTTGGGGACTAGTTTTTTAAGAATTTATTATTATTACCCATGTGATATGATGAGTATGAAGACTAAGTTTTATACCTATTACCTAATAGCTGTTAGTTGAAAAGTGGTAGAAATTAAATAAGGTGACCAAAGGGAGCAGTCTTTTTTTTTTTTTTTTTTTTTTTGGGGGAGGTTTTTTTTTTTTTTTTTTTTTTTTTTTTTTTTGCTATAGGGTGCAGTGTGGCGAGAAATCACCCCCCAGGGGGGATGGCCACACCGCAATCCCTTCTCCTCCATTCTCCTCTTGGGATCTTGGGCACACACGCACACGCGCTCGGTGTGAGTTCAAGCCACTGGGTCCGAGACTCGAACCGCGGTTGACTACATGGGAGTCCAGCGACATAGACATTACGCTAACTGCTGGTCCCAGGGGAACAGTTTTAATGATGATGTTCCTGCTTGATCTTATCCAAAGGACAAGTTAATGTAAATATGCAGAAGGAAGTAGAAGAGTTAGATTCATTGCTGGGCTGACTAGGAGGGCAGTAGCTCTACTCTGGATGCTTGCTTCTATTCTGGTGATACAGTCCTGGGAAAGTGCTTTCTTTCCTCGGTGCTGTATTCTGTGGCCACTAGATGGTATCATAGACAAAAATTTCCCTTCAGTGTGTGTCAGTATGTGCATATGCCAGTTTCTGTTATTTTGGTGTTCTTGTCATTTAAATTACACAGGTATTTAGTGTGGTCTCACAATGTTGTGTCTGTGTGTGATACTTGATTACATAGTGGCGAAAACATTTCAGTAAGGCAAGTTACTGATGCTTATGGGTTGCTGTGTTGATATTATAATGATAAAAGCAATTGGTAATTAAAAAATTATAGCTTAGAGGGCCTTCTGCATGGTTGCTGGGGAGAACCTGCCGCTGTGCTGACCGTGCTCTGCCGGACACAGTGTCCATGAGGACACTACATTGCCAAACCTGCATTGATCTTCAAGTTGGAGCAAGGATGAGATCTGTGCACATTAGAAGAAATACCCAGCTTGAGCCTCCCAGGTCAAAAATTATGGTGTACCAGAGAAATCACAGAGAATTAAAGCCTTAAAATGTGTGCAAATTGAAGAAGATTCCTCATGGCTCTTGCAAACTAGTTATTTCAGGGGATAAGAGAAATGATTTTTTAATGATAATTCAGCCTCCAGCAAACAAGCTAGTGTGGCAGGAGAGGTGAGGCCTTCCTTCAGAAGAAGATTCCTCATGGCTCCGGTGAACTAGTTATTTCAGGGGACAAGAGAAATGAAGATTTTTCTACTGATAATTCAGCCTCCAGCAAACAAGCTAGCATGGCTTAACATATTTCTCAATAGCTACTGAATCTGCTGCACCAGTGATCACAACAGAACGGCAAAGAGATTCCAGATCACCTCTTTCTGCTTGCTCCTGAACACTCAGATTGAACTTCAAGAATTCGAAAGAAACACACTATCCATCAGATGACAAGAAATCACCGCAGGACCACAAGAAATGTGGGAAAGCAAGAAAATACCTCTCCTCCAAGGGAAAAGAATAATTCCTCTTCATTCACAAGCAGTTCAATGCAAATCATGGAAATGTCTGATAGAGAATTTAGAACATTCATAATGGCGAAGCTAACTGAGATGGAAGAGAAGAGAGACAATGCACTGCTAAAGAGAAAGGAGAAAGAAGTTGACGAGTTCCAGGAGGTGAGGAAATTTTCCAAGATCTAAAAGAGGAATTACACGCTTTACAAAAGAGTCAAATGGAACTGTTAGAAATAAAGTCTATAATACAGGAAATCAAAATCTCCCTTGAAAGTATTGAACCAGCAGTTAGTGTAATGGCTATGTTGCTGGACTCCCACGTAGTCGACCGCGGTTCGTATCCCAGACCCGG
>NW_006159776.1:352770-373865 GCF_000334495.1 Tupaia belangeri chinensis | reverse complement strand
TAATAGTACCATGTGAACTTACCATTGAAAGTAGTTAGATTATTTAAGAAATTGTGTGATCAATACAATGTGGGTGGGAAAGGAATGGAAAATAATTGTAGACACCAGAGATAGCATGAGAAGAGGGTGGGAAAGGACAGAGGGTTAGAAAGAGGGGTAAAAAAAAATTCTAGGAACTAGAAATGGAAAATTTTTGATACTAATATGCATGATTAAGTCACTATGCAGTATATTCTAGATGGGAAATCACATTTTTTATGCTGTGATGATATATCGCCCCAGCTAGGTGCTACTTTATGGAAAGAATGTAAATTAAGTTACAAAAAAATACTTCCAGAAAAAAAAACTATTCGATGACTACAGTAAGATATATAGCCCTAGCTAGGTGCTACTTTATAGGATGCCTAAAATTAAACTTGTGTTCATGGAAATGTATATATCAGCTGTGTTTGCTATGAAAATATTTAATTAATTAAGATCATTAGTAATTCAATAAAATGTGAGGGGAAAACAGTATAGAAAGTAAACATAGATACCAGAGACAGTGTGGGAAGAGAGTGGGAGATGGCAGAGGGTAAGAGATAGGGAATCAAGGATGGGGGGAAAAAAGCAAATTATACAGGAAACAAGAAATGGAAAATTATTTGTTGACAATAACTTGTATGTTGATGTGCTTGATTGAGACAATATACAGTGTACTCTGGATGGAAAATCTCATTTTGTATGCTGTAATGATGTACAGTGAATGGACGTAAATAAATAAATTTAAATTAAAAAAATAAAATTATCACTCAAAATTTCTTTATCAGTGTCTTATCCAGATCACTGAATATTTGCTAAGCACATGTTGTATGCTGAATGTTGAACTAAATGCTGTGAAAGCTGCTGGGTCCGGGATTCGAACCATAGTTTGAGAGTGGGAGTCCAGCAATGTAACCATTACACCACCTGCTGGTCCCTATCCTATCCATTTTTAATGTACAGCTCATCGTAATAAATAACACTCATAATGTTGTGCAACCATCACCACCATCCAACTTCATAATGCTACTCATCTTGTAAGACTGAATCTGTGTACTTGTTAAACAATACCTCACCTTTTCCCTCCTCCCTGTGTAGCTCCTGGTAACCATCATTTTACTGTCTGTCACTGATTTGACTACTCTTCCTCATATTATTAGAATCATACAAGTGTTGTCTATTTGTGATTTGCTTATTTCACCTACCATAATGTCCTCCAAGTTCATCCAAGTGGTAGCATATGTTATTAAGGATGAATAATACTGTAATGTGTGGATAGGCCACATCATCCCTCAATGGAAACATAGGATGCTTCCACATTTTAGCTATTGTGAATGATGCTACTAGGAATATAGGTGTATGGATTTCTCTTCATGACTCTTTTCAATTCTTTTAGATATATACTCAGAAATTAAATTGCTGCATCTGATGGAAATCCTATTTTTATTTATTTATTTATTTTAAAGAATTGTCTATTCTCTATAGTGGCTACACCATTTTACACTATTTCTACCAATAGTAAATGTGGGTTTTTTCATACTCTTGTGCGTACTTTTTTTTTTAAATAGTAGTCATCTTAATGGATATGATGTGGTATCTCTTGTAGCTTCGATTCATAGTTCTTTAATGATTACTGATGCTGAATGTCTTTTCATGTGCCTTTTGGCTATCTGGATATCTTTTTTTGAGAAACGTTTGTTTAAAGTCTTTCGCTCATTTTTAAATTAGGTTTTTGTATTTCTGTAGTCTGGTGAGTTTTTAAACTATGGATTAGTCTCTTACCTGTCTTTGGATTTCTTTACTACCTCTTTTTCTAACTCTTTTAGTTGAATTCTTAGTATATTAATCTTCAGTCTTATTTTTAATGAATCTGTTCTAGTCTAAAATTTATTTCACACATTTAGATAGTATTTGTATTACCATGAAATTATAAACATTTTAAAATTTCCACCATGCTCTTTTAAAATTTGTGAATTATTTAAAAGTATGTTTTGGGACCAGCAGCTTGTGTAATGGCTATGTTGCTGGACTCCCATGTAGTCAACCATGTTTCGAGTCCCAGGCCCGGTGGCTTAAATTCACGCTGGATATATGTGTATGTGTGCCCAAGATCCCGAGAGGAGAATGGAGGAGAAGGGATTGCAGTGTGGCCATCCCCCCGGAGGGGTGTGTGGTTTCTCGCTTTCTCTCTCTCTGTCTTTCTGGCAAGCACACACGCCCTATAGTGTAAACCTCCACCCACTCCCCAACCCTCCAAAAAAAGTATGTTTAAAATTTTTCCCATTTAAAAGACATATTTGGGGATACTGTTTAAATATGAGTTTCTTATATTGTAAATCAATTTTAGTCTGAGCAGAGGAGGGGAAGGAAGAAATGCTTGATGAAAACAATAGTCTCTGATATCTCACCCAAGGAGGGCAGAGGTCCTTTCTCATTATAGTCATCTTCAGGTTGTCCTTTCTGCTCACTCATTTCATTGGATAGGCTGCTTTTGAAGGCCACTGCCACAGGGTTTGATCCTGACTTCGATCTTGTTTAGAGAAGCCCATTTTAGTATGCACACCTAGTGGTGAAGGGCTCACCTGGCTCGTGCCACGCTGTCACTCCTGGCCAGTGTCCTACACTACGTTAGGCCCATGGCAGTGTTTCTGTTCTTGTTTGTACCTGTGCTGGAACTGAAGACCCTTGGTTTGCTCTGGTCTGGGGATCTGGCAGGCAGTACTGCTTTCTTAAACAGCTAGTGATCCTCCTGGAAAGCCCTGTGAGCCCTGAGTCATGAAACTGGCAGAGACTGTGCCGAGGGCCGTCAATTCTATCATGATCATCACCAGGGCTTCTGGTGCTGTGAGTGCAGGAGAGGCTCCAGGATCAGCCTGTGTAGCCAGACTCAGAGAGAAGTCCAGGTCTTTCAGATGCTGGGTAGCAGCAGGCAGGAAGACTGGTTGGGGCTATGTGGACTTCATCTTCTGGTTGCTGGGTTTACAGCTAGTAATGGGGCTGGACCAGAGGGTGGACTTTGCATCCAGACTACTTGGAAATCTGGCAGGCAGTGGGGCTGGTCTGGTCAGGGTGGGCTCCATCTCTAGGTTGCCTGGAAATCTGGCAGGCAGTGGGGCTGGTGTGGTCAGGATGGGCTCCACCTCTGGGCTACTGGGGAATCTGGCAGGCAGTGGGGCTGGTCTGGTCAGGGTGGGCTCCATCTCTAGGTTGCCTGGAAATCTGGCAGGCAGTGGGGCTGGTGTGGTCAGGATGGGCTCCACCTCTGGGCTACTGGGGAATCTGGCAGGCAGTGGGGCTGGTCTGGTCAGGGTGGGCTCCATCTCTAGGTTGCCTGGAAATCTGGCAGGCAGTGGGGCTGGTGTGGTCAGGATGGGCTCCACCTCTGGGCTACTGGGGAATCTGGCAGGCAGTGGGGCTGGTCTGGTCAGGGTGGGCTCCATCTCTAGGTTGCCTGGAAATCTGGCAGGCAGTGGGGCTGGTGTGGTCAGGATGGGCTCCACCTCTGGGCTACTGGGGAATCTGGCAGGCAGTGGGGCTGGTCTGGTCAGGGTGGGCTCCATCTCTAGGTTGCCTGGAAATCTGGCAGGCAGTGGGGCTGGTGTGGTCAGGATGGGCTCCACCTCTGGGCTACTGGGGAATCTGGCAGGCAGTGGGGCTGGTCTGGTCAGGGTGGGCTCCATCTCTAGGTTGCCTGGAAATCTGGCAGGCAGTGGGGCTGGTGTGGTCAGGATGGGCTCCACCTCTGGGCTACTGGGGAATCTGGCAGGCAGTGGGGCTGGTCTGGTCAGGGTGGGCTCCATCTCTAGGTTGCCTGGAAATCTGGCAGGCAGTGGGGCTGGTGTGGTCAGGATGGGCTCCACCTCTGGGCTACTGGGGAATCTGGCAGGCAGTGGGGCTGGTCTGGTCAGGGTGGGCTCCATCTCTAGGTTGCCTGGAAATCTGGCAGGCAGTGGGGCTGGTGTGGTCAGGATGGGCTCCACCTCTGGGCTACTGGGGAATCTGGCAGGCAGTGGGGCTGGTCTGGTCAGGGTGGGCTCCATCTCCAGGTTACCTGGAAATCTGACCGGCAGTGGGGCTGGGCTGGGTGGGGTGGAGGTGGGATCCAGGCTGCATAGGAACCTACAGGGATGGAGACTGAACAGAGAGGGGTGGACTTCACCTCCAGGCGGTAGAGGAATCTGGAAAGCAAAGAGGCTGGATGGAGGGGTTGCTCTGCTGGCTTTCTGCCTTCCTGACTCTTTAACAGTCAGGTTGGATGGAAGTTTGGGGGACAGAGACAGGGACATCATCTACTCTGATAATCTTGCCCATCTAACTTGCCCTCTTTTTGCCCATCTGAAACCAAGGGTACTCCTTTATTTATTTTAGGTATAGCCTCACCTGCGTTCTGCTATCATGATTGTTGCAGCAGGTTTTCCACCTGAAATGATAGCCAAGTTGGGAACATACATTCATCACGTTGGATACTCTCCTGCAACTTCTTCAGTGTTGTCCCTTTCTGAAAGAGATGATGCCAGTGGGCATGATAGAATCACTCCAGATGACCACGCATTGATAGCAGGGCCTTTGAACTCCTGTCACAGTCGTATCTTGGGGCCATGTATGAGAGCGTGCTGCAGAAGTTACCCAGCTTCTGGCCCACAGAGAACCTGGCCTCAGTTTCTCTGATGGACTTCTAGCAGGATGTTGGCTGGCTTCAGGTTTCTCTGGGCCATGGTCTGGCCATGGCAGTATTGTAGCACTGTTGCCAGCTGCAGGAATAGCACACACACCTCCTCTTCTTCTGTGAGGCCTTCCTGTTTGAGACAGTCCTGGAGTGACTCCCCACAAGTGTGCTCCATGATGAAGTATGAAGTGTTCTTAGTGTCATTCACCTCTGATGCTTGGATGATGTTCAGATGGTGTAGTCTCATCATGATGTTGATCTCTTTGTAGAGTTTCAGGAGCTGGGAGGAACTGTGCTTGCCTTCTCTGTCAAAGACCTTCACTGACACCAGAGTCTCTGTTAGAATGTGCCAGGCCAACTTCACCTTGCAAAAGCTGCTCTGGGGGGATGGTCCAGAGAGTGATGCAGGAGTTCCAAAGTTGGTCTCTTTGGCAGACATGGACAGGAGGTTCTGCTTCCTTGTGTTGTCAAACTTCCACTTGTTTCCTGTCTTCAATACCTGGTGTGGTATAACATTCAATTCAGATGAGGCTGTAAGTCAGAGTTGTTCTTTCTTTCCTTTTTTTTTTTTTTTTTGTGGACAGACAGGTCCTTTTATGAACAGGGACTTAAAAAGCTCACTTGTGCTGTCAAACTTCCACTTGTTTGGTTCTCTTCAGTACTCCCTGTGTGGTATAATACTCAATTCAGATAAAGTTGTGAATCAGTCTTGTTCAGTTTTTCCTAGATAAAGACAACTCTTTTTTTATGAATGAGGGCTTATGAAACTCATTTCTCTACATACATGCTTCACCCATTCCCATGATGCAGCTGGCTAAAATGAAGGGACCCTAGTGTGGTCCTGGAACAATATTAAGCTCTGAGATCCCAGTGGGCGGAGCAGCCGCTACGGATTTAAGGACTGCAGAGAGGTGGGTCACCACCAGGGTTCAGGGTTCATGGTCACCATGACAACGACCTGGCTTCCTCCCCCCAGTTTCTGATTGGCTGCATGCAGGGGATTAAAGCAGCCTCAAGGAGATCTGGGAGTGGGCGTGGCTGCCCATGGCATGGGGATGGAGGGATCAGTGAATCCCACAGACCTTTGGCACAGGCACAGAGACTATGGCACAGTCCCACAGACCAGCTGCTTCTGAAGTGCCAAAGTCACAGTGCCCTGCTGTAGCCAGGAGGAAACACTCAGCCCAGGCTGCGCCGCCGCACAGGTTTGACCATTGAATTTCTAATATGTTATATCATGGCCATGACATTGATTCTTTAATATTTCTTGAGATTTGTTTCCTTTCCTAATGCAATGGTTTTATAAACATTTCATTAACTACAAAAACATTTTAAATTGTGTGAGTACAAAGTTATACAGAAATACGCACTATTGTCATAATTTAAATTGTGTGTTTAACTTAACACTCTTGACTTAATGTCTGTGAAATCTTCCTGAATAGGACGGTGACCTTAAAATGTTAACTGACCTCTGATTTGTAACCCTTATCATCACCTTCTATGTTTTTTGTGTCTGATATTTCATTTTTAGGTGGCTTTTGAGCATCCAATTTTTTTCTCTTTTTTACAACATTAATTGCAGTATAGATGTACCGCATATTTACTAGTTTCTTTATGTTTTTCATTTCATATCATTCACTTAAGCAGAATTTCTTTTTTCTAGGGTTTTCTGAGTGGTAAAAATCTGAATTTCTTTTAAAAATGTCATTGCTTTGGTTTCTATCTTGAAATACATTTTGGTTTTCAATAGAGTTCAAGGTGTTTACTTAGTTAGTTAAACGATTTGGAGATATTATTCTAATGACATTGGGCCTCTATTTTCTTTGACATTTCTATTCTGTTTCTCACTTTAAAGAATTTGAGAAAATAAATACCATATTTTACTATATGGCATGCACTATGCACATGCTTTTACACACATAGTATGATGTGATTTTGTCATCTCAAGATTTAAAAAAATATTTACTTAATTTTATTTATTATTATTATTAAAATTTTATCAGAGAGACAGAGAATGAGGGACGTGAGAAAACAAGCCACTAGGACTGGGACTCCAACTGCTCTTGGTCATGTGGCAGTACAACACGTTAACCACCATCCCACCTGCCAGCCCATGTACTTTGGTTTTTTGAAAATTTTATTTATTTATTATTATTTTTGATTTTCTGTAAGACACATGCACTCACCTGAGAGAGACAGAGAGAGAAAGAGAAAGAGAAAGAGAAAGAGAAAGTTAGAAAGCAAGCTGCTAGGTCCAGGAATTAAACTGTGGTTGGCCATACAAGAGTCCAGCATCTCAACCACCATGCTACCCATTGACTCCTGTACTTTATTTTGAGACATTTTTGCTATAGAGTGCGTGTACTCGCCAGAAGGACAGAGAGAGACAGAGAGACAGTATGTGAGAAATCACCCACCGTGGGGATGGCCACACCGCAATCCCCTCTCACGCATTCTCCTCTTGGGATCTTGAGCATGTACGCACACTCACCTGGCGTGAGTTTAAGCCATCAGGTCTGGAACTTGAACTATGGTCGACTACATGGGAGTCCAGCGACATAGCCATTATGCCAACTGTTGGTCTCTACACTTTATTTTTTAAAAATCGTAATATATATTCTAGGTGGGAAACATTATGACTTTATTAAGACCAACTTCCATGTGTTCTTTTAGGCACCCACTTTACTATTATTTTGTTTGTTTATAAATATGCTTACACTTATACTAATTTTAAAAGTGACTTACTTTATTATATACATAATTTCATGTTTTTAAAAACTTGATTCAAAACCACTCTTTTCAGTTTATATTTTGAAATTTAAGTGTACCTGCTAAATCATACTGCAGAATCTAGATTGTATGACATACACTGAAGAATGAAAATGAAAGACATCTGCAGCATTTTTATATGGAATCTTATTCTAGGGGTTACAGATTTTCTCTTTATACTGTTAAAATAAAAATAAATTCTGTATTTTATACTTTGATATTTTAGAGAAGAAATTTAAGACAAGTACTAATTTTATAATATACATACATACTGAAACATAATGGAATTTTGCTTAGACTATATATTTCTATGTAATCATTCTTACAGTGTCTAATGATTTCTCCAATACAATAAGACAGCTAGTTTCACATGTGATAAAATTTCCTAGCTGCACCTAAAACTAAGACACGTAGAGCACAAGGACTCCATTACAATCGGTTTTGCCTTGTGCCTGTTATATAATTATTTTGGAATTTCTTTTCACTACTACCAGGAGTTTTTCTTTTTTCTTTCTTTCTTTTTTTTTTTTTTTTTTTTGTATTATGTTGGCTTATGTTCCTGAATTTCAGGGGAAATTCCCTATCATGTGGGAAAAATCATAGACCTTTAGTTAATTTATCTAGAGCTATGTGCATTTATTTCTCATGAAGAGGTTATTTCCCTCAAAAACAAGATCAATATTACATATAGTCTTTGCCATCTAATTGTCTTGATTGATCTACTTCTATAATTCCATTCATTTGCTACTCGCCAGTGAGTCATGCATTTATGCAATTTTTTCAAAATACTTTGATATTTAATCCTTTTCATTAGATGCACAAATTTATTATCAATATAGCTTTCATCTCTAATATTAGTAGTGGTCATTAAATTGAATAAAGTCTCATTCCCCATTTAAAAATAGTCTTACACATTACAGCATACATATTAACACTTGTATTCTGTAATCACCTGAATAAGTATTTATAATACAATCAGTGTTCATTTATGTTTTCTTTTCTTTTTTTTTTTTGAGAGGTTTTTGTATAGGGCACGTGTGCTTGCCAGAAGGACAGAGAGAGACAGAGAGATAGAAAGTGAGAAATCACCCTCCAGGGGGATGGACATGCCACAATCCCTTCTCCTCCATTCTCCTCTCAGGATTCTGGGCATGCACGCACACATGCCTGGCATGAGTTTAAGCCACCGGGTCCGGGACACGAACGGTGGTTGACTACATGGGAGTTCAGCAACATAGCCATTACGTTAACTGCTGGCTCCTGTTTTCTTGAACTAATAGCTTCTCACATTTGTAATAATGTTTTGTTCCACATCTGTTTAGAATATGAGCAGCATAGTAAAGAAATAGTTCAGTCGACTTATGGATTACTGTTTGAATTGAACTTTAAATTCTTAATTTCTATTAAGGTTTCAGATCAGAAAAGCCTTGGGAAATGTGAATGGTTATTCATGGTGACTGCTTTAAGAATAGCAATGCTAGAAAGGTAAATAGGAAATTACCATGTGAATATATATAGAAATGGTACTGTCAGACATGTCATGGCTTTAATTGTAATAAAAACCTGCAATTTCAGGATAAATGATATAGGAAGAACACATTTCTTTTGTCAAGTTCTATCTATGCAATCTAACATGCGTTTGGAATCAGCAGTCCCCTCAGAAGTAGTAAAAAACATGTAAAAGAATATTGCAAATAACACATCATGACAAAAGAAAAAGGTTGATGGTTCCTTTTATTTTTTTAATTGCCTTAGGAACTGATACTGGCAAATCTTCCGATATATTTATTTTCTTCCCTTACCTTTTCTTCCTTTTACACCCCTCCCTCAGGAATAGCAACTGAAATCTGGCAAGAGTTCAGTACAGAGAATTAAATTTCACAGGGACCATTAAAATTTATTTTTTATGCTCTCTCAAGATAGGTTGTAACCTATTAAAAAATTTTGCCTTGGGGCCAGCAGGTGGCACGGAGGTTAAGTTCCGGATCCCACATGGCTGACTGCACAGTTGAGTTCCTGACACAGCGGCTTGAGAATCACACCAGGCAGGTGTGCCCAAAATACTGAGGAGACTGGAGAAGGGATTGCGGTATGGCCATTCCCCCTGGGGAAGGGGGTGATTTCTCATTTTTCCCTCTTTCTCTCCCTGGCTAGTGCACATGCCCTATAATAAAAACAAACAAACAAAAATAAACCAGTTTTGCTTTTTTAGAATAGAAGAATTTTACTAAATTAAATTTAATATAATTTATAATGATCCTATTTTTAATCAAAATTCTGCTCCAGTTTCATTCACTGATGTATCATTTCTTCAGGAGTTGTATTTATCACAGGCTTTGTGTAGCTTTATTTTTTCCACCACTGTACCATGAAAAATTTCAAACATCAAGCAAAACTGAAAGAATTTCACATTGAGCATCATCTACTCACTCTAATTCAATTATACCATGAACGTTTTCCTAGCTTTTCTAGTAATCATTGTATATATTCATTTCTCTGTATCCTTACTAAATCCATGTCATTTATGTATGCATTTCTTTTAAAAATTATGTGTTTAATTTTATTTATTATTATAATTATTTAATTTACTATAGGGCACATGTACTCACCAGAGAGAAGGGGGCAGGGGAGAAAATGAGAAAGCAAGCCGCTAGGTCTAGGACTTGAACCATGGTTGGACATATGGGAGTCCAATACCTTAACCACCATGGATACATTTCAAAGTAAACTATGAACATTATACAATAGTTTATATACACAGGCTTATTTATATTTCAGCCTCTGTATCATTAACTAGAGTTTAACATTTCTTTATAGTTCTTTCTATTAATTTTAACTTTGTATTTTTTAAATCCACAAATCTCAAAGTAATATTCAGAGTTTTCACAAGTGAAATGAAAACTAGTATCTAGAAAATTGTTAATATTCCTTAGAAATTATTGAATTATTAGGAAGGTGACTGGAATACCTGTAGGAATGCAGCATAGAAATTAGATGGTTGTAATAAAATTATTAAAAGAAAGGAGAATTGCTGAAGGCTTGATAGCCTATGACCACTTAGATAATATGTCCTTATAATTTTTTGTCTCAGAATATGAGTGTGGAGTCAGTAACAAAAGAATACTTCGGTTAGGACCATGTATTTGATTGTCGGAAAAGTTTTGACATATTTTTGCATAGAAAAACATTTCATAGCTTTCCCAACAACCTAATAAATATAGGTGATGATATCCAACTCAAAATAAGTATTTTTAAATATAAAAAGGTAACTTATTGACCTATATAGTAAAAAGAATAATTTTGACTCTGACTTTAGACACAGCTGGATAAGAGTTAAAATATTAATAGCATCAGACTTTCTTTCTCCCCTTCTCTCCACTCTTTTTTTTTTTTTTGTCTCACAAACACTTCCCATGTTCTGGCAATGATCGACTTCATTATCATATTCTCCAGCTTAGAAACCCTAGAAGAAAGAGTGCCTCTTTTTTTACACAAGGACAACGTTCTTTGATTCAGTTTGATTACACTGAGTTGGTTCACTTGCTAGGCTGAATGAATCACTGTGGCTAGAGAAATTTGCTTTTTAATTAGCTAGGTTTTGTTTTTACTATTTCCAGAAGGTTGGGCTATATACACACAGCACCAAAGGGACTCAGAGAGAGGAGCTATTGAATTATTGAAAGCAAAAGATGACTTTGGCTTAGCCACTGTGATGTAGCAATAATGCGGGTGCCCCAACAGGCTGGAAACCATATGATCGCTGATCCCCAGGTCAGTCTGGAAACATGCTGGGCTGTGTGTGTGTATGTGTGTGGACAGCCAGGATCCTGAGGAACTGGAGAGGCAGGGAAAGGGGTTTGCAGCATGGTGGGACCCAGTTGAGGATACCTTTCCCTTCTCACATGTATTCTGTCTTCTAACAAAAACAGATGCCATATTTTAGCAGAAGAAGGGATACTGAATACAAAGCTATAGATGTTCAATTCATAAGGACCAGGAGAGGAGACTGAAAGCACAGAAGAGAGAAGGAAAAGTAGATTAAGGAGTGAAGAGAAGGAGGACAAGGAAGAGGAGAAATGGAGGAAAGAAGATGGAGAGAAAAATGAGGAAGAAAGTAATAGAGAGGAAAGAGGATACTCATTTTTTTTCTTTCTTTTTTTTTTTTAGAAGTTATTTTGCTATAGGCACTTTGCTTGCTGGAGGGAAACAGAGAGACAGAGAGAGATTAGAGAAAGGGAGAAATCACCCCCTCCCTTCCTGAAGAGATGGTCATGCACCAATACCTTCTCCTCCATTTTCTTCTTGGGATTTTGTGCACACCCACACCCACATGCCAGGACATGGCATGTTTTATCAGGCTGCTAGGTCTGGACTTGTACTGTAGGGTTTGCCATGTGGGATCCAGCATCTTAACCACCACATCACCTGATACCCCCAAAAGACTTATCTTGATGAAAAGCCATGCACCATATGTAAGACTGATTAGTAGGGCTACAGGAAGCTAGAAACTGCAGATAGGACATTAATCAGATAGCTTACATGAAGCATTCTATACTGAAAAATGGGAGTACTATATTTGACTATATAAGAGAACACAATCTTTTAACTCTGGGTTCTGTGACTGTATGTGAGTACAAAACATCTGATCCATGTCGAAGATATCATATGGTTCAAAGCCTTTTATATTTTCCAAAAATGCAGGTGTCTGCTTAGGACTTTCTTCATAGCTTCTTTCACATCTTTATTCCTCAGACTGTAGATGATGGGGTTCAACATTGGGGTTATAACTCCATAAGAGAGCCCAATGATCTCATCAGATACTTTTGTGTACTTTGACTTGGGCTTCATGTACATAAAAAGAGCTGAACCATAGAATAAGATGACCACAGTTAGGTGGGCTGAACATGTAGAAAAGGCTTTCTTCCTCCCCTCAGCAGAATTAATTTTTAAGATAGAAGATAGGATGAACACATAGGAGACAAAAATTAACAGTAGAGGAATCACCAATAAAACAATACTTGCCACTGCCATGATTAACACATTTGTGGAAATATCTGAGCATATGAGTTTAAGAAGAGCCAGGATCTCACAGGTAAGATGATCAATGACATTATTCCCACAGAAAGGCAGGACCATTGCCAAGATAGTTTGTACTAAGGAGTTTGCACAACCTATGATCCAAGACCACGCAGCCATATGCATGTATAGCACCCTGTTCATGATGATGGGATACCTCAGTGGATTACAGATGGCCACAAACCTGTCATAAGACATCACAGCCAAGAGGACACACTCAGTGGAGCCCAAACCAAGGGAGAGAAACATTTGCAGAGCACAGCCAAAGAAGGAAATGGATTTTCTCTCAGCCATAAAAATAACAAGAGTTTGAGGAAGAGATGATGATGTATAGCAAATATCCAAGAATGAGAGGTTTCCAAGGAAGAAGTACATAGGTGTGTGGAGTCGAGAATCCAGGATGCTGATGATAATGAGGAGACTATTTCCCAGGAGGATTATTATGTACGTGATGAGGCAGAGCAGGAACAGGAATAGCCGGAGCTCTGGGTACTGGGAAAGGCCCATGAGAAAGAATTCAGTCACAGCAGTGTAATTTCTTATTTCCATGTGTCCACCTCACCTACAGAGTTTAGATAAAGGCATGAGTCACAGAAATTTGAATTTTTGATGTAAATTCATCAGATCATTTTCAACTCCATTATTCTGTTTTATTCTTATAATAGCCTCTGAAATTAACAAAAGCAGGGATATTATATTTATTTTATAGTGGGGAAAAATTATGAAAGTTAGATAGATACTACTTTGTATCACACAGCAGCAGAGGTTAAGGATTAGGCTAGAAGGTGCCAGGCCTCTAATTACATAAAATCTGGGGACAAACTACTTTTAAGTAAATATTTTAAAATAAAACTGCATATTAATTATGTTACATCTATTTTGTATTCCCTTGTAGTTTTTTAAAAAGAATTATTTATTTTATTTATTATCATTATATTTTTTCTCATGAGTTCACCAGAGAGAGAGAGAGAGAGAGAGAGAGAGAGATGGAGGGAGGGAGAGAGAGAGAGAGAGAGAAAGAAAGCTGCCAGGTCTAGTACTCGAACTGTGGTTGACTATGTGGGAAGTCCAGTGCCTCAACCACTATGCCACCTGCTGGCCCCACATATGTAGTTCTTAATATTTATAATTTTACATCATTCTGGGGGTATACTATCATGTTTAAATACATGTATACACTGTATGTTGAACAAATCAGAATAATTTGTATATTGATCATCTTGAATATTTATCATTTCTTTGTGGTGATAAACTCTAATTTAGAGTCCAGAGTGCTCAGCATCACACCATGGAACCTCCAATAGCATCTGATTTAAGATATTATCCAGATTTGATAGCATGTCACTTATCCTCAGTATGACTTTTTTTTTTTTTTTGCCATAGGGCATTTGTACTCACTGGAGAGAGAGCTGAAGTAGGGGAGGATGAGAAATCACCTCCCAGGGGTTATGGCTAAGCCACAATTCCTTCTCCTCCATTCTCCTCTCCGGATTTTGGGTAGGCACACACATGTGCCTGGTGTGGTTTTTCAAGCCGCTGGGTTTGGGACTTGTACCACAGAGATAGCTATGTGGGATCCAGTGCCTTAAGCACCATGCTACCTGCCGGCCCCAAGTATTTTCTTCTAAATGTTATTTAACTTACAGCCACCAAAGGTACTAGTCTTAGAAAAATGGAAGAAAGTTATAAGATAGTTTATTCTGAGAATTAAATTAGATAACATCTGTTAGCTGGCAGGTATAGTCGGCAATGCTAACACATGATCTAAAATTATGTATAGGGGAATACAATATAATAAAACAGAACAATATTAAATTCATGTAGTTTTACAAATATTAAAAATGAAAAATTTTAAGTCTACTTGACTGACTCAGAAAGGAAGACTGATTTTTTAAAAAAAATTTTGGGGTGAGTCCAGCAGGTGGGCTGGTGGGTAAGGTGCTGGATTCCCACATGGACAACTGTAGTTTGAGTCCCAGACCTGGAGACTTGAAAATCATGCTGCATACATTTGCCTGTGTGCCTAGAATTCCAAGAGAAAATGGAGAAGAACTGTGGCAGATCATCCTCCCTGAGGGGTGATGTCTCACTCCCCACCCTATCTCTCCCTGTCTCTCTCCAGTGAGCACATGCACCCTATGGAAAAAATAATTTAGAAGAAGGAGAGTGAAGTTTTGGAAGTCGCTGAGTACTACTTTTCTTCCTAACATTTGTAATTTTCCAATTGCTGTAAATTCCTTATTCTTTATCACTTCTCAGATGCATAATATGTATTTTTTATAGCCCATATTTTGTATTTCTCTCAATTTTTGTGTTTGATGCTTTAGAATACATCCCCATGTCTTCTGTATTATGTTTAATTTGGGCCATGAAGCCAGCATATGTGACTGAATTGATAATAGCTAATTTTCTGAGGACTTTGTGGTAAACACATTATAGTGTGGGAAGCTCATAGAATATGTTTTTTTTAAAGAGAAGTTTTTCTTTTTTTTTTTTTTTGCTATAGAATGCATGTGTTTGCTGGAGAGACAGAGAGAGACGGAGAGACAGGAAGTGAGAAATCACCTTCTAGGAGGGTTGGCCAAACCACAATTCCTTCTCTTTTATTCTCCTCTTAGAATTTTGGGCACACACACACACACACACACACACACACACACACGTGCCCAGCATGAGTTTTAAGCCGCTATACCTGGGACTTGAACAGTGGTTGTCTACATGGGAGTCCAGTGATGTAACTATTTTGCCATCTACTGGTCCAATATGGTGTAGATAGCATTTTTTAAATTCCCATTTGATAAGGGGAAAACAGAGACAAGGAAAAATATAACTTTTACAAGGTCACAGAGATACAATATCTATTTGTCTGCTCCAGGGTTCCCCACTAGACCAAACTATGTACAGATTTCCATGTTGATTCTAAGCAAGAGACATGTTCTAATGTCTCTTGCTATGTTGAACTTACATACAAACATTACTTGTTCATTTTATTCCTGATCATAAGAAATAGTTAGAAAAACTGAAGTCTGGGTTGTAGTCTTCTTCTTTCTATAGCCTTTCTATGTGGTCATCTTTTTTTTTTCACTAGACCAAACTATGTACAGATTTCCATGTTGATTCTAAGCAAGAGACATGTTCTAATGTCTCTTGCTATGTTGAACTTACATACAAACATTACTTGTTCATTTTATTCCTGATCATAAGAAATAGTTAGAAAAACTGAAGTCTGGGTTGTAGTCTTCTTCTTTCTATAGCCTTTCTATGTGGTCATCTTTTTTTTTTTAAGTATTATTTAATTAAATTAATAATAATAATAATTATTATTATTTTAATTTATTATCGGTCACACGTAGTCACCAGAGAGGGACAGGGAGTGAGAGAGAGGGAAAGTGAGAAAGTAATCCACCAAGTCCTGGACTCAAACCATGGTTGGCCATTCTGTTTCCAGTACCTTAACCACCATGCCATCTGCTGACCCACTAATTGTGATCATCTTCATTTTCTATGTAGAGCAGAAAATTCTTTATTTATCAGAATTACTATAATTAAGAATTACCATAATAAAAATAATTACACAGAAATTTTTACCGTCTTGTTTGTCTCTACCAATCACACACCAAGAATCTTCCAGCCTTTACTTACTTTTCTTTGCAAATCAGAATCTACTTAAGGATTTTAAAATTGCCCTGAGTTTTGCCTCTTCTACTGTGTCTATCCTGACTCATCTTTTGCTAATCTTAGTCTACTTTGTAACTTTAGTGCCAAATAACTAAAAAATCAATTATCCTCCAGTGATCTGTATTTATTTTGTGACGATAATCAAGCATGCTCATTGACATATGTGAGGGATTGTATCTTACACTTTACTATACTATCACTCTAACGGCTTTTGTTCCTTGGATTTTGGTGGGAGAATGAAAATATTTTGTTTTGCTTATATCTTAACTCCACAATCAGAACATTTTCCCTGGCTTAGAAATTTTTTTTTTTCAAATTTGCTAGAGGACACATGTGCTTGCTAGATAGAGAGAGAGGTAGAGAGAGAGAGAAAGAGAGAGAGAGAAAGAAAACAACCCTCCCACCCGTCATGGGAAATGGTGAAGCTACAATTCCTTCTCTATTTCTCCTTCCTTTTGGAATTTTGAGCATTCATGTACAAGTGCCCAGCACGTTTTTTGAGCCTTTGGATCTGGGACTCAAACTTACTCAGTTGGCCATGTAGGATCCAGCTATTTTAACCACCACACCACTGGCTGGCCCCATCTTGGCTTTTTTGCATATGAAGAACTTGAAGAAATGGATGAGGGGCTTATTCTTTGACTGGTCATAGATGGCAGCACTCGTATCTTCCCATAATAGATAGTATGGGGAAATGGTTTCTTTTTCATATTCTTTCCGTAGTATTCTCTTCATTTTAGAATCATCTGGACAGTGATTTGGATAAGGTTAAAAAAAGAGGCGATGGTTCCAATATCTTAGAATATTAGAAATGATTCCCTTACACTTCCTCTACTGTTTCTAGTCACATTGACACATAAGCTTATTTTAAAATAAGAATCAGTTAAGGCAGTAGTTCATTACATTGGAAGACAATTGAGAAGGAAGAGAAGGTGAAAATAGAAGAAAAAGAACAGGAAGGAAAAGGAGCTACTTTTACTTTTAAATAAAGTACACTTAGGCCAGCAGATGGTTTTGTGATTGCATTGCTGGACTCCCACATGGCCAATCTTTGGTCAAATCCTGGGCCCAGTGGATTTGAAACTAATGCTAGATGTGTGTGCCCAATGTTCCAGGAGGAGAATGGACGAGAAGGGACTGCAGCATGGCCATCCTCCCTGGGGAATACTTTCTATCTTTCCCTCTCACTGTCTCTGTCTCTGTCTCTCTCTGTTGAGTGTTTGTGCCCTATGGCAAAAAACTCAAATAAATAAATAAATAAATAAAGTGCACTAAATACTTGTACCCTGAGAGTGAGGTTGTTAAAAAAAAGGGAAGAAGGCGGAATGTCTAGAATGTCTATCTTTTAGTTCAAAAAAGGTTTAGTTGAAAGAGAATGTTTTTCTGGAATCAAGGGGGAAATGAGAAAAAGCAAAATGAATAACTTCACCAAAACAATGAATCTATTACCAAAAAACATTTTAATTTATTCAGTTTACTGTCCTCCTTCCACTTCTACCATTCTTCTTCCCATGGTGGTGTCAAGAAAGGAGTTACTGGATGGGTGTGGTCTCTTCCCAATAGTCTTCTTCACCCTCCCAGAAAAGGCATACAAATAAACGCAGACTGAGGAAAAGCAATGTACTTGCTAGGCAATATAAGGTCAAGTCCTCTAGCCCATTTTACAACTGCATGGTTACCCCTAGGTCCTTTTAATTTAGAAATTCCAAAGCCACTTCTGCCACCTTCAATGCTCTATAATGATTATGCTGGACTTTTTAGCCTTCTTCAAATACTGCTCTTTATTCTTTATCAATTTTGACATATACTTTCATTAAAATGGAAGATCTTTCCCAGTGTATGTATTATGGTTTGTAGGAAACCTTTTCACCTTCTCTGACTAGGATACCCCTAGAATGTGCTCTCTGCTCTCTTAGCATCTTTCATTCATACACTCATTTACTCAACACTTAATATGTTATATACACAGTGATACATAATAGGGCTTCCATTCTGAGTACTAGACTTTCAAAATGGACATTGCATACACAATATTTTGATAGTTATTTTATGATCTTATACTTTCAAGAAAAATAATTTATTTTCTATATAACATGTTCCTGGATGAAAAAGTTATGAGATATTTTCCAAATAACTTCATCAAACTACAATAATGCTTTTACCCAAAGCATCAAAGAAGCAATATAAGTATGGCCAATCCAGTTTATGAAAACATATGAAAAAAAGTAGTATATTCAAAATGTATATTTGAAAATTTGAAGATATTTTGATCAATGGGATTGGGGAGAAATATTCACATATTGAAATGCTCACATTGTAAGCTAACCAATGTGATTGAATGTATATAAAAAATTAAAAAATAAAATTTAAAAAAATCTGAGGAAGGACATTTACAAGAAAAATAGAGAGCCAAAGCATTAATGGCACAAAGAAATGTGGTATTATCTGTTGAAGATATTTTGTAGTTTTATCAACTGTACTAGGGAGAAATGTTCACCTGTTGAAATATCCATTTTGTTATTTATTTATTTATTTTTTTGGTGAGGTTTTCACTATAGGGCGCTTGTGCTCGCCAGACAGAGAGAGACATAGAGACAGAAAGTGAGAAATCACCCCCCAGGGGGGATGGTCATGCCACAGTCCCTTCTCCATTCTCCTCTCGGGATCTTGGGCATGCACACACACACGCCCGGCGTGAGTTTTAAGCCACCGGGTTTGGGACGCGAACCGCGGTCGACTAAGTGGGAGTCCAGCGACATAGCCATTATGCTAACTGCTGGTTCCCTTGAAATATCCATTTTGGAAGCCAAATAATAATGTGATTGAATGTATAATAGAAAATGAAATAAAGTAAATAAATTAAAAGAAAAATGTCCTTTATTTTATTAATGTATGGAACTCCAAGTTAATGCTTGATGATCTATCAATATAATACATGAAACAAATAGGTAAGGAAAAATACATTATTATTTAACTAGATGTGCCAAATCAATTTCATTGAATGGGACATTGATTTTTGATAAGAAATCTTTGAATAATCTAGCCCTAGGAAGATAGATTATTAAAATAGTAAAGATTTACTGCTTTCAAACTATCAGCCAACACAATTCCAAATGGTAGATGATGGAGGTATTTTCCAAATAGTCATCAAAATGTATTATTAGTCAACACATTTTTCCCTTGAACAAACCAATAATGTAATAGAAAAATAAAAATAACTTACATTGTATGCACTACCATGTTTTAAATTCACCTATAATTTAACAGCTGACATTATTTTTTCTCCTAGGATACTAACATTTTGGCATGTGATAGTTATGTATACTTGTCAGGAGATTAAAGTTGCATGTAACATCCCCAAAAGCATATTGTATTCTGGAGAAGAGTTAGGAACAGGGAATAATATACATGATGCAATATTATATACAAATAGGAAAGCAACTAATTATATATATGTATTATATATATGTGTGTGTGTGTGTGTGTGTGTGTGTGTGTGTGTGTGCGCGCGCGCCTGAAGACTCTACAGTAAAGTGTTAATTGTAGTTTTCTCTGAAATGTGGGACTCGAGGCACTAAGTTTATCCTTTCTATGTTTTTAAAATAATTTTAATTTATATTTTTAAATAAATATTGGAAATAATATTTCCAGATTTTCCTTGGAAAATAATAGTGGCAAGGAAGTCTAGAACTGTGGCTCCATTTTTTTCTAGACCCCGGGTAGGAAATAAAACAATCAATGGACAGAAAATTAGAGGAAGCTTTTATGTTGCTTTGTACTGTATTGAAAAATTTAATACCATTTAGTGTTCTTATTTCACCCAATCTCACACATGTATCCATCATTACCAGCCACACTGACACAGATGCGATTATTGCAAAAGAATTTTAGAACCCAGTATTTAGAATTTGATCAAGCCTAGGAATGCAGTAGGGTATACTATAAAGCATCTGATAGCATTATAAGAAAAAATAAAATAGAGATACCTGGTGGGCAAGAGGGAGTATGGAGAAACATCAGGGGCTTCTGTTACCTCTACTGTTCTTTCTGTCATAAAAAAGACAAAATGTTAATTTCTTGGCTTCCCAGGTTTTACTTATCTCTCCCCAAAGCAGTAGCGATAAATTGGTCATTATCATTGGATATCACCTATTAAAAGAAAGCAAACTCTCTTAGGACTCTGGATAGTGAAGTATTCTCCTGTCTTCTCCTATTTATCAATAGCAGAATATAGTAATATAGTACTTTGTAAAGCAGAAATATTCACCCAGATGCCCTAATTTTAAACCTAAGTTACCTTGAAACAGGACATATTCGCTGTGGAAGGTTTTTTAAAGAGGAAATCTTCAGCACTAATTATTGCACACAATATTCAACTTCATCCCGATTTTTCCTACTGTTTATAAACTCTCCTTGTTCATAATCTAAGAGCTCTCTGGTAGGAGATTCCCAGTGTTTGTCCAAATAAATGACCTTCTAGGAACCATACAAAGAGTTGATAGTAAGCAATACTGGGCAAGTTAGAATTAAGTCCTCTTTGCTTCTTACATGGTCTTAAGAATTATTCTGAATTTCCCCCCAGCATTGCTGGTTAAATGCCAAGGACAACTCTTTTTTTTTTTTTTTTCTTTTTTTTCTGGTGGGGAAAGTGGGTGGACACAACTAAAGCTTTAAGTTCTTTTCTTGTAGGAATTTCTTTTCCTTTCCCCTTTCCTTTCCTTTCCTTTCCTTTCCTTTCCTTTCCTTTCCTTTCCTTTCCTTTCCTTTCCTTTCCTTTCCTTTCCTTTCCTTTCCTTTCCTTTCCTTTCCTTTCCTTTCCTTTCCTTTCCTTTCCTTTCCTTTCCTTTCCTTTCCTTTCCTTTCCTTTCCTTTCCTTTCCTTTCCT
>NW_006159776.1:308686-352660 GCF_000334495.1 Tupaia belangeri chinensis | reverse complement strand
CTTTCTTTCTTTCTTTCTTTCTTTCTTTCTTTCTTTCTTTCTTTCTTTCTTTCTTTCTTTCTTTCTTTTTCTTTCTTCTTTTTTGGGTAGAAATAGCCATGTAGTAAGCCTACAGAATCTTATATGGCTACTGACATTACAATTATAAGGAGTATATAGAAGCATGCCAAAATACATTTTAAATTATGTTAAGGGGGGAAACAAACTAGCAAAAAAACAAAATAAAAAAAATCAAAATTAAAATTGTATCTGTTTTATAAACACGTATAGAAGGACCAGCAGGTGACATAGTGTTTAAGGAGCTGGACTCCTACTTGGCTAACCATGGTTTGAGTCCTGGACCTGGTGGCTTGTTTTCTCTCTTGTAGGAACTTCTATCTGAGCAATAAACCAAGATTGTGCTATGCAAACCTAAAGTGATCAGGCCTTTTATCCCTTTGTGTTTATTGCTAGTAAGGTATCTTTATAGAGAACTACTATGTTTTTATTTTCCTCCATTTTTCTTTCTTTCTTTCTTTCTTTCTTTCTTTCTTTCTTTCTTTCTTTCTTTCTTTCTTTCTTTCTTTTCTTTTCTTTTTAACACATGCAATCACTGTGTATCATTACCGCATATTAAATGAATTTTCCCATCATGAGTGTCCTGTATATTAGTTCAGTCAACAATATTACCATATACATTATCATCAGCAAATAATTTTCCATTTTTATTTTCCTTAAATGGTTTCCTTGTTTTTCTCTTTGACTCCCTTCTACCTTCCCCCATTTTCTATATTCTTCCCACACTGTCTCTAGTATCCATATGTTTTACTGGAGAGAGCAGTTGCTTTGAAATTAGGGGACACAGAGTTCAGTCTTGGCTTGACTATACATACCTTACAGCTGATACTCAACGTGAGCATGTGGTAAAATTGTGGTAATACCTACTTAGTTGGGTTGTCGTGAAGATTAACATAAAAATCCTGAAAGATCTTGATACATAGAGAGTACAAAGTACATAATGTATTAATCAAAACTTCTGTGATACCATTTTTTGTTTTCCATGGCAAAGAGAATCCACTACTTTAAAGTGTATTCATAAGTACCCAAGATAGTTCCTTTACCTAATAGTTACTTATTTCTCATGAATTTTTTACAGTCTTATTAAAAACTTGTCAAATAATATAAATCACTCAGAAATCCTAATTTCATATTCCCTCTCCTTTCTGAAAATAACGGTTCCCAGCTGTGCTCTAGTCTACCTCATTAAAGCCTCAGTGTAAGATTCTCAAGCTAGCCACATGCAATAGATAACATAGTTTATCAAGAATAACATCTTCAAAACAAGGAAGCTATTGATGACATAAATGAAGATAGTTTCTATTTGGCATTTCCTTTTTCTGGCATTTTATTATCTTTTTCTTGTTTGTTTGTTTACCTATCAAAGTCACCTCAGCAGTGCCTCCTCAGATTTGTTTGAATCTTAGCTATCTTCTCTTTGAGCGCTAGTCTTAATGTAGGCAAGTATTCCACAGTTCCAGATGATAGCTAGTAATAGTAGGTGGGGAAGAAAAAAGTAAAGCTTTCTCCTCCAGTAGAAATTCATGTCATAAGTGTGAATCAGCAGTTTATCAACCTGCCACATAAGTATTCTCTAGCTGCTGGGCTCTCAGCAATTCCAGAGGACCCACCAGTGGCTCTGGTAGCCAATTTAAATCCTCCTTTG
Organism: Tupaia belangeri chinensis; assembly: GCF_000334495.1. Lineage (NCBI taxonomy): Eukaryota > Metazoa > Chordata > Mammalia > Scandentia > Tupaiidae > Tupaia > Tupaia belangeri. The sequence continues at coordinate 350,958 of NW_006159776.1, read as the reverse complement.
TTTTCCTCTAAGAGACTCTGTAGTCCCACAAGTGATTTAAAGTCGTCTCTTTAAAATAATGTAGAGTGCAGTAACTTTAGGAATCATTCAGGATGATGTATCAATGATCTGATTATATTTAACTGGTTAAATGGTATTTTTATTCCTTTCTTGAATTCATTTTTCTCCTGATTATAGAAATGATATACATTTAGTGTAGAAAATGTGGCACAGTCAATAAAAGTTGCTGGAAGAAATAAAAGTCACTCATAATTTCAGATATAAATATTGATAACTTCACATTTTTATACATATAGTACATAAAACACACTGCATTTTCTATTTCATAACATGCTGTTAAAATTACAGTATGTGTATCTTCTCATGTTATTTTATTAGGCAAGTTCAACAAAGGTCAGAATATTGTACGTGGAAAATGAAGTGGGCGAAAACACACGCAACAAATGAAAATGAAACAGTTGCTTGTGGATTCTTGGAACTTTACAATTTTATTTGTCTTTTTTATTTTTTATACATTAAATCACATTAATTAACTTACAAAGTGAACATTTCAATATGTGAACATTTATTTGTCTTTTTAATGGTAATGAATATGTTGGAGGACTGGAATCTGAGATTGTCTTAATTTATAGACTATGAATAAAATCCAATTCTCGATGTCTGAAATTCTTATAAATCCTTTTTATAGAATGAACACTGAGGGTGATGTACATTTTGTTCTTGGTTGTGTGAGGGAAACTTTAGAGAGGATAATAATGAAATCTGTGGATGCCTACCTTCAAGAACATGGACAGCACATTCCTGCCATAGCTTTCCAACTGCCTCCTTTAACTCCACATACCCTGTCAACTTTCTGGCCCCTGGCCCTCCTGTGGCACCTCTAGGTTCTAGTATTTTAATTCCATCCTACTTGTGGTCTTTCAACATCTCTGTAATAGCGTAGGCCTTGGGTGGGAATACATTCACATTAGTGAGGAATTTAGCCCATGTTAGGTGAATACACAATGAAACAAGCAGGTAGAACACATAATTTGAAAAGAGGAACAATAAACTGCAGTTCAGTTACATGTAATGTGCTACATTATTTTCATTATATGAATTCAAGTATATCCATTCATTGTGAGGATGTACATGAAAAAAATAGAAGAAAGAAAACTTAAGGCCCTAAAATTTATTGCATTGGTGGAAAAGTCATGATGTATTTTTTTCTCTATTTTTCTCTGCAAAAACATGTCATGACATTTCTAACAACCTAATTGTAGGGAGTACATAGAGAAGTAGAAGACAATCTAAAATGAAACCATTGGAATAGACAATATAAAATAGACATGGAAACTTTAAAATTTTCCTCTAAATCACATACTTTCTGAGAGTAGAACAGAATGCTATTAATAATTAAGCTGGAAAAATACCATGACTACTCAAGACAAAGGAAAAACGTGTAACTCAAAATAGTAAGTTACTTTATCTGACTATGGGCATTACTGAAATGTTTGGGAAGGAGAAGGCCCCAGGCAAGTTCTAGTGTCAACATGAACTCTTTTGGAAAATACAATTTCAAGTGTCTTGTACAGTAAAGCATTTACTATTTTACATTACAGGAAGTCCATGGTTTGGTGGTTTCAAAACTTTGAAAAGTCACGAGGGCATAAGGGTTTTCTTTTCTTTCTTTTTTTATTTTTCTTTTTGTTAATTTTTGTCAGTGTGTTGGCAGCTCCAGAGGTGAAATCCTCCCACATAAAGAAGCAGCAACATGTCATTTTCCTGTTTCTTGCTCTTTTTAAATCTGAGAAGCCTTCCTAGAGGGCCCGTCTCATTAATTATCATCCTTATTTTCTAGAAGTGTGTCAAATGCCTACCTTTATACTATCAGTTGCAAAGTGAAAAAGTACTTCATATTATTTTGAAATTATCATACTTACCATGGTCCTACCATTCCTGAATATCATGATTCCTGATAGTTGAATATAATTCTAGGTTTTCTTATCAAGTAAGAAAAAGGTATTGCTGTTGTATAGGCAATTGTATCACTCTAAATTCTTTTTTTTTTTTTTTTTTTGAGAGGTTTTCGCTATAGGGCGCATGCGCTCTCCAGACAGACAGAGACATAGAGACAGAAAGCGAGAAATCACCCCCCAGGGGGGAGGGTCATGCCGCAATCCCTTCTCCTCCATTCTCCTCTCAGGATCTTGGGCATGCACGTACACGCACCCGGCGTGAGTTTTAAGTCACTGGGTCCGGGATGTGAACCACAGTTGACTACGTGGGAGTCCAGTGACATAGCCATTATGCTAACTGCTGGTTCCCTATCACTCTAAATTCTGATGTGTAAATGATCATAAACTCTTTTATTCCCCTGCTTTTACATGTGTAACTATTGTTGATATATTCTTATTTTAATGATTTCTTTCTTAAGTCATCTTGGGCCTGTTGTTAAACTCTCCTGTGATTTTTAGATATTAGATATTGTATTCTTTAGTTCTAGAGTTATTTTAAAACTTATTTTGTTTTTCTAATGTTTATTTTATTTTACTTATTTTATTTATTTATTGTTTTATTTACCTTTTATCACTGTACATATTTGCACTGTACAAAAGAAATCTTTCCAACATGAATACATTGCATTTGAGCCCAAAGATATTACCATACACATCTTCGTTAACACATAATTATACACCATTGTGTCTGTTAAATGTTTTGCTTTTTCTTTTTTCCTTCCTAATTCCTTCTTTCCTACCCCCAATGTGCACCCTCTATCTGCGTTGTGCCAGTTATCCACAGTTGCTTTCCATGCCTGTATACCTCCCAGTGTTTCCCAGTGTTTCAGTTTCTGTCATTTACTGCAGACATTTGGTATGTATTAAGTGGGGATATACAATACTTCTCTTTCATTGTCTGGCTTGCTTCAATCAGTATAGGATTCCTCATTTCTTTATTCACATGAACATTTAGAAATTCATGAGCTCAGCCACAGTGGCATAAGCCATAGGGAACCTCATGAAGCTGGGATCACATGGGATATCTGAGTTCTGATAGATGCAGTGTGTACCTGTAGTCTTAGCTAACTGGGAAGCTGGGACAGAGGACCAGATCTCACACTAGTGAGATCTTGGTCCAAAACGTACCTGTCTCTTTCTTTTTCTTTCCTCCTCCTATGTCCTATCTTTTAAAACAAAACAAATAAAAACAAAAGGAAAAACACAGCTATTATATCTACTTGAAAATTTTTGTCTACTCATTATATCATATGGATTATCTCACGGTCAATTGATTTTCTTTCCTTTTTCTTGTGCATCTATAGCTAGTAATTTTGTGTTATATCTTGAACATTAGGGATTTATTATGGAAATTCTTGATATTGTTACTTTCCTTTGGAGAATGTTCTGAGTATTTACTTCTTGCTATGTATAAATGTAAACTTAGTGGCTTAAAACAAGGGCAACATTTAATTACTTATTGACCATTAAGGATGTACTGTGCTTGCTAGGGACAGTTTGTTTCTTATCTTCTTGGTGTAAGCTGGGGCAACTGAAATCTGTGGGTCAGAATAATCTGAATATTAAATGTTAACTTACTCTTAAATCTCATAGTCGAATGCTTGCTGTTTGTGACCTTAGTGATATGACTAACCTCATAATATGATGGCTATTTTTTAGAGAATGAGAGAGAAGGATAGAGATAGAGGAAAGGGAGAAGAAGTTGATGAGGAAGGGGAGAGAGAGGGAGAAAGAGATTGGTTGAGAGATAGCCAGGCTGAAGTCATACCACTTTAAATAATATTTTTGTTTTTAATGCTCTTGGTTTTCTCATGGAATAAATTCAGGCGTATAATACATAAAGGGAAAAGACATAAAATAATTATATAAATGACTCAAGACACACAGATTTCTAAGAAAGTCTTATACTTTCTATCTTTTTGTTTCAGGCATAGCTAAGGAGCTTTTACCAAATATTCTAACCAGCTATTTAAAATATAATTTCAGAATTCTTAGATGTTATAAAAATGACTGAGTAGAACTCCAAGTATGTGTAGAATCACATTATGTTTCAAAATGTATAAGATGGTTTATTAATATTATTTGAAGAGATCCGATCAGCAGATGATGTGGTGATTAAGGTGTTGGATTCCCACCTGGCTGACTGCAGCTTGAGTCCCAGATCTGGCAACTTGAAAATCATGCCAGGTATGTGTGTGTGCACGCCCAAAAAATCCCAAGAAGAGAATGGAGAAGAAGGGATTATGGAAGACCATCTCCGCTGGGGAGATAATTTTTCATTTTCCCTCTCTCTTTCTGTCTGTCTCTGTAAAGTACACATGTCCTATGGGAAAAAAAAAGAAAAAACAAACCCAAAAACAAAAAAAACACACCAAAAACCCAAACCCCAAACCAAAACAAAAAAAACTAAGGAAAAAAAAGTAAGGAGATCATGCTATTTCAAGTATATTTTCCAACCACAGTTGAATAAAACTTGAAATTAAAAATAACAAGAACATGGGAAAATTCACAAGTACATGGGAACCAAATAGTGTAGTCTTCAACAACTTTGTATTAAGAGGACATAAAAATGAATCTAAAAGTATCTTGAGACAAGTGGAAACAAAAATATAAATGCTAAAATTTATTAGAAACAACAAAAATCATTTTAGTGAGAGAAATTTATAACAATAAAGAACTATATATAAAAAAGGAAGAGGGGCCCTCCAATAGCATGGTGGTTAAGGCACTGGAGATTATTCCACAGGCTGACTTGGAGTTTGAGTCCTGAACCCAGTTGCTTGAAAAATATGAGTGCCTGTGCATGTGTGCCCAAAATCCAGAAAGGAGAATGGAAGAGAATAGATTGTGGCATGGTCATCTCCACTGGGTGGTGCTTTCTCACTTTCTCTTTCTCTCTTTCTTTCTCCAGAAAGAGCATGTGCCCTAAAGCAAATTAAAAAAAATAAAAAAAACAAGAAGGAAGGTCTCAAATAAATAGCTTATCTTTGCATCTTAAGGAACTCGAAAAAGGGCAAATTAAGACTAGTATTATTAGCAGAATGAAAGAAATAATAAAGATTAAACCTAATAGAGAATAGGAAAACAACAAAACTAAAAGTGAGTTTTTTTTTCAAAAGGTACACAAACCCAATAAACTTTTAACTAGACTAAAAGAGAAGACTCACATACATAAAATAAGAAATGAAGGTAAAGATATTACAAAGAATGTCTCAAAAATAAAAAGGGTCATAAAGGACTTTATAAATAATTATATGCCAACAAATTGAATGATGAGAAGAAAGGAATACATTTCTAAAAACATACTCCTCAGTAAAACAGAATTAAGACGTATTAGAAAGCTTGAAATGATAAAGAAAAAAGGGAGATTGAATTTGTAATCACAACCTTCTCAACATTGAAAAGATCAGGAACAGATGAATTCATGGATGCTGTCTATCAAACATTCGAAAGATAATTAATAGCATTCCTTCTAAGACTGTTCTGAAAAAAAGAAAAAAATAAGAGAAAGTTTTTCCCCATTTTTTGAGGCCAGCATAATTCTGATATCAAAGCCCAACAAAGTACCATAGAAAAGAAAGCTGGAGACTAGTATGCCTGGTGAACATATATGCAGAAATCCTCAATAGAATACTAACACAGTAGGTTTAGTATGGCTAGCAATAAGTTACTAAATATATCAAAACACTGAAAGAGAGGATTTTGAATATTCCCAAAACAAAGTAATAATAAATGTTGGAAATGATAAATAAGTCAGTTACCAGATTTGATCATGTACTGAAAGAGCACACTGTACCTGCATAAATATGTACAGTTATTATATATCATTTAAAATTCATTTAAGGGCCCGCAGGTGTCATAGTGGTTAAGACACTGGACTTCTACATGGCCCACTGTGGTTTGAGCACTGGACCCCGTGACTTGAAAATCACGTTGGGTGCATGTGCATGTGTGCAAAATCCCAGGAGGAGAATGGAGAAGAAGGGGTTGTGGTGTGGCCATCCCTTTTGGGAGGTGATTCCTCACTTTCCTTCTCACTGTTTCTCTGTCTCTCTTTGTTGAGTGCACATGCCCTAAGGTAAAAACCTTTAAAAATAATAATTTAAAGGATATTTCAAAGGGCCAGCAGATGGGCATAATGGTTATGTTGCTGGACTCCCGCATGGTCGACTGTAGTTCGAGTCCTAGATCCAGTGGCTTGAAACTCATGCTGGGTACGTGTGCTTGCATTTCCAAGGTCCCGAGAGGAAAATGTAGGAGAAGGGATTATGGCATGGTCTTCCCCTCTTGGGTGTGATTTCCCACTTTCTGTCTCTTTGGCGGGTGCATGTGCCCTATAGCAAAAATCTTAAAAAATACATTAAAAATTATTTTGGCCATTATTCAACAAACAAAACCACTGTACTAGACATTCTTTTTTTTTGGAGAGATTTTCGCTATAGGGCGAGTTCGCTTGTCAGACAGACAGAGAGAGACATTAGAGACAGAAAGCGAGAAATCACCCCCCAGGGGGGGATGGTCACGCCACAATCCCTTCTCCTCCTTTCTCCTCTCGGGATCTTGGGCACACATGCACATGCGCCCTGTGCAAGTTTTAAGCCACTGGGTCCGGGACGCAAACTGCGGTCGACTATGTGGGAGTCTAGCGACATAGCCATTACGCTAACTGCTGGTTCCTTGTACTAGACATTCTAACCAGAGAAGAAAGACAAGAAAAGAAACAAAAGTTATCTAAATCAAAAAGAAGTAAAATTACTTTCTTTACAGATGACATGATTTTGTATGTACAAGACCATAAAAACTAAACAAAAACTGTTATTTATAATGATCTAATTCAATAAAGTTATAAGATACAAAATAAACATACAATAAAAATGATATTCATACACCATAAACTATTCCATTCATTGTGGCAACAAAAAAAATAAAGTACTTAGAAGTAAATTTAACCAAGAAGTAAAAAACTTGTACCCTTAAAATTATAAAACATTGATGAAGAAATTTAAAGAAGATACAGATAAATGAAAAGACATACTGTGTACATAAGTTGAGAAGATTAATATTTTTAAAATGTCCTTCTACTAAAGTGATTTGTGGTATCAATGCAATCCCTATCAAAATTCAATGTCTTTCTTCTCAGAAGTAGAAAAAAACAGTCCTAACATTCATATGGAACCACAAAATTCATGGTTAAAATTTGACTATCAATTGGAGTAGTCAATGGAATTTTGAGTGAGAAGCATCAGTCACTGTGAATAGAGACATAGACCACCTTTCTTGATTTAATTAATTGTTATTATTATTAATTTTTTTAGGAGAGGTTTTTGCTATAGGATGTGTGCACTTGCAAGAAAGAGAGAGACAGAGAGACAGAAAGTGAGAAATCACCCCCCAGGGGGGATGGCCACGCCGCAATCCCTTCTCCTCCCTTTCTCTCTTGGGATCTTGGGCACCCACGCACACACGCCTGGCGTGACTTTAAACCACCGGGTCTGGGACTCGAACCGCGGTCGACTACATGCAAGTCCAGCAACATAGCCATTTTATGCCCACTGTTGGTCCCTAGTTATTATTTTTTAATAGGCAAGTTCTGTTTTATGTTTACTTCTTTTCCACAGGGTTGGGTCAATCCTACCATTTATAACATGCACTGAGAGTGGGGGGGATCTGCTGGTTCCTCAAAAGACAACGTGCATTCTTTTTCTACATATTGTGCAGATCTACAAGTATATAACAGTTTTATGGAGGGATGCAACACAACAAAAACAAGATATGTACATTTCAAAGTGAGAAGGAAGACAAGGAATAGAAAAGGAGGGAAGAGAAAGGAAAATCTTTCAATTGTAGATAAATATTTTGAAATTAAAGCCTCTGTTGAGAAGATTACATAGACCTAGTATCATATCATTGAGGCTATCACATGGACTAACTTTCATGTTTTCAATAAATGCTGTTGTTTGCTCAGGACTTTCTTCACAGCTTCTTTTACTTCTTTATTTCTAAGGCTATAGATGATGGGGTTTAACATTGGGGTTATAACTCCATAAGATAGTCCTATGATCTCGTCAGATGTATTTGTTTCCTTTGACTTGGGCTTCATGTACATAAAAAGGGCTGAACCATAGAATAAGATGACTACTGTCAAGTGGGCTGAACAGGTAGAAAAGGCTTTCTTTCTCCCCTCAGCAGAATTAATTCTCAGGATGGAAGAGAGGATGAACACATAGGATATGAAAACTAACAATAGAGGAATTACCAGTATAACGAAATTTAGCAATGTCATGATAAGCACATTGATGGTGATATCTGAACAAATTAGTTTTAGAAGGGCTAAGATCTCACAGGTAAGGTGATCAATGATGTTATGCCCACAAAAAGGCTGTATCATTGTCAGGACTGTTTGCAACATGGAAGTCAGACAGCCTATGACCCAGGACCACATAGCCATGTGCACATATAGCACCCTATTCATGATGATGGGGTATCTCAGTGGATTACAGATAGCCACATACCGGTCATAGGCCATCACAGCCAGGAGGACACACTCAGTGGAGCCCAAGCCAAGAGAGATCACCATCTGCAGAGCACAGCCAAGGAAGGAAATGGATTTTCTTTTTGACATAAAGATAATAAGCATTTGAGGGATAGATGATGATGTGTAACAGATGTCCAAGAATGAGAGGTTTCCAAGGAAGAAATACATAGGAGTGTGGAGGCGAGAATCCAGGATGCTGATGATAATGAGAAGGCTATTTCCTAAGAGAATTACCAGGTACATAATGAGGCAAAACACGGACAGAAAAAGCTGGAGCTCTGGGTATTGGGAAAGCCCCACCAGAAAGAATTCAGTCACGGCAGAGTAATTTCCTATCTCCATTTGTCCATGTCACCTACAGGGTTAGAAAAGGACATGACCCAGGAAAATTAAAATTTCTAATGTAGATTTTCAACACATTCACTTCCACTATTGTGTTTAATTCTTAGGATGCTCCTAGAAATAGAAAGGGCAGAAATATTATACTAATTATATGGATGATGAAAATGAGGAATTGAGAAATTTGGTATGTCTTAGGACTACACAGCAGCATGATCAAAACTCTCAGCACTCCAAGAATTCATCTGGGAAGTGCCAAATAAAATATAGGAACTTTCCAATGTATCCTTAAACCTAGATATAACTTTTGTAAGTTGCTTAGTTTTTCTGAATCTCAGGTTAACTTATAGTAAATTGGAAAAAAAGCAATAATTATTTATTAGAGTATTATTAAAATTCAAAGCTAAAAAGTTAAGTGGCTAGAACAGTAGATGATTCTTACATGAGGTATGTATGATTATACTGGGCTGTTGGAAAAGTCATGATGCATTTTTATATAGAAAAACATGACATGACTTTTCCAACAACCCAATATTTACTTTATGTAATATAGTCATATACTGTGTATATGTATGTTATCTTATATTTTTATGAGTTATGGTGTATTTTTAGATCTACCTGACTTTCTTAAAAGGAAATAAATATTAATGGCACAAAGAGGTGTGGTATTATCTGTTGAAGATATTTCGTAGTTTTATCAACAGTACTAGGGAGAAATGTTCACCTGTTTAAATATCCATTTTGTAAGACAAATAATAATGTGATTGAATGTATGGAAGAAAATGAAATGAAAAAATAATAAAAAAATTAAAAAAGGAAGTAAATGATTAAATTTCTTATTATAAGGAAATTAAAGTTTGAAACTTCAATTGACAGACTATGAACATTTTAGTCTCAGTGAGGATCATATAACTGCTCCTCTTTCAAAAACTTAATAAAAGTCTGAGGATCATTGGGGGATTTCTCTTGAAGTTTCCAGAGACTAAACAGTCTAGGTCTCAGTATAAAGATTGTTCCAGGACTTTGAATTCTTCCTCAAGTTTAATATTTTCCCCATTTTACAAGGGAAACAAAGATAACCAGTTCTGAAGGTAAGATTCATCTTGCTCCAGAATCAATCTTTTTTTTTTTTTTTTTTTTCCTATAGGGCATGTGTGCTCATAGAAGAGAGATCAAGAGAGGGAAAGTGAAAAACCACCCCACAGCGGGGATGGCCACAGTGCAATTCCTTATTCAGTGCCGTGACCACCATGCCACCTTCTGGCCCAAGAGTTAGTCTTAACCACTATTCTATTCTAACTGTCATCGATCACTTTACCGATTCTAAGCAAGAGAAGACTATCACGAAGATGTATTTTCTGTTTTACACGGAGATAGCAAACATCATTATGGTGGTCCTGGTTATATGTGATGTGCTGTAGAATTCTGAACTCTGGATTACTTACTTTTTCCTGTAGCCTTTGGAGTGTGGTCTGCTCAGTTTTCCATGTGTAGAAGGCTATTTCATTATGAAAATTAGCATGATCAAGGGTAATATGAAAGTTCTTACCATCGCTTTGCTTTTGTTAATTGCATGTCTAAAATCCCTAGATTCTAGTCATATCTAGAATTCTAGACATGTCTAGAATCCCTGTCATCATTCTTTAAATATAAATACAGTGTAATCTTCAATGACTCTGCTGGCATTAACTGCTTTTTCTAGCCTAATTAATTGTTCCTTTTGAGAAACCCCTCCCATTTATTAGCACCACATCATTGAAAATTCAATGTGCTCCATTTGTTTCATGTTCATTGTGCTAATATGTTTCAGCATCATGTTAAGATAAGAGGCCATATATAGAAGGTTGTGTCTCATACTTTAAAAAAAATTTTTTTTTATACTGTTGCTGTGGTAACCTATATTTTCTGGGCTCTGATTTAGAACTAAAATATTTCATACTGATGTTATTCTGACCCCACATCCATGCTTTTTTTTTTTTTCTTTCCTTTTTGTATCCAGAGATAATAGAGACAGAGTCAAAGCTTACTTGGGTGCATCACAGATTGCAGTGCTTCTGGTTTCATTTAAGGAAAAGAATTTTCCCCTCATTCTCTTCCTTATCATTTATTTTCTTATAAAGTACTACATAGACAGTGATTTGGGGAAGACTAAAAAAAAAAATGCTGGGCCCAGTTGTGTGAATGCACATTAGGTGACACTGTTACTTGGAAGGCTGAGGCCACATGGAAAACTTGTGTTAGATTCCTGGCCAGTCTTAAAATCCAGGCACTATGGCATGTGCCCATGGTTCCAGCTATTTGAGAGACTGAGGCAGAAGATTATAGCAACACTCTATATGGAAAAAGAGAGATATGATGATGATACCAATGTTAGTTGTACTTCCTTTACTGTCTCTATTTTTATGGTGCGTGGACTCATTTCTCCAAGGGGTCAGTTAAAATAGCTGTTTTAATTTGATAGAGCACAGTTGTGTTAAGGTAGAAGCAGGTGGAAGGAGAAAAAAATGAAGAGGAAAAAAATGAAGGAAGAATGTTTGTTGAAATTTCTGTTCAACCAGTAGCATGGTGGTTAAGGTGGCTGGATCTCACATAGCCAACAGCACGGTTTGAGTCCCAGACCCAGATGCTTGAAGAACACACTGCAGTTAGGTACTCGCATGCACCAAATCCCAGGAGGAGAATGAAAGAGAAACAATTGAGGTGTGGTCAGCCCTCCTAGGGATTTGGGGGGCTTTCTCACTTTCTCTCTGTCTCTTTCCAGTGAGTGCACTCACACTCTAGCAAATTAAAAACAAAATTCTCTTCAGAAAAGATCCCAGATGAAAGAGGCCATATTTCATAATTTATATAGAAACAAGTGAAATGGAAAAATAACGTCACCCAAAGCACTGACCCAATCCACTATGCAGGCCTATCTTAATCTCTTAAGTTACTTTCCCCCTATTTGTCCTATATCCTGTGATATTGTTAAGGAAAGAATTAGTAGGGAGCTTCATTTCACTATGGTCTCTTGCAGCTTTCCCACAAAAGAAATCCTGATAGAGAAATACAATTTATGGGGTAAGAAATGTGCTAGCTGTGTAATGTAGCTTTAAGAAAAATCCCTTTAACCCATTCTCCAATTACTTTGTCACCTCTGGGTTCCTCTAACAGAAAATTCTGGAGCTCTACTATTACTCAACAGTATGACTATGTTGAAGTTTCTTTCAGTCTCCTCACTGTGTATATTCTACCATCTTTATATATGTGCACATGGTGTTTCCATAAGCTGGAAGGACTTCTGACAGCTTTTACCTTTTCTAGGAAAGCTTTCTTACCACCTATGATGAGGATACTCCTTCTGTGTGCTGTCACAGGATTCTTCCTTACCTCGCTCACAGAAGCCTTCATTCATTTATTCAACACAGACTATGCTATATAGACTATGATAGATAATAAAGATTCTATTGTGCAATCTTGACTTTCAGAAGGCTTATAGTAATTATTTCATATTTTAAGAAACAAGTCATTCCTGTTCTGTATAATATACTTCAATATGTTTCATTGTGAAAGCAATTATCAAACAAAATCTTTCTCAGTATTCCAAGCTTTCAAAGACAGACTGAGGGGTCCAGCAGGTGGCATGGTGTGGTTAAGGTGCTGGACTCCCACATGGCCAACCACGGTTTGAGTTCCAGACCTGGCAGCTTGATTTTTCACTTTCTCTCTCTGTTTCTCTCTGGTGATCACACGTGCCCTATAGCAAATTAAAATGATAATAATAAGGAAATTTAAAAAAATTATTTTAAAAAAGACTGAAATAATGGATCAAACTTATTTATGAGTGTATATGCAAAAGTCATAAATATATCCAAACTGTGTTCTAAAGTGACATGATTTACTTCATGAATTGATAAAATTTTAAAATAATATTAAAAAATCTATCAATGTAATATACTAAACAAATAGGCAAAAGCAAAACAAAATGAATGGTCACCTAACAAGATGTCAAAGAATATGGTGAAATACAGCATTTATTCTTGTTAAAACCTGTTAGTAATCTAGATGCAGAAGGATACATATTTAAGATGACCCCTCTCAAATTATTGGGCAGCATAATTTAAAACAGCAAAACTCCAAAAGTGTTTCCTCTAAAGTTGTTAGCATTATTTTACTTTTACTAGAATGATGCAATCAATAAAGTAGAATGAGATAATTAAATGGCATTGCATGCCTTACAATATTTCAAGTTCAGCCATGATTTCAACAGTTGGTACAATATTTTCTTTTTGGTCTGGTTGCTGGAATTCTGGTTGTTGATGAAGATCATGACATATGCATGAGAAAACATATCCTCATATGTTTTAAAATAAAATTTTAATCTTGGAGAAGAGTAAAGGAAAAGGAAAATGCTGTGTATATTGCATTAAAAAGGATGTTTTATAGCAATATAAATGATAACTATATATAGGCATTGGAAAAGTCACGACATATTTTTCTGTTTTTCTATGCAAAAATATGTCATGACCCAATATATTTACTATTCTGACTTCAAGAAATCATCTTTACAAATGTATCCACCCTAGCCAGACACAGTCCTAACTCTTGGGATAGGATTCTAGACCCCACCATTTAGAATGTGGTCAAGGTGATCAGTGTCAGTAGAAGTGTAAGGCACTCAACTCTATCACATAGTAGAAGATAAGGCAGAAGAAATAATCTATGGTGGGAAGTGAAGAGGGGAATGATAGCAATTATTATCACCTTGGCCTCATTGCTGCCAGTGAGGTGAAGTTTCAGTTTCTTGGCTCTCTGTTTTTTGTCTGTCTCCAAAGAGTTGGTCTTCAGTATGATGTTCATCATTAGTCATCATCTGTAGAAGAAAAGCAAACTTTGCTTGAGGACTATGGCTAATGAAATATTTACCCTTCTTTCCAAGTTTATCAATAGGAGAGAGTAGTAGCTTGTAAAAGAACAATTTCTTACTCAGACTCCCTGAATTTAACCCAAGGAACCTCTTGGAGCAGAATGTACTTTACTTCCCCCAGAAGGTAATTGAATGCACTAAGGTATTGTATCCTAGTTTCTGCTTTAGCTAGTTTCTCCTACTGTTTATAAAACAACAATTCTTCACAATAACTAACATCCTTGGTGCTAGATCTCCAGTGTTTGTCCAATAAATAAGCTCCTGAGTCCCAAAGGAGCTAGTAACGAGCAATAGTGCTCTAGTTAGAGAAGGGCCACTTTTCTTCTTAGACAATTTGGAGAATTATTCTGGGTTCACTCATTTAAATTTCTTTTTGGTAATGAGCATATTTTGTTGCTGGGAGCTTCAGCAAGCTATGGGCTCACTCTTGGAATTGATTCACCTATCTGTCCTTAGGTCGTGTCTGTCCATCTTTAGGGCTATCCCAGAATGCAACAGCCCTGTGTCTCTGGAAACTTACTGTGCCCCAGGCCATGTACATCTATGTCCCCCTCTTTCTTATAAGTTTGTTGGAAGGATTAACATAACATACCTGAAACTTTTTGGCACAGATTGAGTGCACATTATACATTAGCTTAGTTTGAATCCCTAGGCAGATAGTCCTTCATTTCCCGTGATAAGTTCTTTATTTAAAATACTGTGCATATATATGCACATCTATATGGATTATCATCTTGTCCACTTACAATAGATAGCATGGCTTATTGGTACTTCAATTTTCCAATAAGGAAAACATTCTCCTTTCTTTACCATCATGTTTCACTAACTTCTTATGTCCACATACTGAAGTCACCATAGCTGCTCCTCCATAATCAATTGACTTAATTCTCTTTGAGCTATAGCCATGTTCTAGAAGCCACAGTTAAATATTCAACAAATCACATATAACTATTAGTAGGGGTATGGGAGAGATAGACAATAAAGCTCTTAGCAGTAACAGAAAGCCATGTCATAAGTTTGTACCTAGTAATAAATCAGTGTGTGACATAAGTGCTTTTCTTCCACTGAACCCTAATAGTTCCAAAGGACCCCCTGGTGGCTCTGATAGCTAATTTAAAAATCCCTTACATTTTTCTAAGAGAACCTGTTAATCCCAGAAGTCATTTAAAGTTGAATTTTTAATTAATATAGAAGGTGGTAACTTTTAGGTACTTTTGGGATGGTGTCTCAAAGACCTGATTATATTTAAATTATTAAACAGTAACTTTCTTACTTTTCTGAGTTATTAGTTCCTTGATTTTATAAATAATACATATCAGAGTAGAAAATTTGAAAAATTTACACAAACCTCAAGGAAGAGATGAACGTAATTCATAGTTACAGATATAATTATCAATATTTTGATATATTTCTATGCATATACTATACTTACATACTTGAGAGTACCCTGAATTTCTTGATTCATTATGCGCTTTTTATAACTAACAATATGTTACATGTATTTCTCCATATTATTTTTAAGGCATTTTTAAAAAAGAGTTTCATAAAAGTTTTACATAAGGAAAAAAAAACAAGTGGAAATGAAACCATCTTCTGCTAGTTTCTTAGCAATTCTTCACCTTTGTGATAAGAACACTTATGAAGACATTTAAAAGAATACTTTGCCTTGGATTTTTAGTTGTTATCTGTAGAAATGTTGGTTCAAATGTTGTTGTTAT
The DNA here is from genome assembly GCF_000334495.1 of Tupaia belangeri chinensis. Classification (NCBI taxonomy): domain Eukaryota; kingdom Metazoa; phylum Chordata; class Mammalia; order Scandentia; family Tupaiidae; genus Tupaia; species Tupaia belangeri. The sequence goes on along the minus strand of NW_006159776.1, from coordinate 335,463 downwards.
TGCAACTTTCTATTTCGTATTTTATTATTTCTGCATCTACATATTAATAAAACAAGCCAAAAAACTTTATTGTATTTTCTTTATCAAGGTATTAAATGAAAATAACTGGAGGGAACCAGTGGGTGGCATAATGATTAAGATGTTGGACTCCCACATGGCTGACCACAGTTCAGTCCTGGACACAGACACTTCAAAATCATGCAAGATGCATGTGCATGTGTGCCCAAAATCCTGAGGAGAATGGAAGAGGGATTTGAAGCATAGCCATCCTCCCTGGAAGGGGAGTGCTTTTTCATTTTTCCTCTCTCTGTCTCTCTGGCCAGTACATGCATTCTATGGCAAAAAAATAAAGCAAAACAAAACAAACATAAAACTAAAACACACACACACACACACACACACACACACACACAAAACTGGATTGTACAGGTTACCTATAGTTTTTTGCTAAATAACTTGTATTCTACTTGAGTAGATGAGGACTGTCTATTCCTTGGTAAACTCATATGTAAAGCTGCCTAGCCTTCAGAACTACTGAATTTCAACTAAAGTTTGCAAAAATAAAAATTTATCTTTTCCCATCTAAGTTACTAGGTCATTTGAATTCTATTCATAAATGACCTTTGGGGTTAAGAGCTATTGTTCATGAGACTATACCTAGGAGAAGAATTGCTGTGTTAGTTATTTTCATCTTTTTAAGTCTTAGAAAATTTTTAAAGGTTCCCCCCCTCCCCCTTTTACTCATCCATGTGAAATTTAGGATCAACTTGTCAATATCCAAAGAAAGGGGAAAAATCTCATGCTCTTAGACTTGAAAAACTGTTTTTGCTATAGTGCCTGTGTGTTTGCTGGGGAGGGGGAAAAGAGAGAGAGAGAGAGAGAGACAGGGGAAAAGTGATAAATCACTCCTCAGGGAGGATATCCACACCAATCCCTTCTCCACTGTCCTCTTGGAATTTTGGGCATGGACACACACATGCCTGTGTCTTTTTTAAGCCACTGAGTGTAGGACTCAGACTATGCAGTTAACTCTGTGGGATCTAGCCACCTTACATTCTGTGTCACCTATTGGCTCCCCTTAGACTTTTGATAGAAATTGTATTGAATTTAGAGGAAACATTAGGGGTAATGAATATATTTCTGAATTTTCTAATTACGTGTAAAATATTGATCTCCATTTACTTACATTTCCTTTTTTTGTTCTTTAATCAAGATTTATAATTTTCTCATAAAGTACTTGTGCTCTTTTTATCAGATTTATTCATAGGCATTTGATATATATTAATATGTTGCTATCGTGAGTGAAATTCTTTTAAAAATACATATTTAACTACCTGTGATTGATCCAAGGTATACTGTTGAGTTTTAATCTTGATCTTTAATTCAGCTACCATTATTAATGTAGGTAGTTTGTTTTTAACTTTTCTATATTTTTATGTAGACAATTGTATAATCTGGGATAACGATCATTTCTTCCTTTGCAATTCTCATAGCTCTTTTTAAAATTGAACTCTATTCAATGTTGTAAGAAGGGGTAAAACCAGTTATTTTGATCTCATTTTGAATATTGAAATATATTTTGAGGTGTTTTTATTACTGTTTTCTAATTATATTGCACTGTGACTAGAAATTGTGTTGAGTGATATGTTTAATATTGGGTTGTCAGAAAAATCATGATGCATTTTTGTGTAGAAAAACATAGAAAAATACATCATGACTTTTTTGATGATTCAGTATTTACTAAGCCTTATTTTCTGGCCAAAGAGTGCCCGATTTTATAAATATACTTTCCCTGGTGTTTGGATGTAAAATTAGATAGATATTATATACTGTATACATTTCATATAATATAGTATGTATTTTACTATAGACATATTTATATCTTTTAATTAAACATGTTAACAGTAGCATTTGCATCTTCTATTTTCATACCTATATTTTCATACCTTCTTTACCTATGAGGTCCATATTAAAATCACCTACTTTAGGGACCAGCAGTTGGTGTAATGGCTATGTCGCTGGACCCCCATGTAGTCGACCACGGTTTGCGTCCCGGACCTGGTGGGTTAAAACTCACGCCAGGCATGTGTGCGTGCGTGCCCAAGATCCCAAGAGGAGAGTGGAGGAGAAGGGATTGTGGCATGGCCATCCCCCCTGGGGGGTGATTTCTCGCTTTCTGTATCTCTGTCTCTCTCTGTCTGTCTGGCGAGTGCACGTGCCCTATAGCAAAAACTTCTCCAAAAAAAAAAAATCACCTACTTTATTTTGAATTTGAGACTAGAAATTTTGAAGACTTTTATTTTGAAGCTGTGTTGCCCATGAGTAAGTTCATTTTTTCCTTTTGATCTTTCTACTGTGATGACTCTGGCTTCAAGGTCTGCCTTATCTATACTAAATACTCAGGATTACCCATGTGGATCTGGCTCTCACTGCATAGTCCTTAACCACTGCACTACAGGGGCGGTGCTCCCTGGTATATGCTTTCTTTAGATGTTTTTCTTCTTCGTTTGTTTCTCTTATTTTGTACAAAATATGTGGCTGGATTTAAAAAAATCAATTCAAGAATCTTTGTCTTTCAGTTGGTATGTTTAACCTAGTTACATCTCTTGTGATGAATATAGATACGCTTGATATATTCCTTTTATTATTATTATTTTTTGTTTTAGTGTTTCTATCTGCTGTGCTCCTTTGTTACTTTTTATTTGTTTTTCAGTTTTCCTGATATAATTATTGATGAAGTTGTCTCTGTTTTTCTGACTTGTTTGAAAATTTAGGATTCTATTCTGCTTGCTTTTGTATTAACTCTTAGTTTTTTAAGATGCTTGCTTAACAAAGCAAAGTCGAAACCTAATCATAGTATAGAGAAGTCTAAACCTACGTAATACCAGTATAGTCTTCCTGAACAATATAGGAATCTCGCATTGGTATTATGCGAGATTATCTCTGATTATTAACCTTTCTCATCATCATTTATGTATTTCAATTCTAGAACTTTATTTTTAAAACCTTGTTTTTGGGAACCAGCAGTTAGCGTAATGGCTATGTCGCTGGATTCCCACATAGTCAACTGCGGTTCGCATTCTGGACCCGGTGGCTTAGAATTCACGCCGGGTGCGTGTGCGTGCGTGCCCAAGATCCCGAGAGGAGAATGTAGAAGGGATTGCGGCGTGACCATCTTGCCTGGGGGGTGATTTCTCGCTTTCTGTCTCTCTGTCTCTCTCTGTCTGTCTGGCGAGCACACACGCCCTATGGCGAAAACCTCTCCAAAAAAAAAAAAAAAACCTTGTTTTTGATTCCCCAAGCTTTGATTTCCTTTTTTATAAAGACAATAATTTTATAGATATATTAATATATTTACTAGTTGTTTGTGAACTCTGCTTCTTTTTTCTCTTTCTCTTTTTCGTTTTTTCATTCCACTCCTTCCATACAGGCTGAATTATCTTCCTACTCAGTGGTTCATTCAGTAGGCTCTGTGAGCAATAACAGAGGCCAACTTTGTCTGAAAAGTTTTCAATATTAAAATATATTTTAACTGGTTAGCAGTTTGTAGTTATTTCACCTAAGCAATAGTATTTATTACTATGCTATTCATCTTATAAAAGGCTAAAGAAAATTCTGTATTTTGTGAAAGATATTCAGGGAATATACCAAGAAGTTTTAATATACCTATTTAAATATAATTCTACAGACATGATAGTCTCACACAATTATCCTTGGAACTTATTATGATTTAATCATTATCTATAGATAGTTATATAACATAACTAGTTAGAAAAAGTGATCAAATCCTCTACCTTAGCCTAATGTTAAAAGATACAGAGCACCTAAACTTTGTTAAAAGTTTGTCTTCTTTTAGATGATTATATTGTCATTTGTCTTCATTCTCTTATACAATTTTCTTGTGCCTTTTATTCCAGAATTAAATGTCATACACTGATATTTTTGTTTTGCTTAATAACTGTCATGAAGACATAATTTTTAGATGATGATTTATGTATATTCTGTTCATCATTTAAGTATAATCTTGGTGGTCTACTTTAAGAATTTCTTTTATCACTCACCAGTACTGAGCTATGTATTTATTTATGCCTTTCAAAATCCTTTAAAAATTAAATCTTTTAGATTTGATGCATAAAATTTATATTCAGTACTTCTTTCTCACTAACAATAACATTCATTGTATTGGCCAGTGTCTTAATTCCTTTTTCTAAAAAACAGTAATATGCCAGCTAGCACTATGGCCTGATGGTTAAGGCAGCCAGATCATACATGATTGGCTGCATGGTTTGAGTCCCAGATGCTGTGGCTTGAGAAACATGCCAGGTACTTGTATGTGAGGGCCTCAAATCTTAAAAGTATGGTGAAAGGAAGAGAAGGGATTGCAGTATGACCATTCCCCATGGGGGAGGGTGCTTTCCCCTTTCCCTCTCTGTCTTCTATTTCTCCTTGATGAGCACATATACCCTCTTGGGAAAAAAAAGTGCTTATATATGTATATAAATATATAATGTATCTATCTCACAGACTTGATACTTATATTCTGTAATCAATTGAATTGTTATTGCAATGTATAACTACTCTTAATTTAGGTAGTCTCTAATCAGTAGTCTTATAATTTAATCAGTCATAATCTGACATTTACATAAGAATATGAATAAAATAGGGAGGGGAAGAATTTCTTCTTTCATGCAAGTTACAGTTTTTTTTTTTTTTAGGTTGAACTTCAATCTCTTAGTTCTCATTAAAGTAATATATCAAAATAGTCCTGAGAAATGTGAATGATAATGCAACATTAACTGTTTTAAGAAGAGCAATGTTGTAAGATATATAGGTAATTAGCATGTATAAAATATGGAAAGGAACGACATTACAAAAAATGTCTTCATGAACTAATAGGTATTGAATATGAAACTGCAGTAAACATGCTGTAGGAATAACTAAGGTTCTTTTGCTAAAGTCTATCTGACATGCTATGGGAAATCAGTAGTTCCCTCAGATGTGGCAAAACAGATAAACAACCTTAGCAGAAAACATATCATGTGAGAGAAGTTTGGCGATGACTTTACTCCTTATTAGGTAGAGTGTAAGTTTCTTAAATCTTCTGATACTTATTCTTTCTTCCCATCCCTCAGGAGTAGCAACTGAAATCTTGACAAGCATTCAGTATAGGAAACTAAGTTTCAAAGGGACCATTAAATTTTATTTTGCATTACTCCCTTTTGAAGTTGTAAACAACCTATTAAAAAGTTTTTCTTTTAAACAGAGTAACTTCTTCCTCAAGGAAGTTTAAGGAAATTTATAATGACACTGTTTCTTTTATGTACTTATTACTGTTGCAGCTATTAAAGTCTAACTTGCATCACACACTGAACTTGATAAGCTTTCTGTCAATTAAAAAAACTAATTTTTAAATATTGAAATAATTTTTTCAAGGAATTGTAAGCAGACTGCTTTGACAAAGAATAATTTCTTGATGATGTGGGGGGAAAAAACCTCCATAATTAATTTATTTGGTAAATTTAGGTATTTGAAGCTTCTCATCAGTTAAGTCACATGAAATGCTGCAACTGAAAAAGTTAATGGATTGAAAGCAGATAAGATGCAAAAGAAAATTTCCTTTCCACAACTTCTGGAGTTAGAATAAATGGGAGATATTGGTATTATTAAAAATTTGTCTTGAGTGAGGATTTTACCAGCATATCTCTTCTTAGCTTTTAAGATTGTTGGATACATGTTTCTAAATAGATACTAAGGTTTCTGAAGGTGATTACATTTGCTTTGCTTAAGAAGCATAAAGTATTTGGAGACATTATGGAGATAGTATAGGATTTTTAAAAATCCTATTTTCTTATTGGCACTTTCCATTTCACTTCATTGATGTGAGAAGTGTGCTCACTTGTCCAATGCCAAAGAATGTATAGGAAGACACAAGGTATGGGGAAGTGAGACTTTAATGGCGGTCTTTCAAGACAGGGTGTCTGACGGGCAGGGATGCCCAAATCAGTTACAACAAGGATTTTTATTCCCTGGTTTGCAACTCTTTCCTTCTGCTCCTCACTTTCTGAGTACTATGGGGTGTACAATCTTCCCAGATGTTGCTTAAGTTTTATTATTTTCTTATTAGGTATTAAGGTGCAGACTCAGGACAAGCCGGCAAGAAGGGCCTTCCAAATGTCCTGAAGAGGGAGAACTGGGAAGTAAAACAGAGCAAAGGGCCGGTGACCAGCTACCATCTTGAGAAGTCATTTCTCAGAGGCAAATTGTTGTTTTGGGTTGTATTTATGCAGAAACTTTTCGTGAATGTATGCTTTCTGGGGTTGTCACATCTGCAAGCTAGCTAAGCAACTTTTGTTAAACTACTCTTGAAAATTAATAAATTAAAGCTATATATATATATGTATATATATATATATATTTTTTTTTTTTTTTGGAGAGGTTTTTACTAAAGGGCGCATGTACTCACCAGAAAGACAGAGAGAGACAGAGAGACAGAAAGTGAGAAATCACCCCCCGGAGGGGATGGCCACGCCGCAATCCCTTCTCCTCCATTCTCCTCTCGGGATCTTGGGCATGCACACACATGCACCCAGCGTGAGTTTAAGCCGCCGGGTCCGGGACTTGAACCACGGTCGACTACATGGGAGTCCAGTGACATAGCCATTACACTAACTGCTGGTCCCAAGGTTATATATATTTTTTATTTTAACATATTTCCTCTCCATAAGTTTATTCCCAGTTTTAATTCAATTGTGTTTTCTCTCAAATTTCTTTTGAGATTGTTTAAAAATGTTTTTATTCTTTATTTTTATTACCATAGAGCACGTGTTCATGCATGTGCATGAGAGAGAGAGAGAGAGGGAGGAAGCATTCCCTGTGGGGCATGGTAGCAATGTAATACTTTCCCCTTTATTTCTCTTTTCTGCCAGGATTGGGCATGCAGCCAAATTTATCATGTGTGCTTTTTAAATGGTAGGGGTTGGGATTGGACTGAGACCCCAGTTGACTATGTGGGGTTCGGCTTCCAAATGCATAGCACTTAACCGTTGTGCTATGGGGCTGGCTCAAAAAATGGTTTTGTTCTTATTCCTGGATCTGCCTCATTTTCTTGGGAAAAAAATGTAAATAAGCTTTCTTCATGACACATTTGTCTGTTTTCATCTACATATCTGTGAATCCAGTAATGTAATTGTGTTGGTACTTCAAAATCTGAGTATAAGTACTTATTTATTGTTATAATCATAAGACATTTGGGCTGTGTTGTATGTAGAGTTTAACATTTATAACACTTGTGTTATAATCATAAGTCATAAATTCTTCTCAATATGTCACTTTTTAAGTATCTTGAATCCCCTGGAAAAATTTTGCCACTAGATATCATGGTAAAATGATTTTAAACTCTGATTTTGCAAGCATGGGTATTTTATATTTCATCAGTTATTACTGTACTTTTTTCTCCTATTAGAGAGAGTGCCAAATGATATAACACAGAAAGTAATATGATAGTGTGAAATTAGGAAGCTTGGGCTCCAATCAAGATATGATTCTTTCAAGCAGTAGGATTATATTGTCACCCCATCTATCGCTAAAACAAATAAACAAAAAAATCATGAATTATGATATAGAACATTGACAGGAGTCCAAGCAACTTAGATTCTGCTAATAAAAAGAGCTTTATCATGAAGGAGAAGTGAGGGATGGAAGATGGGGAGCAGAAATTACCCTAATACTGAGAAATAAGCAGCCAGCATTGTTAAAGGCATTCTAAACATATTTTTCAAGTGAAATAAATCATAGCCCAGCACCAGGATTAATCAAGTAGCAAATAAAATAGAAGAAGCAACTCATATAAAAATAAAAATATCAGCAGAGCCTGGAGCAAAAGGGAGACTAAAGAGGTTCAGACAGTAACTTAATTATTGGTTTAGGATTTCTATCATTAATTGAGTCAAAAAGAAGTTGGGGCCAGCAGGTGACATGGTGGCTAAGATGTTGGACTCTTACATGGCCGACTGCAGTTCTAGTCCCAGACCCGGTGGCTTGAAAATCACATCACTACATATGGGCCTATACTCAAAATCCTAAGTAGAGAATGGAAGGGAAGGGATTGCAGCATGACCATCCCTGCAGGGAGTGATTTCTCACTTTCCCTATCTCTATGTCTCTCTGTTTCCCTATGGCATAAACCTAAAAAACAAAAAAACAGACTGCAAACAAAACCACAGAAGTTTACACTTGAATGCCAAAGTATATGCATATTCCAACATGTCAAAGTCGTAGGACTGTCCTGCAATGTGTAGGTTCAGTCATTCTCATTCAATAAATGTTTGAAGTACATCATATTTGCCTAACAGAAACAGAGAAGGATAAAGACTCTCCCTGTGGAGGATGATCATGGTACAATCCTTTCTCCATTTTTCAACTGTGGAATTTGGGCATGCAAGCAAACATGCCTGGTGTTATTTTTAAGCCACTAGGTCTGGAACTTGAACTGCTGTTGGCCTTATGAGATCCTGTCACCTTAACCACCAGGTCACAGGCCAGCCTAGGAGTAGAATTTTGAGTTTTAGAGTATGCAGATCTTTATCTTTCATAAACATTTCAGTTTTACAAAGTTTTGGTACCAATTTACACTCCTACTAGTAGTATGTAAGTTTAAGTTGTTCCACATATTTGGAAATATGTGGTATTTCCGCTCTTTCTCATTTTAGCTATTATGGTGGGCACAATATGCTATTTTGACTTTTATTTTCTAGGAGACTAATGAAGTTGAACATTTCTCACATATTAATTATATAGTCTAATCTCTTTCATGAACATATGTTAAAGTTTTTGCCTACTCTTTTACAGGCTATTTGTATTTTTGATTTGAAATTTTAGTTAGACTTTTTCTGTGTCCTGACATGGCTCATACTCAGAAATATGTATTTCAAAAAAATTCTCCTGCACTAGCCAGTGGCATGGTGGTTGAGGTAGCTGGAACCCACTATATAGTTCAAGTCTCAGACCTGGCAACTTGAGGAGAATGCTGGCCATATGAGTGTGGTACACAGGGTCTTAAAGGGAGGAGAGGAGATTGCAGTGTGACCATCCCCAACCAGGGGTGGTTTCTCACTTCCACCACTGTCTCTCTCCAGCTAGCTCATGTGCCCACTGGCAAATTTTTGACAGTTTCCCCCCATTTGATGGTACCATTTGAGGAACAGTTCTTAATCTTAATATAGCTAGACCGTCACCATTTTTTCTTTGTAGGCATTCTTAGTTCTAAGTTTTCTTTTAGTTTTACTTTTCATGCCTCAATCTGCAGTCAATCCGGAATTGATTTTTATATATAGATATCAACATTACACTTTTTCCTTTATGGATATCCAATTGGCCATATAGTGAGTTCTTTAGTTACACTGCTTTATTTCTGATTACGTAATTGTCCTTATACCTAATAGATTAAGAAAATTGAGGTTTAACTTAAGTAATGTGCTCAAGATCAGATAGCTATCATTGGCCAGGGACACATGATCAGATTTATGTCTTGTTCTATGTGTGGTATCTTTTTCTTTCTCTTTCTCTCTCTCTCTTTGTCCTTCTTCATTTTTTTTTTTTCCCAGACAGGGATCATTACATTTTGGTTTCTCTACCTCAGTTTTCATTCATGCCTTTCACCATACCTGGTTCTTTAAAAAAATATCTTGTGGGGCTGGCAGGTGGCATGCTGGTTAGGGCACTGGGTTCCCACATGGCTGACTGTGGTTCAAGTCCTGGACCTGGCAGCTTGCTTTCTCACTTTCCATCTCTCTCTCTCTCCCCCTAGCTGGTCAACTTAAAATAAATAAAGTTAAATAAAATTATTAAAAAGAAAGAAAGAAAGAAAGCATCTTGCTGTTTTCCACACTGGTTGTGGGCTCATGTACTCCTGCCTAAAGGCTTTCAAGTGGCAGACACTACAGGTGCCCACCACCATACATAGGCTTTTGCTAACTGGAAATTGAATATGGACCTCAAATGTGGCCTCAGCCTACTGCACAGCAATGCCCAGTGCATGTTACTGAGGTTGTGCCCAATATATGTTTTAGAAAAATAAATTTGATCAAATGTGGAGGACGGATTGGGTAGGAGGACCAACTAGGAAGCTATTGCAGTTATTAATTTAGACATAAGGGGGAAATGGTATTGAGACTAGCTGAGATGTTACAAATAGAAAGATATTTTGGTGTCCAGTGTTTTAAGTTTTGGTATTGTACACAGATTTGGTAGTGACATTAGTGAGATAGGGGTTCTAAGAGAAAAATATATACACTAAGTGGTCTAAAATACACCAAGCACTAGGCTCAATTATGGAATCACAATGATCAAAAGCCTCTTAAGAGGCTTGCAGTATTGTGGGAGCAGATTATTAAACATGCAATCGTAATAATGTGTGATAAGTGCTCTATTAAGGAAGGTATAGGATGCTACAAGAGTATACAGGAGGGCTGCCTAACTCAGACGAGGGTTCTGGGAGGACATCTCCAGAAGACCCTGGAAGAAGGATAATAGCAATTAAGCAAGTAAATGGAGAGCAGCTGGTGAATTTTTGAGACACAAGGAATTGCATATGCAAAGAGAGAAAGAAGAGAAAGATCATGATATTAAGAGATGGTATGTTCTAAGACTTAAAAGAAGTTCAATTTTGCTTGAACACGAGCTGAATGGTAAGAAGTGAGAGTTTGTAAGATGAGGCTGAAGAGTTAGGTAGAATCTTGATCTTACATACATTTACGAGTAATTTAAAGCTTTTAGGAAATTTTCCCAAAAGTAGAAGGGAATTTCTGAAGAAGAAATACTTCTTTTTTGTAATAGAAAAGTAGCTGGAAGATAATATGGCATAAATTAATATGGTTTGTAGGGACCAGCAGTTAGTGTAATAGCTATGTCACTGGACTCCCTCACAGTTGACTGTGGTTTGCGTCCTGGACCCTGTGGCTTAAAACTCACGCCGGGCGCATGTGGCTGCATGCCCAAGATCCCGAGAGGAGAAGGGAGGAGAAGGGATTACGACATGGCCATCCCCCCTGGGGGATGATTTCTCGGTTTCTGTCTCTCTGTCTCTGTCTGTCTGGCGGTGGCGCCCCCCCCCTATAGCCCCCCCCCCCCCCACAAAAAATATATATATATGGTTTGTGAAAGAAACTGTTATTTATTTTTTTAAAAAGTTTTATTTGCTATAGGGCCATGTGCACTCACCAGAGAAAGACAGAGAGAGAAAGAGAAGGAAAGCGAGAAAGCATTTCCCAGAGGAGATGGTCATACTTTAAATGTAAAACTCCTCTCCTCCATTTCCTTTTGGGATTCTGGGCTTATACACACACACACACACACACACACACCACACACACACACACACACACCATGTTTTCCAGGCTGCCAAGTCCCATCTCCAGCCTCACAGTTGGCTATGTAGGATCCAGTCACTCTAACCACCATGCCATTGGCTGGCTGGAAAGAAGTGTGTTTTATTTGTTATTTTTCCATGAGATACCACCATAAAATGTCCAGAAGAGAAAGCTGGGATGAGGTTATACATTTGGGTGTCATCAGTTTTTTGGTGATATATTGAAACAAGAAGAGTAGATGAGATTGCTCTAGGAGGTAATACTGGAATTTTAGGTGGTGGTTAATTTGCAGAAGGACATTAAGATCAGGCCAAAGTATTTGCATTGTACTTGGAAAACCAAAGTAAGTTTTTGAATAATTAATGATGATGAAGACTATGAATTAGGAAGATTAATCTGGAAGACATAGTAGGGTGTATAGAATTAGGTAAAGTTCAGACTACAAAACCACTCAGAACATTCTTGTAATCTTTATGCTGTAAAGTGTAAGGGATACAATACAGATAGTAGCTGTTTTAAGGAATAATGTTTAGAATCACACAGATCTTGGTTCAAGGCCTATTTTAAACACTCATGTTCATGTTGTTTACCATTATCTAGATGAGCATAGGTGCTTATACAGTTGAATAAATGAATGAATGAATGTAACAATCTAGCTCCATTAATTCAAAGAATGAATGACTTACTCTAAAATATACTCTCTAATTCTAGTTATAAAAATAAACTCAAGTGATATTGTTCAAAGCATTCTACTAAAAATGAAAAATAGAGAATGTATGTATAAAAGAAGAGATTTTGGCTCCATATAAGAAATTACTGACAGTCACAACTAGTTTTCCTCAGGAGTTGGTGTGCTTTCTATTAACAGAGGTACAAGAAAGGACAGAAAGCAGCCAGCTACGAGTATTTCTGAGGATGTGCGAGCATCAGGTCATGAATAGTTGCTGTTCGTTCTATGATTTGATTACTGTATACACTTATCTTTAAACATTGTTTGACTGGTTAGAAACTTCTTTTCCTTGGAAAAGGATAATATGCACCTGATATCTGACATTAGAAGCTAATCAAGTAACTATGAAATATGACACATTATTGGATTTAAGATCATTAGTTTTGGTGGCAGCTTGCTTTGGTTGATAATGAAATGGCAGTGTGCTTTGGCTGACAATACATTCTGGGTATTTGCCTAAAGAGATTTACTTTATTTTGCTTCACATTTCATTGGATTGGTAGAGATGATGTAAGGGTTTTTTTTTTCTTTTCTTTTTTCTCTATTCCTGAAGCGCGTAACATATACATGAAACAAGGTGTTGGACTCCAGTATGTCTTGATGACTGGTATGATGATGAGACACAGTTTAAGAAGTCATGAACTTCATTTCTTACAGTAGAAGCTGCCATCTGTTTTTGGGGTAGACTCACATTTGTTTTTAGAAGGAGCATGAAAGGGATGCTTTTAGGTATATATATATATATATATATTGGATTAACCCTGTTGCTTATAGAAGGAAATGAATAGACCTCAGCAACATGGTGACTGGCCAGTGGCTAAAGAGGGAAATAACTTTAAGGAGGCATTGTGAAGAAGCATGTCTAGTACATATTAACATCAGTGATATTCAGTAAAAAAGCTCTTCTTTACTTTTATGATTATCTTATTCCCAGGCTCAGTAGTCTGTTGATAAGACAACTTTTTGAGTGTGTCTGTGTGTGTGTCTGTGTTTAAAGGTACTCATGCAGACAGTTAAGCCAATCTATTTTACTGTGAAATAGCAGCTGTACTCTCACACTTGGATTCCTACGGAGAAACTGAAATCACACGTTATTCTAGTTCCTTAGTGAAATTGCTAAGTTACAGCCAGTTCCATTATCCACACTTTAGCCAATCACAGAGAGCCTGTCTTTTAGACTGTTCATGCATTCAGCATAACCAAAACAATTATTTCTCTACTTTATTCTCTCCCTTTTGTTTTTATACATGACTTTCCCTTTCCTGCATATGTTACTTCCCCTTTCTTGAATATAAATATGACAATCAAGAAGCTACCTAGAATTCTTTGGAAGCCATTTTGGGAAACAGCCTGATTCAACACACCCTTTGTTTAGGTAAACTATATTAAAATTTGATGTAATGGTTACATCACTGGACTCCCGTGACTGTAGTTTGAGTCCCGAACCCATTGGCTAAAACTCACGTTGGGTGTTTGTGCGTGTGTGCCCCAAATCCTGAGAGGACATGGAGGAGAAGGACCTGTGGCATGGCTATCCTCACTGGGGGATGATTTATCACTTTCTGTGTCTCTTTCTCTCCTTGAGTGTACACACCTTACAGCAAAAAAATCTCTTAAAAAGGTTTTGTCTAAATTTTTATTTATTTGTTTTACAATACATTTTTAAAGACAAAGTATGGACTGTAGAGAACATATGTAGGATGGAAGGTAATTATATGATTATCAGTAAACAGGATGGAGAAACAGTATTATAGGTTGGAGGTTAAAAATGACCAAAAGGAACAATGTAAAAAGTCATCAGAAATACTTTGAAAGAGGTATAAACTGTGTCCATCCATGGAAAGTAACGTTATATAATTATAATTTGACTACAGAAGGAATGGTAGACTCCTAAAGCATTTGTGATTCTTTATCTAAAAATTAAGCATGTCTTTGAGAGAAAGAAAAAGAATGAGAGATTAAGAAAGAGAAAGAGATGGAAACAGAGTACAAGATGAGAAAGGGAGAAAGCAATACATACAGACCAAGATAAGAAAAAGGAAATGCAGAGGACAAATTAGAGTTAGGAATTAGTGAAGGGAGCGAGAGAGTTTAAGTAAGATAGGGGAATGCATTACTCAAAAAGTTATGTGGTGGTAAGCAATGGAAAACAACTCAAGACTATGTTTTAAAAGAACTTTCTTGGCTCACATGCCTGAAAAGTGTGAGCATGAACCAGTCTTTAGAGCCAGCTTGATGCAGGACATAAAGTGACATTGCACACACCTGTTATTTCCCCTCAGCTATCATTTCCTCTTCAATTTCATTCTCAGTTTGGATTTCCCCATAAATTGGCAAAACAGCCCGGAAAAGGCATGTATTTTACCAGCTTAGAGACCTTTGAAGATAGAGTAATTCTTTTCTAATACTCAGACAACATTCCTACAGTTAAGTCTGATTAGAGTGACTTAGGTTGCCTGCAACTCTCAGTGAATCATTGTTACTAAGCAGACGTTTATTTTGTACTGACTAGAACTGCATTTCATGCTTATAACAGAGCCAACTTCACCAAGTAAAATATGGACTGAATATGAGAAGATTATTCCTTATGATGAAAAGAAGCATTCTTTTACCAGAAGAAGGAATACTAGGTAGATCTAAATACACACACACACACACACACACACATACAATTTGAAGAGACTGAGGAAGAAGAAAGAGGTGAAAGAAAGAGAAAGAAGGAGGAGAGAAGTAAGAAGAGGTTAAGGTAGATGGAGTTAGAGATAATTCATCTATGGATACTTCCAAGAGAAAGAAAGAGAGATGTGTATGACTCAACAGCTTACTACAAAAATATGACATGAAAAAGTTTACATGAGCATTCTCAGTGCAAAAGTGAGAGTCCTGCATTTGACTTTATAACCACAAATCTGTGGTTCAAACTGGATTCTGGAACTTCATGTTGTTAATATGAGAAACTTACCTTTTCAAAAATATAGGTATTACATTTTTAAGAGATTTTATTTTTTCAATACATGCAGGTGTCGATTCAGAACTTTGTTTGCAGCATCCTTGACCTCCTTATTCCTCAGGCTGTAGATGATGGGGTTTAACATTGGTGTTACAACTCCATAAAACAGTCCGATGATCTCATCAGATATCTTTGTGTCTTTTGACTTGGGCTTCATGTACATAAAAAGGGCTGAACCATAAAATAAAATGACCACAGTCAGGTGAGCTGAACATGTAGAAAAGGCTTTCTTTCTCCCTTCAGCAGATTTAAGTCTCAGGATGGTAGAGAGAATGAAAACATAAGAAATAAAAATTGATAGTAGAGGAATGATCAGTATAACAATACCTCCCACTCTCATGATAAGCACATTAATGGTGATATCTGAGCATATGAGTTTAAGAACAGCCAGCAATTCACAGGTAAGATGGTCAATGACATTATTCCCACAGAAAGGCAATACCATTGCCATGGTTGTTTGCACCAGGGAGATCATATAGCCTATGACCCAGGACCATGCAGCCATGTGCACATATCGCACCCTGTTCATGATGATGGGATACCTCAGTGGATTGCAGATGGCCACATACCGGTCATAGGCCATTACAGCAAGGAGAACACACTCAGTGCAACCCAAGCCAAGGGAGATAACCATCTGTAGAGCACAGCCAAGAAAGGAGATAGATTTTCTCTCAGACCTAAATATGATGAGCATTGGTGGAATGAAAGAGGAAGTGTAACAGATGTCCAAGAATGAGAGGTTTCCAAGAAAGAAGTACATAGGGGTGTGGAGGCGAGAATCCAGTATGCTGACGATAATGAGGAGGCTATTTCCCAGAAGGATTATCAGGTACATGATGAGGCAGAGCATGAACAAAGAAAGCTGGAGCTCTGGGTATCTGGAAAGCCCCACCAGAAAGAATTCAGTCACGGCAGAGAAATTCTCTGTCTTCATGTGTTTGTCACCTGCAAATTTTATAGAGGGAAATGACTTGGGGTAATTTAAATTTACTGCTTAGTTTTAGAAGTTACTTTCGGTTGTATTATTTCACTTAATTTTTAGAATAACTCTGTATATCAGGGTACATATGGATATAATTTCAAGTCTATGGACAATAAAGCTGAAATTAGAGATTCAATGCTTTTTAGTTCCACATAGTAGCAGAGAGCAGGCTACCAATAACAGCAGAATTACAGTGTGAAATGTTAGGCCCTCTAGTAAAATAACAGGTAGGGACAGCACCATTCCAAATGTGCACACAGAGACATCATTATTAATGAATATTATGAAATAAAATCTGCTTTTTAATGAAGCTAGTTCTATTTCAAAATAATATATAAAGTTAGCCTGTATCATTTAACTTGTAAGTGACTTTAGGTAAATAAATTAACTTCCCAAATTTCAGTTAGCTCATCTGAGGAAGAAATAACTCTGGTAATTTGTTGCATTAAATTAGATAAATATCTAAGGTGCCCATTATGTGGTTAAAATATTTTATCTGTGATTATATTTATGATTGTATTTTAAATTATAATTATTAGATCTCCCCTCAGATTTAGAAAAAAATAAAAAGAAAGCTTCTTCCATTCTTAGTCCATGTTTTGATGAATAGTGCTAATCCCCCTGTCTGGATTGATAGTAACCAAGAAACACAGATCTGGAAAATGAAAAGTAAGTATCTCCCCTAGCCTGAGTGATTCATTCAGAGTTACATATGACCTAGCCATCCTAACTGGATATTAATTGCAATAATGTTTCCCAACTTTAAATCAGAAAAATATTACTCTTTCTTTTTAAAAAGTACTTCATTCTGTCTTATTTTTATGAGAGAGAGACCCTGAACAGGATCTTGACACACTATTCACCCCTGCCCTGCACCTCAGCTTTCAAGCCAGGATCATAAATGTTTATGACGTATTTAGGTCTACCAGACTCTGAGCTCCAGAGCTCCCCTTATGTCTCCTGCATTGTAGAGCATTGGCTTACTGGCTGTACCAACATGATGGGGGCAAGAGTTTCTCTTTCTTCAAAGTTCTCTATATTGATAGAATATGTGACTTCTCCTGGCCATCTTTGCCAATTTATGGGACAACCAGATTGAGAATGAACTGACCAAAGAGGAAAGGATAACTGACATTTTCCCAAACACACACCACACATGGATTGGTTTTCCTCAAAGTGTGAATTGAGGCAGTTTTGATTTGTTTGAGCACAGCTATTTTGAATTTGCAGTGGAGGAAGAGAAGACTTGGAAAAGGAGAGAAGTAGCTTTTTCTTATTCTGAAAGAACAGGCACTGCACTTTGCATTTGTATCTTGCAAGAGTGGGTTTAAAGAGAAAGCAATGTAGGAACAGCAGCTCTCTTTTTCCCTTCTTTTTGATGAGAGATGGCATTTTTTCTGGTATTTAGGGCAAATGAAAGAAAGTTTTAAAAGTAACCTTATTATCACTCAATTATCCCACTATAAAAGCTCCTGTTTGACCTCCCCATGTTTTACAATATTTCCATATTTCCCACCTCTTGACTGTGTCAACAGAGAAAGCATTGCCTTAAGGTTTCCTCTTTTATATTCTTCATTGGTCTACCTTAAAAAGCAGTTCAATAGAACAATATAATCTGAGGCAAAACAGTATACTTGCTTCATTATATGACTTCAAAAAAAGTCCTCCTCAGCCAAATTGCTAATCCTAAATCCCTCTAGTAAGGAAATTCTGAAGCCACTAGTTACCCTTCCTCCCCCTGCTTTGCAATAGCCATACTAAAAACCTCTCATTTACATTAAAATTTTTTTCTTTACACTTTTGTACACAGTCTTATCTTAAACTGGAAGGCAAAGATCGCTTATTATGTCATCATTGTTATTTAAAATTATTTTCTGAAATATCCGTCCAAAAGATATATTTTTTATCCTTTGATAATATGAGGAAGTGTATCTGCCTTTGTTATACCACTGAAAATTACAGTGAAGAAGAGTTAAGCACAAAGGCAAATGCACATGACATAATATTATATGATAAAAACAGCGTTCATGGCAATGTGTATTTCACAGTTTTATAGATATATGTATCTTAAAGAAAGCATACCAAAATACTAAGTGTAGTTTTCTTGAATATTCAGTTATCAAGTGTTTTACATTTATGATTATATTTTCATATTTTTCATACTTTCTTCAATGGATCTATCATTTTGATTATAAATATAAAAACACTTCAAAATTTAAATTAAGATACTACTCTTGTACTAAAGTTGGCATCTTTGTATTCATTCCTATGATTGGATGATCACTAAAGAGGCAAAAATGTCTAAGTATGTATTGGCCTCATCTTTCTCTAAAATCCATGAATGGAAAAGAACGATCAATGGAAAGGAAATTGGATTGATACACATTTTCTGTTACTTTATCAAATTGTCCAATTTATGCCATTAAATGTTCTGATTTTAACTAATCAACATCACATATATTCACTCTGAGCACACATATTGACACAATCCAGGTTTTGGTAAATGAATTCTAGAGCCCGTCAGTCATTAAGAACCTGACCAAGGTCAGTAGTAGAAATAGAATGCACTAATAAAAGCATGAACAGTATGACTTAGTAAAGAGAAAATTGAAATAGCTGGTGGATAGAAGGGATCCAGGGGAAATAATAATGGGCACTTTTTTCTCTCTATACCCCCAAAAATGTAGTTTCAATTTCTTGGCTTTCCGAGTTTTGCCTGTCTCTCCAAAGACTTCGACTTTGTTTTTCACTATTGGGCATCATCTGTGGAAGGAAATAAAACTCTGAGACTCATAGATCATGTGTATACATCTATCTCTACCTGTATTTGCCAACAGAAGTGAGTAGTTACTTGTAAAATACGTAATTTTAGTTGGCACTTCATATTTTCCCAAAGGAGCTTTTTTTTTTTTTTTTTTTTTTTTTTTTTTTTTTTTTTTTCAGACTGTGCCATTCTGGAATATGTCCTTAGGAGAAAATTCTCAGCAGTATGTATCACATTCTAATTCCCTAGTTACTGAGTTTCCCCTATGGTTTCTAAAGAAGGTTTATTTTTCGCGATACATCAGCAATTTCCAGTGCTTGTCCAAATGCATAAGCCCTTGTGGGCCACCAAAGGAAATAATACTTAATAAAATAAGGCAAGTAAAGGCAGTGGTAAAAAGCAAAGGTCTCTTTTTCTGCATGGTCTGAAGAGTTCTCCAGATTTTCTTACTAAGATTTCTGTGTGTAATCCAAGTGCAATTTTTGTTGGTAGGAACACAGATAAAGCGTTTTACCTCTTCTTAGTAAGAACTTTTATCTGAGGACCTTGCTCACTGATAGGATTGATTTGTCCAGCCCATGGTGCATTCTCTGACCATCTGTGGTGGGGGAGCCTTCTTTGCCAATCTTCTTATTCCTCTATCCTGACAGCTGATAAGGCTTGTTTATGATAATGTACTGTGCTCTAATAAATACGAGGACCTCGAGTTTGATCTTGTCTCTGTACCATATCAGTTGTACAGCTCTTGGACAAGACACTTGACCTCCCTCAATAAGATATGTCACCTGCAATGTTAACACAATAGTACCTATTTTATAGAATCATGAAGACTAATATGACATGGGTGGTAGTTCTTGCCATGGAGCAAGTGTGCGCCACCTGTCCATCATATCTCAATCATTACTCCCCTCCCCCTTTTCTACCCCAAGGAGAAAGAAATATTTTAAAATAATGTTCATAGAGGTGCAGCCGTGAAACATTGCTCTCTGTGAAGGTGGCCCATAAGTGAAGGCTACCAGTTCAGTTTTGGAGACCTCCTTGACTATGCTGGACACACTCTTTTCCTGTCTGAGACTGGCTGAGACTGATATTGTATTAGAGCATCAATAATATGTTTTTGATTCTCTTGTCACAGTCATGGAAGAAATAAATAAATAAACCTAAAAGAAATGATGTTCATAGCTATCCAAGATACTTCCTTGGTTTAAAAATCCTTTTGGTTCATATTTCTTTTCAACTGCTTTACTTATAGAACTTGTCCAATTAAAAAGACCAAGGAGCTTTTACCAACTAGAAGAGACAAACATAAATAGTAATTATATACAGTGTATAATCTTAAAGGATTCTAGCACATATGAAAAATTGGTGAAAAATAAATAAAATTATAATAAACTTTTGGTATAATTAAAATGTTCCAATGTTAATTTCTTATTCTTGATAAGTGTACTGTTGCTATGTAAGTTGTTAGCATAAGAACTGTGATGTAACATATAAGGAAACTCTTTATACATCTTATGCAGCCTTTCTGAGAGTTTCAAATCATTTTGAAATAGAAGATATTAAAAATAGTTTATTCAGAATGTATTATTTCTATTTTGCATTTTCTATCTAAAATAAATTTTTACAAATCTGCCTCAAAACCTCGTATTTAATTCTTAAGGTAGGAGTCTTACCTTTTCCACACTCGACCAGTAGAATGTGTTGCTGGGACTTCAGTTTCCAAAAAGGGATGGGATTTTAACATAGCACATTCACAGCTATATAGTATTCCTTTGTCCTATATTTTACCAACTTTTTTTGTGTCCAGATACTAAATTCTTTATGGTTGCACTTCCTCAATCTAGTTGACATTTTAGCTGTCTTCTTTTCCTTTCTTTCTTTCTCTCCTTCTCTTTCTCTCTTTCTTTCTCTCCCCTCATCCCCCACCCAGCAAGCCCCCACATCCCCTTTGGTAAATTAAAAAGCAATTGTGGAGCCCATTACTACAATGGTATAAATAAGAACAATTAAGCAGCAATGTCACAAAGTAGACTAGTTCTATATGAATCTCTTCCTGTTTTATGGGTTTTATTATGGTGTCTTCTAAGAGAAACCAATCTGGCTTATGCTTTATGGTATGTATTGGGGTCTAATCTAGGAGAACACAATCTGGCTTCTGAGAAACTCATGTAAATAATGGAAATTAATAATTATTTAATCTGTAAAAAGTTTTAGTGATTTTGATCTCTTGAAAAATTGAAAAAGTATCTTCTTACTACTATATTGCATTTTAATTTTGATTTCCAAGGTGAAGATCATGCTGAATGATGCCTAATGAGAGCTTCCACTACTCTTTTTTTTTGGAGAGGTTTTCACTATAGGGCGCATGCACTCGCCAGACAGACAGAGAGAGACATAGAGACAGAAAGCGAGAAATCACCCCCCAAAGGGGATGGTCACGCCGCAATCCCTTCTCCTCCATTCTCCTCCCAGATTTCTATTTTGCATTTTCTATCTAAAATAAATTTTTACAAATCTGCCTCAAAACCTCGTATTTAATTCTTAAGGTAGGAGTCTTACCTTTTCCACACTCGACCAGTAGAATGTGTTGCTGGGACTTCAGTTTCCAAAAAGGGATGGGATTTTAACATAGCACATTCACAGCTATATAGTATTCCTTTGTCCTATATTTTACCAACTTTTTTTGTGTCCAGATACTAAATTCTTTATGGTTGCACTTCCTCAATCTAGTTGACATTTTAGCTGTCTTCTTTTCCTTTCTTTCTTTCTCTCCTTCTCTTTCTCTCTTTCTTTCTCTTTCTTTCTTTCTTTCTTTCTTTCTTTCTTTCTTTCTTTCTTTCTTTCTTTCTTCTTTCTTTTTAGCTTTTGCTATACTCTGGAACTGAATCCCTCCATTTCATTATTATGATAGTAGCAAGGGGAACAGAACAAAGGTAAGTCCCTTCTTGAATGTTCTGTATGGATTTGTATAATTAAACGCTACAAGTGTACTATGAACTCTGGGCCCTAAAAATTTCTGGAGAATGAATCAGTGACTTTCGTAGCCAATTTAAACCTTCTTTGCTTTCTTCAAAGGGACTCTGTAATCCCCAAAGTGATTTAAAGTGGTATCTTTAAACATGTGGAAGGTAGTAGCTCTTAAAGCTTTAGAGATAATGTCTCAAAGACCTAATTATACCTAAACTGTTAAGCACAAGTTAATTTTGAAAGTAAATTTAAAATTTCCTGATTAAATAAAAAAAATAGACACTTACTGCAGAGAATCTGGAAAATTTGTAAAAGTCCAAATGAAAACATTAAATTCATCAATAATTTAATATATTATAATTACTAATATTTTAATTTCTTCATATGCATATTATACATAATAGGATAAATCAGTTTACTCCTGCTGTGTTGACAGAGCATTGTCAACACTGCACTTCTGTGCCAGACCTGGTATTTTGTCCCCACACCAAGCAATTCTCTAATACCACCTAGGTATTCTATAATTTATCTTTTCCTGACCCTATCTACTTAGAATAGGCATCAGATCCCAAAGGTTAAGGGCCTAGTCCCACAAGACTGCCCCCTGCACAAAATATATAGCTATGAATGTGTTGTGCTAAAATTCCATCCTTTTTAGAAACTAAAGTCCCAGCAGCATATACTACTGGTCGAATAGTAGTGTAAATTGTAAATCTGGGCCTCCGTTGGCGGACTCTTTGGGATTCTCACAGATTTCTTGGGTTTGATCATTTGCTAGAGTGACTCACAGAACTCATAGTTCCAGAGCATTTATGTTTAATTATGTTTGCTATAAAAGGATTTAAACCAGAAAGAAACAGATGGAAGAGATGTACAGGGCAAGTATGAGGAGAAGGGAAAGGGCACATTAGCTTTCTTCACACTGTGCTAGTCTGTCCTGTTGCTTACAGCAGAAAGAGCAGAGTTTAGGTAATTTATAAAAGTAGAGGTTTATTCAGATTACAGTTTACAGGTCCAAGGTCATAGGGCTGCATCTTCTCATGGTGGATAACATGGTGGAGGCCAGAGCTTGAGCTCAGTAGAGTGTATTTCTGTCTTTTTCATTCTGGGAATTATATAAAAAAGCATAAGAAGACACTGAAAGATGGAAAGAAGAAAGAATATTAACTAGGAGCCTTTGGACCCAACGAAGTACAGGGATCTAGGTTTCCTGCATTTTCTTTTTATCTTCTACCTATCTTAGATGAATAGGTAAGTGCTAGGTAAGCCCAACCTGGAAATGCCAATGGGAACAAACATGAAAAAACACTAAGAAAATCTTGTTCACTTTAGGCATAGGAGTTTCCTATCAAGAAAGAACATATGTCAGTGATAATTACTCTACTCCAGTCAAACATAAGAGGAGCATGCCACAGCTGTCCTGTCTCCCTACGACAGCTAAGATCAAAGAGCTTGACTTCCACCCTCTTCCAGCTCTAATTGGTAGCCTTCCCCTGCAGACAGGATTTCAGAGGAGGCTTATTGGACAGAAGAAACTTTCATCTGAGCCCACTCATGCTCTCTGTGTCATGAAGGCCACGTGAGGAGCCCATTCTTTCACTTCATCTGGCATGAGTGAAGCGCTGATTCCCTTTCCTATTAAGCGGTTTGAGAGGATTGCTAAATGGAAGAGTCAGACATGAAATATCATCTTATTTTACTGAGGAGAGTCACATTGGAATGAATATTTCTCTTCATAGAAAAGACCATGAAAACCTAAATTTGAGTAATAACAGGCAGTCTGTTGGAGAAACAGGCTATAAGCAAGAAAAAGAATGAAAATGAAGCTCTGAGAAAGATTTGTGATCAAAAGTGAACATTCTGATCACGTCATAGCTGCATCGTGGCCCATATTAACAATTTTGATAAACTTTAGCCTGAGGGGATGAATGAGGTTCTGTCTCCATTCAATCAAAGTGTAAGAAAACATTAACCTTATCTAATTCAGAGTGATAAAACTAAAATTTCTGGATATACCATGAAATAAAATTTTATTCACACTTCAGATAAAAGATAACCATAATTTAATAAATGATTTTAAGGAGCAGAAGAGGCTTGCAACAGATTACATGCCAGTGCTTAATGGTATTGCTAGTTTGTTTTTAGACAGACTGAAAAGGAAGGTGTACTGGCTTCCTGGCAAGGGACAAGAAGGTGGCATTTGAATGCTGTATTAGTCTGTTGTGTTGCTAGTAATGGAAATACCTGACACTGCGTGATTTATAAGAACAGAGGTTTATTCAGCTCATGGATTGGATGTCCAAGGTCCAGAGCTCTCATATACAGAGTCTTCTTGTTGGTGGGTGCTCTTTAAAAAGTCTTGAAACAGCGCAGGGCATTACATGATGAGACAGAATAAGAGCAGAGCAAGAGAGCACAGGTCTCTGTTTATACCTATTTTCCAGCTCTGGTCTCTCTCCTTCTACACTACCAGAAGCCAGTCATGGAGGCCCCATCCTAATCACCTCCTAAATGCTCTGCCTCTTAAACCTGTATCAGATTAAGTTTCCGTTTAATACCTCATAATGCAACTAAATTTCAACACACAAAATTTTAGGAAACATGTGCAAACCATAGAAATACCATATAAGTATACAGAGAGAGAGAGAGATGGAGAGACATCTTTTTGGAGTTTGGTAATTCAGGTAGTGTGTTCCAGCCCCTCAAGTGAAAGGCATGGATTGATGTGAGAGAGCCCAGCCTGAGGCAGAGCCTATGAAGGGAAAATACAGGCAGTTGGCATTAGAGGAGTTGGCCCAGACATTAAAAACATAAGGCCTTTTCTGGCCCCATTCTTATAACAGAATATAGAAACTGACAGGAGAATAAATTAATTCATAGCCTATAGTGCAGATGCAGGCATAATTCCTAGAACATGGAAGTCCTCAGTTTTGTTTACTTACTTGAATAAAATCAGTAAGATAAAATGATATGATAGACTAGGGCTTGAAATGTTGAGGAGCTCTACTTAACTATGAGCCTTTAAGTTAATCTTAATTGTTTTGTCTTACCATTCTAGAAAGAGATGGAGGATTTTAATGGATGGTTATATTTATGTGGTGACTAGGTACATTTGAAATGACAAATATTGTTATAATCGTTTATCCACCAGAGTAGCTTGGAGAAATATGCTGTGTGATGAACTGAATATTTATGTCTGCCCCATATTGCCCCAATATTCATAGGTTAAAACCCTGACTTCCAAGGTGATGATAGTGGAAAGTAGGGACTTCGATATATGACTGGATGGGTGGAGTGTTCATTAATTGGACTTGTGCCCTTATGAATTGCATCTTATAAGATTCCTCCCCATTTCATGTGAGATTTCAGTGAGAAGACTGCCATCTATGGGGAAGAGGGCCCTAATCAGATGAGGAATGTACTGACTCCTTGTTCTTGGACTTCCCAGTCTCCAGATAAGTGAGAAATAAATTTCTGTTGTTCTTAAGTTACTCAGCCTTTGGTATTTTGTTCTAGTTTCTCAAGTAGACTAAGACATTGAGTATTTGCTATTCCTCATTTGAAAGTCTGAAAATAGTATGGTCTGTCAGTATTATTGAATAAGTACTACCCAGGCCCCTGGGCCCCTGGGAGTGGCTTGACCTAGCAATGAGGCTGAGTAGAACAACTGGACTTGGATTGAATTCCATTTGAGTCTTCATCATAGACAGTGAGTTTTGTCAGATTAAGAAATAAAAATACATCATATCCAGTTCAATTTTAATCACTTTTACTATCCTTTGCAGTGAGATAAAAGAAAAGTATTGCACAGGCAAGATTTATACAAAAATTTGTTGTCCATGTGAAATAAATTTTATGTATTTCTATGATGATTTGTCTCTACTTAGCATTTCTTTGTTTTGTCAACTTTGCTTATAAAACTACGTGCACTAACAGTCTAAATTCCATTTAAATTGTAACATACATTGTACCATGGTTATTCTTTTATAAGCATTGATTAACAAAGATATATGCACAGCATTTGCATCATGAGTCAGTATACTGAACATCTTCTTGTGTAAAGTAAATAATAAGAATTATTCTTTGGATATGATTTCTTAAAGTATTTAAACCAACATGCATGACATACGCTTTTTTTTTCTTTCTTTCTTTTTTTTTTTTTTTTTAGAGAGGTTTTTGCTATAGGGCACATGCACTTGCCAGAAAGACAGAGAGAGACAGAAAGCGAGAAATCACCCCCCACCCCGGTGGATGGCCATGCTGCAATCCCTTCTCCTCCATTCTCCTCTTGGGATCTTGGGCACTCAGGCACATGTGCCCAGGGTGAGTTAGAGCCACCGGATACAGGATCCAAACTGTGGTTGGATACATGGAGTCCAACTACATAGCCATTATGTCAACTGCTGGTTCCACGTTTTTAATCTTACTTTTTAGGATTGTGTTGCACCTCTTGGTCAATTACTTTCAAAAAATATTGTCCATTGGTTAAAAAAAAAAAAAGAAAGAAAGAAAACCATAGTCAACTTCTACTTCCTTTTCATGTTTAGAATTGAATTATTTGGGGCCAGGAGATGGCGGTGTGGTTAAGATGCTGAACTCCCACTTGGCTTAATGTGGTTGGAGTCCTGAAGTCAGAATCTTGAAAATCACACCAGGCGTGTGTGGGTGCATGGTCAAAATCCCAAGAGGAGAATGAAGGAGAAAGGATTGTGGCATTGCCATCCCTCCTTGGGGGGTGATTTCTCACTTTTTGTCTCTCTGTCTCTCCAGCAGTGCACACACCATATAGCAAAAATCTCTACTAAAAAAGTTTAATTCTTCAATAGTTGATATTTATTTTAAAGATAATCAGGGCAAATGCTAAAGTGATTACTTATTTCAAATCAGAATTTTTTTCTGTTCAAAAGTAAAGTATGATTAGTCACTAATGGGAATTGTATGTTCTGCTCTTTTCTGTG
>NW_006159776.1:263194-308548 GCF_000334495.1 Tupaia belangeri chinensis | reverse complement strand
GAGACCATAATAAGGATTGTAGCGCAGATTCCCGGATAAGTAGTTAAGATAAAGGTTATTAGCTGTTGGGAACCAGCAGTTAGTGTAATGGCTATGTCACTGGACTCCCACGTAGTCAACCACGGTTCGCATCCCGGACCTGGTGGCTTAAAACTCACGCTGGGCGCATGTGCATGTGTGCCCAAGATCCCGAGAGGAGAATGGAGGAAAAGGGATTGCGGCGTGACCACCCCCCTGGGGGATGATTTCTCACTTTATGTCTCTATGTCTCTCTCTGTCTGTCTGGCGAGCGCACGCGCCCTATAGCGAAAAAAACCCTCAAAAAAAAAAAAGGTTATTAGCTGTTAATTTATTAAGTTGCATCATTTTGAACTAAATGTCATAGATTAACTGCCACATTTCTCCATCAGATATAATTCATGTCTTGACCATTTCACGTGGGTAGCTGTCTTAAATTTCCTCTTCTTAAGGGTATAAGCCAAAATGATTGCCGTTTTGTGAGTTACATTTCAATTAGGTTGTATTAGCAAGTCTGTTTTAATTGCTTCTGAGGGACTTCATCCCAAAAGTACTAAAAGGTTTCCAAATTCTACCCAATCCTCCTGGTGAACCTTAAATTGCTTTTGGGATTAGAAGTATCCTCCAGACAGCAAACACTTCATAGTTTCTTTGGTAGCATCATTGGCTGTTTTTAAAACTCATAATGTAAATAGGATATCTATATATCTATATCTATGTCTATATCTATATATAATTCTAACCCAGGTGTGAGTGATATTAATCTATCCTCTTTCAAGCACTTTTTTTTTTTGTAACCATAGCCTCTTTCATTAAATCTAAAAGTCTAACTGATTTTAACTTATTCTTGTACTATTTGTGGTATAGGTCCTTATTACTCATAAGGAAGTCACTTAAGGATGCAGATGGTTCTTACCGATACTGCAGTCACAGGTCCATATGCATTCAAGATGCTATAGAATTCATTGGAGAGAGAAAACATTAACATGGCAAAGTCTAATCAGTCTTCTGTGACAGAATTTGTCCTGCTGGGGCTTTCTGGCTATCCAGAGCTTGAGGCCATTTACTTTGTGCTGGTCCTGGGTATGTATCTGGTGATTCTGCTGGGAAATGGAGTGATCATCATTGTAAGTGTCTATGACTCCCACTTGCACACCCCCATGTACTTTTTCCTCAGTAACCTATCGTTCTTGGACATTTGCTACACTAGTTCTTCTATTCCCCTATTTCTCAGCAGCTTCTTAACTTCAAAGAAAACCATTTCCTTCTCTGGGTGTGGAGTGCAAATGTTTCTTTCCTTTGCCATGGGAGCCACAGAGTGTGTTCTCCTAAGCATGATGGCATTTGACCGCTACGTGCCATCTGTAACCCTCTGAGATACCCCATTATCATGAGCAAGGCTTCATATGTGCCTATGGCTGCTGGGTCCTGGATTGCAGGAAGTGTCAATTCTGTGTTGCAAACCTCTCTTGCAATGCGGCTTCCTTTCTGTGGGGACAATGTTATTAATCATTTTACTTGTGAGATCTTGGCTGTCTTAAAATTGGCCTGTGCTGATATCTCCATAAATGTTATTAGCATGGTTGTTGCTAATATAATTTTTCTTGTGGTCCCAGTCCTTTTTATTTTTGTTTCATATGTGTTCATTCTCTCCACCATCCTGAGGATTCCTTCTGCAGAGGGGAGACGAAAAGCTTTCTCCACCTGCTCCGCCCACCTAACAGTGGTGATCATATTCTATGGGACCATCCTTTTCATGTATGCTAAACCAAAGGCTAAAGATTCTTCTGGTGCAGACAAAGAACAAGTCACAGACAAAATCATCTCCCTCTTCTATGGAGTGGTAACACCTATGCTCAATCCCCTCATCTATAGTTTGAGGAACAAAGATGTGAAAGCAGCTGTGAAGAATATATTGTGTCGGAAACACTTCTCAGAGGGAACATGAATGCTGTTTATTTATTTTAAAAAATGTTTTGCTCTCAATACATTGCTACTCATGTGAAGATTCTAAAATAAATATATATTACTGATACCAGTATTTCCTGAAATTTTCACTTTTCTGTTCTTGTTCTTTAAATCAAAGATATGTAGAATTTATCATTTCCCCTTATAATTATATTAAGAAGAAGAGGTGCAGAAATTTATGAGTAAAAGAATTCTCATTCAACCAATTTCCTTATCATGAGTAATAGAGTTTAACCTGGAATGATGAGTGCTGTAAACTTATGTAAGAGGAAGTACCTTTTCATTCATTTAAACTTCTGTCATCTATATACATCAGTTTTCTTTCTGTATCAATTTTCTTATTTTTAAAAAACTGAATTAAATAAATATAAAATATAAAGCAAATTAAATTTTTTATATTATGCTTAATCAACAAAATCTTTACTGTATATAACATTTCTTTTTCCAGCATGATTACCATGTATATCACTCAAGACAAAGACATAACTATCCACGTCATCAGCAGCAACTATTGTTTCATTATTTTTCTTATTATGATTATCTTTTCTTATTTTTAACATTCAATAACTATACATAACGTCACTTGTAAAGAGAATTTACCTAACATGAAATACTTCTCAGACTAGTCCAATTGATAATACTATACATATTATCATCAACAGGTAATTAGCCATTTCTGTGTCCCACAAATGTCATGCCTATTTTTTTTCTCCTGCTTTTTTTCTCTATACTGTTCCCTTCTGTACCCACCCCCATTCCACACTGTATTCAGCATTTATAACTATTTTCACTGCTTTTATGCCCTTCAATATTTCATTATCTACAGTAGAGTGCAGATAGTTGGTATATATTAGGTGTATACATACAATATCTTTCTTTCAGTGCCTGGCTTGTTTCACTAACCAATAAATCTTCCATATTCGACCACTTTCTATCAAATGCCAGGGGTCTTGTTGCTTTTTATGGTGAATAGCATTCCATAGAGTATATGTACCACACTTTTTCAATCCATTCATCTGTTTGTGGATATTTGGGTTGGTTCCATGTTTTAGCAGTTGTGAATAATGGCACTATAAACATTGATGTGCAAGCACTTTTCCAACTGAAAATTCTCTTGCCCATTGAGTAGATACCCAGAAGTAGGATTGCTGGATCAAATGGTAGTTATATTTATAGATCTTTGAGGAACTTCCATTTTCTTTTCCACAGTGGCTGCACCAATTAACATTCCCATCAACAGTGTAGGAGAGTTCCCCTTCCACCACAACCCGCCAACACTTACCACATTTTGTATTTTTAATCTTTGCCATTCTGAGAAAGGTTATGTGGTAGCTCATTGGGGTTTCAATCTGCATCTCCCATATGATGAGGGATGGTGAACATTTTCTCATATGCTTTTTGGCTGTTCATATGTCTTCCTTAGACAGATTTTTGTTCAATTAATCTTCCCATCTTTTAATTGGGTTAATCTTTTTTTCTCCCGGTAAGCCACCTGAGTTTCCTGTGTATTCTGGTTATTGGTCCCTATTCTGAGGCAAAGTTTACAAAAATATACTATCATTCTGAGGATTGTCGACTCACACTGATTACTGTGTCCTTTGCTGTGCAGAAACTTCTCACTCCGATATAATCCCTCTTGCCTATTTTCGGGATTGTTGCCCGTGCTTTGAGAATCTTATTTAAGAAGTCTTTGCCTACCCCAGTGTCTCCCAGAGTTTCCCCAGTGTTTTCCACCAATGGTTTTATAGTTTGAGGTTTTAGATTCAGGTCTTTGATATAGTTTGAGTTGATTTTTTTTAAATGGTGAAAGATGGGGAATCAGTTTCATCTTTATGCATGTGGATACCCAGTTTTTCCAGCACCATTTGCTAAAGAGGGTTTCCTTTTCCCACTGGATTTACTGGTATCCTTTGTCAAAAATCAGTTGGCTGTAAGTTTTGGGGTTTATTTCTGGGATCTCTATTCTATTCCATTGATCCCCCTGTCTGTTTTTCCCCCCCTAATACCATACTCTTTTAATTATCACAGATTTATAGTATATTTGGGAGTCAGGAGTGAGATGCCTCCCACTCCACTCTTCTTGTGCAGGATTACTTTGGCAATGCGTGGTCTTTTATGATGCCAGATACATTCTATGATTGTCTTTTCTAGATCTGTGAAGAACATCTCTGGCATTTTGATTGGGATTGTGTTAAATTTGAATTGAATTGCCATTTTGTTTATATTAATTTTTCCAATAGAGGCACATGAGATATACTTCCACTTTTTTGTGTCATTTTCTATATCTTTTAAAAGATTTTCATAGTTTTTTGGTAAAGGTCTTTGACTTCCTGAGTTAGGTTTATCCCTAGATATCTTATACATTTTGTGGCTATGCTAAAAGGGATTCCTTTCTTCAGATCTATCTCATTCAAATTGTTCATATATAGACACGCTATAGATTTTTTTGATACTGATTTTGTATTCCGACATGTTACTATATTCGTTTATTACTTTGAGAAGTTTTTTCTAGAAACTTTGGGTCTTCTAAGTATACCATCATGTCATCTGCAAATAAAGATATTTTCAACTCTTCTTTGCCTATTTGAATGCCTTTCATATCATTCTCTTTTCTGATTTCACTGACTAAGACTACCAGGACTATATTGAAAAGAAGTGGAGGGACCAGCAGTTAACATAATGGCTATGTCCCTGAACTCCTATGTAGTTGACCACGGTTCGAGTCCCGGACCCGGTGGCTTAAACTCACACCGGGCACATGTGCTTGTGTGCCCAAGATCCCGAGAGAATAATGGAGGAGAAAGGATTGCGGCGTGGCCATCCCTGCTGGAGGGTGATTTCTCGCTTTCTGTCTCTGTCTGTCTGTCTGGCAAGCACACATGCCCTATATCAAAAACCTCTAAAAGGAAAAAAAAAAAAAAAAGAAAGAAATGAAGAAAGTGGGTCACCTTGTTTGGTACCTGTTTCTACTGGAAAAGCTTTCAGCTTTTCCCCATTCAGTATAGTGTTATCTTAAAATTTTTTTTTCACATATTGCTTTCATTGTGTTGAGAAATGAGCCTTCTATGCCAATCTTTTTGAGAGTCTTAATCATGAAGGGGTGTTGTATTTTATCAAATGCTTTCTCTGTATCGATTGAAATGGTCATATGGCTTTTATCTTTCTGTTAATATGGTGTATCATATTTATGGTCTTTCATTTCTGGAATAAAGACTATCTTGTCGTGATGAATAATCTTTTTTATATGTTGTTGGATACAATTTACAATGAGCCCATTTACTACTATATAATGCCTTTTGTCTCTTCTTACAGTCTTTGTCTTAAAACCCATTTTGTCTGAAATCAGTATTACTATTCCAGCCCTTTTTTGATTTCTATTTGTGTGGAATATCTTTTTCTAGCCCTTCACTTTTGGTCTATGTATGTGTTTATCCATAGGTGCACTTTTTGTAGGCAATAGATAGAGGGTTTCTGTTCTTTTTATCCATTCAGCCTGTCTGTTTCTCTTGAAGAATTTAATCAGTAACACTCAACATTATTATTGAATTTCTGGACATGCTCCTATTATTAAGTGAGCCATTTTCTTGTTTATTGCTCTTTTGTGCCTGTCTATCTGACTTTTAGTTTTCCTGGTATAGCACTCCCTTCAGAACGTCTTGAAGAGCTGGTCTGGAGTTGGTAAATTCTTTCAGGTTGTTTATCTGAGAACATTTTTTATCTTTTTTTCCTATGTGAAGGATAATCTTTCTGGGTATAGTATTCTTGGTTGAAATTGTTTTTCATTTTCACTTTGACTTATATTTCCCCATTCTTTCCTGTGTTTCTGATGGGAGGTCCGACATTAGCCTGATTTTAGCATCTTGTCTTTGTCTGTGATTTTGGCCAGTGTGGCTATGAGGTGCTGTGGAGGGGATCTTCTCGGGTTATTCTATTGGGGGTCCTATGTATTTCCTTGGTCTGGATATTTGAATGCTTCCCTAGGTTTGAAAAGTTTTCTTCCAAGATTTCATGGAATAAATGATCAATCCTCTTAGTATTTTCTTTCTCTTCTGGGATACTAATTATCTAGATGTTTGGGCACTTGATGGTATCTAGTATTTCTCATATATTATCTTCAGTTATCTTGGTGGTTTTTATCTGTATTTTTGATAATTTTTTTCTAAGTCAGAGGTTTTGTCTTTTACGTTTGAGATTTGATCTTCTGCGTGATCTAATCTACTTTTAATTCTTTTGAGGTAGGTTTAATTTCCTGTATCACATTCATCTCTAACAATTTCATTTGATTCTTTTTTATGGTGTCTATTTCTTCTTTCAAATCATGAATGGACTTCTTAATCTCCTGGAGTGCATTGTCTCTTTTCTCTTGCATCTCATTTAGTTTGGTCACTATAAATATTCTGAATTGTTTATCAGACATTTCCACGAGTTCCATTGTGTTGTCTGTGGGTGATGAGAAACTGACGTTTTCCCTTGGGGGAGAGACATTTGGTTGGTTGCTCATATTTCTTGTGCCTCTGCGATGGTTTCTAGTCATCTGGTGATCTATATGTTTCTTCCTAAATTATTCAAGGTATCTTCGAGTGTTCAAAAGCAAGCAGGAGTTGGCAGTTGTCAATCTCTCTTCTGCTCTGCCTCCCTGTTGCTCACCAGCACCTTGCACTGTTGGCACTGGTCCTTAGTGATCCTAAGTCCCCCCTGTTTCTAGAGAATAGGTGGGCCCAAACTGAGCTGCTGACCTTCAACTCAGTAACAAAGAAGAGATTGCAGTGGTTTCTGCCAAGCACTATATAAAACACTGAAGTTTTAAGAGTCCAAAGGCAAGTGAGCAGAGGAGAAACCATGGGTCCCAGCCATTAAGCCCTGCAGCTGTGGCAGGCAGCCATCAGTGCTATTTACGTTTGAACTGAATTTTTAGTTATACTTTTTACATGTCTTTACATGGGTCATTTGTCAGAAATATTTATTTCAAAAAATTCACCTGCACTAGCCAGTGGCATGGTGGTTGAGGTAGCTGGAACCCACTATGTAGTTCATGTCTCAGATCCGGCAGCTTAAGGAGCATGTGGGCATGTGAGTGTGGGTACACAGCGTCTTAAAGGGAGGAGAGGAGATTGCAATGTGACCATCCCCAACCAAGGGTGGTTTCTCACTTCCACTGCTGTCTCTCTCCAGCAAGCTCATGTGCCCACTGGCAGATTTTCAAAAATCTCACTCCATTTGATGGTACCATTTGAGGAACAGTTCTTAATCTTAATTTAGCTAGATCAAATTTCTAGTTATTCTTTGTGTTTATACTTAGTTTGATGCTTAATCATTTTACTTTTCATGTCTCAATCTGCAATCAATCTAGAATTGATTTTTATGAATAGAGTGAAGTGAAGGTCAACATTACATTTTTTCCCTTATAGATATCCAGTCAGCCATTTATTTGTTTTTTTTTTTTTAGTTGTACTTTTTTATTTCTGATTACTTAATTGTCCATATACTTCATAGATAAACAAAATTGAAGTTTACCTTAAGTAATCTGCTCAAAATCAGACAGCTAACCTTTGAACTTTTGCCAGGGCACGTGATCCGATTTGTTTTGTTGTGTGTGTGGTATCATTCTCTCTTTTTTTCTTCTTCTTTTCTTTTTAGACAGGGATCGCTACATTTCAGTTTCACTTTTGCCTTCCCCCATACCTGACCCTTTCAGAAGGCACATCTTGCTATGTTTTCCACACTGGTTGTGGGCTCATGATACTCTTGCCTCAAGCCTTTCAAGTAGTTGGGAATACAGGTGCCCAGCACCATACCTAGACCTGTGCTGTCTGAGAATTGAATGTGATGTCCAATGTGGCCTCAGCCTACTGCACAGCAGTGCATGTTAGTGCATGTTACGGAAGTCATTCCCAATATATGTTATAGAAAAATAAATTTGAGGGGCCAGCAGTTGGTATAATTGCTATGTTGCTGGACTCCCATGTAGTTGTCTGAGGTTCGAGTCCTGGACCTGGTGGCTTGAACTCATGCCGGGCATGTGTGTGTACATTCCCAGGATCCTGAGGGGAGAGTGGAAGAGAAGGGACTGTGGCATGGCTGTCCTCCCTTGGGGGGGGGTGATTTCTCACTTTCTATCTCTCTGTCTCTCTCTGTCTTTCTGGTGAGTGCATGTACCCTGAGGCAAATACTTCTCCCCCCCAAAAAATAAGTAGATAAATAAATTTGGATTGGGTAGGAGGACCAACTAGGAAGCTATTGCAGTTATTAATTTAGACATAAGGGGGAAATGGTATTGAGACTAGCTGAGATGTTACAAATAGAAAGATATTTTGGTGTCCAGTGTTTTAAGTTTTGGTATTGTACACAGATTTGGTAGTGACATTAGTGAGATAGGGGTTCTAAGAGAAAAATATATACACTAAGTGGTCTAAAATACACCAAGCACTAGGCTCAATTATGGAATCACAATGATCAAAAGCCTCTTAAGAGGCTTGCAGTATTGTGGGAGCAGATTATTAAACATGCAATCGTAATAATGTGTGATAAGTGCTCTATTAAGGAAGGTATAGGATGCTACAAGAGTATACAGGAGGGCTGCCTAACTCAGACGAGGGTTCTGGGAGGACATCTCCAGAAGACCCTGGAAGAAGGATAATAGCAATTAAGCAAGTAAATGGAGAGCAGCTGGTGAATTTTTGAGACACAAGGAATTGCATATGCAAAGAGAGAAAGAAGAGAAAGATCATGATATTAAGAGATGGTATGTTCTAAGACTTAAAAGAAGTTCAATTTTGCTTGAACACGAGCTGAATGGTAAGAAGTGAAATTTTGTAAGATGAGGCTGAAGTGTTATGTAGGATCTAGATCTTGGACCAATTAATGAGTAATTTTAAGATTTTAGGAAATTTCCCCAAAGTAGAAGGGGACTTGTGAAGAAGGAATGTTTCTATTCATAATGGGAAAGTAGCATGAAGAGAATGTGCTATAAGTTAATATGGTTTGTGAAAGAAGCATGTTTTTAAAAATTGTATTTGCTATAGGGCATGTGCACTCACCAGACAAAGACAGTGAGATAAAGAAAGGCAAGGAAGCATTCCCCAGAGGGGATGGTCATGCTTTAAATGTAAAACTCCACTCCTCCTTTTTCTCTTGGGATTCTGAGCTCGTGTATACACACACTCTCACATACATCATGTGCAGTCACACACAGGCACACCCAACATATTTTCCAAGCTGCCACAGTTGGCCATGTAGAACCCAGCCACACTAACCACCATGCCATTGACTATCTGGAAAGAAATGAATTTTGTTATATTTATATGAGATACCACCAGAAAATGTCCAGGAGAGAAAACTAGAATTAGGTTATGCATTTGGGGTAACCAGTTTTTTTGGTGATATATTGAAACAACAGGAGTAGATGAGATTGCCCTAGGAGATAATACTGGAATTTTAGGTGGTGGTTAATTTACAGAAGGACAGTTTCATGGTACTTGGAAAACCAAAGAAACTTTTTGAATATTAATGATGATGAAGACTGAATTAGGAAGATTAATCTGGAAGAGGTAAAAGGCTATATAGAATTTGGGGGAGGTTCAGACTATAAAACCACTCAGAACATTCTTGTAACATTTATGCTGTAAAGTGTAAGGGCTAGAATACAGATAGTAGTAGATTTAAGGAATAATGTTTAGAATCACATGGATCTTGGTTCAAGGCCCATTTTGGCAATTAATATCATGCTGATTACCATTATGTAAACTAGTAGGCACTTGTACACTTGAAAAAATGAATGTATGTAACAATCTAGCTCTGTTAATTCTAAGAATGAATAAGCTACTCTAAAATATAAATTCTAATTTTAATTCTAATTCTAAAAATAAACTCAAGTTATATTGTTCCAGTGAGTGCAACTAAAAATGAAAAATAGAAAATGTGTATATAAGAGATTTTTGTATTTATATAGGAAATTACTGACAGTCACAACTAGTTTTCCTTAGGAGATGGTGTGCTTTTTATTACCAGAGATATAAGAAGGAAGACAACAAACTGCTATGAGTATTTCTGAGGATATGTCAGCCTCATCAGGTCATGATCCAGTTGCTGTTAGTTCTGTGATTTGATTACTGTATATACCCACCTTTAAACATTGTTTGACTTGTTACAAACTTCTTTTCTTTGGAAAATAATAGGATAATATACACCTGATATCTGACATTAGAATCCAATCAATTAACTGTGAAATATGACTTGTTATTGGAGTTAAGATCATTATTTTGGGGGGCAGTATGCTTTGGTTGAGAATGAAAAGGCAGTGTACTTTGGTTGAAAATATCTGAAGAGATTTCTTTTGCCACTTTTCTTTTTAAATATTTCTGAAGTACATGACTCAAGGTGTTGTACTTTAGTATGTCTCGATGACTGGTATAGTGGGGAGACTAAAAAATCATGACCTTTGTTTCTATAGTTCTAAGAGTAGAAGCTTCCATATGTTTTGGGGGTAGATTCACATTTGTTTTTAGAAGGACCATAATAGGGATGCTTTTAGTTATATACCTTTATATTTTGATTGGATTAACCCTGTTGCTTAGAGAAGAAGGAAATAAATAGACCTCAGCAACATGGTGACTGGCCAGTGGCTAAAGAAGAAAATAGCTTATGAGGCCTTTGTGTAGAAGCATGTCTAGTACATACTAGTGTCAGTGCTATTCAATAAAAAAGACTCTTCTATACTATCATGACAATCTTATTTTCAGGCTCAGTAGTCTGTTATGGTGATAGACTATTGAGTTTGTGTGTGTGTGTGTGTGTGTGTGTGTGTGTGTGTTTAAAGGTACTCATGCATACGGTTAAACCTAAATATCTTGGTGTGAAATAGCAGCTGTACTTTCACACTTGGATTTCTATGGACAATCCGAAACCACACATTAGTCTGTTTCCTAAGCAAGTTGCTAAGCTACAGCCAGTCGCATTATCCACAATTTAGCCAATCACAAAAATCCCACCATTTATACTGTTCATGCATCCAGCACAACCAAACCAATTATTTCTCTACTTCATTCTCTCCCTTTTGTTTTTGTACATGACTTTCCCTTTCCTGCACCTGTTACTTTCCCTTTCTGGGATATAAATATCATACAACCAAGAAGCTACCCAGAGTCCTTGGAAGCCATTTGGGGCGACTGCTAGATTTAAATCACCCATTGTTCAGACAAACTCTATTAAATTTTAGAAATCAGCAGATGGTGCAATGGTTGTCACTGGACTCCCACGAGCGTGGTTCGATTCCTAAAGCCAGCAACTTTAACTCATGCTGGGTGCATATGGTTCCTTGTCCCAAGTCCTGGGAGAACGATGGGATGGAGAAGGAACTCACTTTCTTTCTGTCTGTTTCTTGGGAAGCACAGGTGCTCTATAGCAAAAACTCTCTTAAGTTTTTTTTTTTTTTTTGGTCTCAAATTTTACTTAATTGTTTCACAATCAATACATTTTGAAAGGTGAAGTATGAACTGTAGATAATTTATGTTGGGTGAAGTTAATCATTTGGTTATCAGGTAAACAATGGAGAAGCATAGTAAAACAGGCTGGAGGGAAAAATGAGTAAGAATTAGTAAAATATTAAAAGTCATCAGAAATATTTGGAAAGAGATATAAAATGTGTGCATCCAATGAAAATAAAGTTATGTAATTATAATTTGACTACAAAAAGAGTGGTAGACTCCTAAAGCATTTGGAACCATTTGTGATTCCTTATCTAAAACTTGTGTGTGTCTTTGAGACAAAGGAAAAGAATGAGTGGTTAAGAAAGAGAAAGAGATGGAAACAGAGTACAAGATGAGAAAGGGAGAAAGCAATGAAATGCAGAGGATAAATTAGAGTTAAGAACTAGTAAGGGAGTGAAAGAGTTCAAGTAAGATATGAAAATGCATTAGTCAAGAAGTTATATGGTGGTAAGCAATGGAAAACAACTCAGAGTATTTTTTAAAAGGACTTCATTGGCTCATATACCTGAAAAGTGCAAGCATGAATGTCTTTAGAGCCAGCTTGACCCAGGACTTAAAATGACTTTGCAAACACCTATTATTTCCCCTCAGCTATCATTTCCTCTTAAATTTTATTCTCAGTTTGGCTTTCCCCATAAGTTGGCAAAGACAACCAGGAAAAGACATGCATTCTATTGGTGTAGAGACCCTTGATGGTGGAGTAATACTTTTCTAACACTCAGACAACGTTCCTATGA
Source organism: Tupaia belangeri chinensis (assembly GCF_000334495.1). NCBI lineage: Eukaryota > Metazoa > Chordata > Mammalia > Scandentia > Tupaiidae > Tupaia > Tupaia belangeri. The sequence continues at coordinate 296,340 of NW_006159776.1, read as the reverse complement.
TTTTGTCTGATTAGGATGACTTAGGTTGTCTGCAACCCTCAATGAATCATTGTTACTAAGAAGTCATTTTTCACTGACCAGTACTGCATTTCATGCTTATAACAGATCCAACTCCACCAAGCAAAGTATGGACTGAGTTTGAGAGACAGATACTTTCTTAAAATGAAAAGAAGCATTCTTTCAGCAGCAGAAGGGATACTGGATAAATGAAAACACACACACACACACACACACACACACACACACACACACACATGCACATACAGTTTTAAGAGACTGAGAAAGAAGAAGAGGAAAGAAGTGAAAGAAAGAAGGAGGGAGGAAGAAGAGATTAAAGTAGATAGAAACAAATGATTTATCTATGGGTACCTCCAAGGGACCAAAGGGAGAGAGATATATATAACTAGACAGCAAGCTACAAAAATATGACATCAAAAAAGTTTACATGAACATTCTCACTGCAAAAATAACAATCCCTCATTTAACCTCATAAACACACATATAATACAACATGATGTGTATTCTTTTTTTTTGAGAAGTTTTTGCTATAGGGCATGTCCACTCACCAACAAGAAAGAGAGAGACAGAGAGATAGAAAGCAAGAAATCACCCCTCAGGGGGAATGGCCATGCGCAATCCCTTCTCCTCCATTCTTCTCTCAATATCTTGGGCATGCAAACACATGTGCCCAGCATGAGTTTATGCCACTGGGAGTCCAACAACATAGCCATTATGCCAACTGCTGATCCCCAGAATGATCTGTATTCTAACTCGATTCCAGAGCTTCATCTATGAATACCAGAAACATACCGTTTCCTCAAATGTAGCTAGCACATGCTTAAAAGGATTTCATATTTTTAATAAATGCAGGTGTCTGCTCAGAATTTTCTTTGCAGCCTCTTTGACCTCCTTATTCCTCAGGCTGTAGATGATGGGGTTTAACATTGGTGTTATAACTCCGTAAAACAGTCCAATGATCTCATCAGATATCTTTGTGTCTTTTGACTTGGGCTTCATGTACATAAAGAGGGCTGAACCATAGAATAAGATGACCACAGTCAGGTGGGCTGAACATGTAGAAAAAGCTTTCTTTCTCCCTTCTGCAGAGTTAAGTCTCAGGATGGTAGAGAGAATGAAAACATAAGAAATAAAAATTGACAGGAGAGGAAGCATCAAAATAGCAATACTTGCCACTGTCATTATAAGCACATTGATGGTGATATCTGAACATACGAGTTTAAGAACAGCCAGCAATTCACAGGTAAGATGGTCAATGACATTATTCCCACAGAAAGGCAATACCATTATCAGGGCTGTTTGCACCAGGGAGATCATATAGCCTGTGACCCAGGACCATGCAGCCATGTGCACATATCGCACCCTGTTCATGATGATGGGATACCTCAGTGGATTGCAGATGGCCACATACCGGTCGTAGGCCATCACAGCAAGCAGAACACACTCAGTGCAACCTAAGCCAAGGGAGATAACCATCTGTAGAGCACAGTCAAGAAAGGAGATAGATTTTCTCTCAGACCTAAATATGATGAGCATTGGTGGAATGAAAGAGGAAGTGTAACAGATGTCCAAGAATGAGAGGTTTCCAAGAAAGAAGTACATAGGGGTGTGGAGGCGAGAATCCAGTATGCTGACGATAATGAGGAGGCTATTTCCCAGAAGGATTATCAGGTACATGATGAGGCAGAGCATGAACAAAGAAAGCTGGAGCTCTGGGTATCTGGAAAGCCCCACCAGAAAGAATCCAGTCACGGCAGAGCAATTCTCTGTCTTCATGTGTTTGTCACCTGCAAATTTTATAGAGGGAAATGACTTGGGGTAATTTAAATTTACTGCTTAGTTTTAGAAGTTACTTTCGGTTGTATTATTTCATTTAATTTTTAGAGTTATTTTATTTCATAATATTTATCTATCTTAGGTATTTATCTAGTTTAATGCAACAAATTGCCAAACAGTTATTATATGGGTTTTAAGGAGAAAGTGATGAAGGAACAGGGGCTCTCTTTTTATCCCTCCCTCAGATGACGGATGACATTTTTCTGATATTTAAGGCAATTAAGGAATAGTGGAAAAAGTAACCTTATAATCACTGAATTATCCCATTATAAAAGTTCCTCTTTGACCTTCCGATATTTCCCCTCTTCATGCTTCATGCGTGTGTCAATAGAGAAATCATTACGGTAAGGTTTCCTCCTTTATAATTTTCATTGGTCTACCTTAAGAGCAGTTCAATAGAACAATATAATCTGAGGCAAAACAGTATACTTGCTTTATTATATGACTTCAAAAAAAGTCTTCTCCAGCCAGATTTGCTACTCCTAAATCCCTCTAGTAATGAAATTCTGGAGCCACTAATTAACTTCTTCACCCTACTCGGCAATAACCTTGTTAAATTCCTTTCATTTACACTACAACTTTTTTCTTTATACTTTAGTACACAGTCTTATCTTAAACTGAAAGGAAGAGACTGCTTATTATGTCATAATTATTATTTAAAATTACTTTCTGTAATATCCATTCTTTATCCTTCTTTAATGCTAAAAATCTGGTGTGTGTTGATTGGACATGTTATATGTGAGGAAATGTATCTTCCTTTGCTATACCACAGAAAATTATCATAAAGAAGTGTTAAACACAAGGGAAAATGCACATGATAGAATATTCATAGCAGTGTATATTTCACAGCTTTATATATATGTAGCTGGAAGAAAGCATACCAGAATACTAAGTGTAGTTTTCTTGACATTTAGGTTTGAAGTGTTTTACATTTTGTAAAATTATATTTCCATTTTTTAATATTATCTTCAATGGACCTATCATTTTGATTATAAATATAAAAACACTTTACAATTTAAAATAAGATACTGCTCTTGCACTAAAGTTGGCATCTTTGTATTCATTCTTATGATTGGATGATCACTAAAGATGCAAAAATATCTAAGTATTTGTTGGCCTCAGCTTTCTCTAAAACCCATGAAGGAAAAGAACAATCAATGGAAAGGAAATTGGATTGACATTTTCTGTTGCTTTATCACATTGTCTAGTTTATGCCTTCTAATGTTCTTTTAACCAATCAACATCACATATATTCACTCTGAGCACACATATTGACACAGTCCAGTTTTGGCAAAAGAATTCTAGAGCCCATCAATCATTAAGAAAATGACCAAGTTCAGTAGTAGAGATAGAATGCACTAAAAAGCATGAACAGTATCACTTAGTACAGAGAAAGTTGAAATAGCAGATGGATGGAACGAATTTAGGCGAAATAATAATGGGGGCTTTTTTTCCTCTCTATCTAAAAAAAAAATGTAAAGTTTCAATTGTTTGGCTTTCCGAGTTTTTTCTGTCTGTCCAAACACTTCATCTTTGTTTTTCACTATCGGGCATCTTCTGTGGAAGGAAATAATTTTCTGAGACTCATAGATCATGTGTATATATCTATCTCTACCTGTATTTGCCAACAGAAGTGAGTAGTAACTTTTAAATTATATCATTTCAGCTGGTATTTCTTTCTTTCTTTTATTTTTTGGAGAGATTTTTTGCTATAGGGCATGTGCACTCTCCAGAGAGATAGAGAGCGACAGAGAGACAGAAAGCAAGAAATCACCCTCCCCCCAGGGGGATGGCCATGCTGCAATCCTGTCTTCTCCATTCTTCTCTTAGGATCTTGGGCACACATGCACATGTGCCCGGCGTGAGTTTAAGCCACCGGGCCTGAGACTCGAACCGCAGTCGACTACATGGGAGTTCAGTGACATATCCATTACACTAACTGCTGGTCCCATCTGCTGGTATTTCATATTTTCCCCAAGGAGTTTCTTCTGTCAGACTGTGCCATTCTGTAGTATGTCTTTAGGAGAAAGTTATCAGCATTATATATCACATTTTAATTCCCTAGTTACCGAGTTTCTCCTATTGTTTCTAAAGCAGGTTTATTCTTCACAATATTTATGTGATTTCCAGTGCCTGTCCAAATGAATAAGCCCTTGTAGGCCACCAAAGAAACTAATACTTAATAAAACAAGACAAGTAAAGGCAGTGGTAAAAGTGAAGGTCTCTTTTTCTGCATGGTCTGAAGAGTTCTCTCTATTTTCTTACTAAGACTTCTGTGTGTAAACTAAGTACATTTTTGTTGGTAGGAACACACAAAAAGTTTTTAGCTCTTTTGAGTAATAACTTTATCTTTTTTTACTTTCTTTTTCTTTTTCTTTTTTTTTTTTTTTTTGAGAGGGTTTTGCTATAGGGTGCATGTGCTCGCTAGAAAGAGAGAGAGACAGAAAGTGAGAAATCACCACCCAGAGGGGCTGGCCACACTGCAATCCCTTCTCCATTCTTCTCTTGGGATCTTGGGCATGCCTGGCATGAGTTTAAGCCATTGGGTCCAGGACTCGAACTGCAGTTGGCTACATGGGAGTCCAGCGACATAGCCATTATGCTAACTGCTGGTCTCTTGAGTAAGAACCTTTATCTGAGGACCTTGCTCACTGATGGGATTGATTTGTCCAGCCAATGCTGCATCCTCTGACCATCTGTGGTGGCAGAGCCTTCTTTGCCAGTCTTCTTGTTCCTCTATCCTGACGGCTGATAAGTCTTGTTTATGAAAAAGTACTTTGGTCTAATGAATACAAAGGACTCAGAGTTCAATCCTGGCTCTGTAACTTACTTGCAACTTTAACACAATAGTGCCTGTATTATAGACTCATGAAGACTAATATGACATAAATGGTAGTTCTTGCCACAGAGTGAGTGCACAATACCCATCAGTCCTATCTCAGGCATTCCCAACGCCCTTTTCTACCCCAAGGAGAAATGAATACATGACAATAATGTTCACAGGGGTGCAGCAGTGAAGCGTGACACTCTATGAAGCTGGCCCACATGTGGAGGTCAACAGTTCAGTTTTGGAGACCTCCTTGATCATGCTGGGCACACTCTTATCCACGATCTGAGACTGGCTGAGACTGGTATTGTATTGGAGCATCAATAATCTGTTTTCGATTCTCTTGTCACAGTCGTGGAAGAAATAAATAAATAAACCTAAAAGAAAATGATTGTCAGAGCTATCCAAGATCCTGCCTTGGTTTAATAATCTTTTTGATTCTTATTTCTTTTTAATTATTTGTAGAACTTTTCCAATGAAAAAGACCAAGGAACTTTTACAAAATAGAAGAGACAAACAGAAATATTAATTATATTCAGTGTGTAATCTTGAAGGATTCTAGCATGTAAAAAATTAGTAAAAACTCAATAAAATTCTAATAAATTAGTGGTATAATTAATAATGTATCAACATTAATTTCTTATTCTTGATAATTGTGCTGTTGCTGTGTAACATGTCAGCATAAGGACTGTGATAAACTCTATACGGAAACTCTTCATATGTCTTTTGCAGCCTTTCTGAAAGTTTCAAATCAGTTTGAAATAAAATATTTAAAAATAATTTATTCAGAATGTATGATTTCTATTTTTAACTTTCTATCTAAAATAAATTTTTACAAATCTGCCTTAAAACCTTGTATTTAATTTTTAATGTAGGAGTCTTACCTTTTTCACCTTCAATCAGTAGTATGCGTTGCTGGGACTTCAGTTTCTAAAAAAGGATGGAATTTTAATGTAGCACATTCACAGCTATATAGTATTCCTCTGTCTTATATTTTACCAAATATTTTGTGTCCAGATATTAAATTCTTTATGGTTGCACTTCCTCAATCTAGTTGACATTTTGGCAGTCTTTTTTTCTTTCTTTCTTCCTTCCTTTCTTTTTTTTTTTTTTTTTTTTTTGAGGTTTTTCTATGCTCTGGAACTGATGTTTAACAATCCCTCCATTTCATTATTATGATAATAGCAAGGGGAACAAAACAAAGGTAAGTCTGTCATCCCTTCTCAAATGTTCATATGGATTTGTATAATGTAAACACTGCAAGTATACTATGAACACTGGGCCCTAAAAATTTCTAGAGAATGAATCAGTGACTCTGGTAGCCAATTTAAACCTTCTTTGCTTTCTTCAAAGGGACTCTGTAATCCCAAAAGTGATTTAAAGTGGTATCTTCAAACAGTGGGAAAGGTAGTAGCTCTTAAAGCTTTAGAGATAGTGTCTCAAAGACCTAATTAAACCTAACTCAATAAGCACGAATAATTTTAAAAATACATTTAAAATTTTCTGCTTAAATAAGAAATAGATACTGCAGAGCATCTGGAGAATTTGGAAAAGTCTAAATGAAGAAATAAATTCATCAATAATTAAATATATGGTAATTACTAATTTTTTAAAGAATTATTTTTTATTTAACTTTATTTATGATTGTTATTATTTTTCAGTTTGATCAGGGAGAAAGAGAGAGAGAGAGGGAAAGTGATAAAAGAAGCCACTGGGGGACCAGCAGTTAGTTGACTGCAGTTCGAGTCCCGGACCCAGTGGCTTAAACTTACGCTGGGCATGTGTGCACACGTGCCCAGGATCTTGAGAGGATAAAGGAGGAGAAGGGATTGAAGCATGGCCATCCTCCCTGGGGGGTGATTTTTTGCTTTCTGTCTCTCTGTCTTTCTGGTGAATGCACTCTCCCTATTGCAAAAACCTCTCAAAAAAAATACTCCCCCTTTTGAAAACCCCTCAAAAAAAAAAAAAAAAAAAAAGATAAATGAAAGAGAAGAAGCTACCGGGTCTAGGAGTTAAACACGGTTGGCCATTTGAGAGTCCGATGCCTTAATCACCATGCCACCTTTCCTCCCTTTTTTTTTTTTTTAAGAATTTTTTTTTATGTAGCTTTGTTATCATTATTATGTAATTACTAATATTTTAATATCTTCATATGCATATTATACATAGTAGGATAAAAGTTTACTCCTACTATAGCTTTAAAATAGAGCATTGTCAATACTTTAAATCTGTGCTAAATATGGTATTTTGTCCCCACACCAAGCAATTCTCTGATACCACCTAAGTATTGTATATATTTCTTTCTGACCCTGTCTACTTAGAATTGGCATCAGATCCCAAAGGTTAAGGGCCCAGTCCCACAACACTGCTCCCTGCACATAATATATAGCTATCAATGTGCTGTGTTAAAATTTCATTCTTTTTAGAAACTTAGTCCCAGCAGCACATACTACTGGTCGAATAGTATGTGTAAATTGTAAATCTGGGACTCTGTTAGTTGACTCTTTTGGATTCTCACAGATTTCTTGGGTTCGACTGTTTGCTAGAATGACTCACAGAACTCATGCTCCCTGTGTCATGAAGGCCATGTGAGGAGTCCTTTCTTCCACTTCATCTGGCATGAATGAAGCACTGACTCCCTTTCCAAAAGCGCAGGTCTGAGAAGAGTGCTAAAACAGGAGAGTCATATATGAAATATCATTTTATTTTATCGAGAAGAGCCACAATATGAATGAATATATTGCTTCATACAAAAGACCACGAAAACCTAAATTTGAGTAATAAAGGCAGTCTGTTAGAGAAACAGGCTATAAGCAAGAAAAAGAAAGAACATGAAGCTGTGAGAGAGACTCATGGTCAAAAGTGAACATGCTGATCATGACATAGCTGCATTGTGGCCCACATGAACAATTTTGATAAACTTTAGCCTGAGGGGCTGGATGAGGTTCTCTCTCCATTCAAAATGTAAGAAAACATTAACCTTATCTAATTCAAAGTGGTAAAACTAACTTTTCTGGATATATCATGAAATCAAATTTTATTCACAATTCAGATAAAAGATAACCATAATTTAATAGAGTAAACGATTTTAAGGAGCAGAAGAGACTTGCATCAGATTACATGCCAGTGCTTAGTGGTATTGCTAGTTTGTCTTTAGAAAGACTGAAAAGGAAGGTATACTGGCTTCCTGGTAAGGGACAGGAAGGTGGGGTTTAAATGCTGTATTAGTCTGTTGTGTTGCTAGTAATGGAAATACCTGACACTTGGTGATTTATAAAAACAGAGGTTTATTCAGCTCATGGTTTGGATGTCCAAGGTCCAGACCTCTCATCGGCAGAGTCTTCTTGTTGGTGGGTGCTCTCTAGAAAGTCTTAAAACAGCTCAGGGCATTACATGATGAGACAGAATAAGAGCAGAGCAAGAGAGCACAGGTCTCTGTTTATATACCCATTTCTCTGCTTTGGTCTCTCTTTTTATAAACTACCAGAAGTCAATCATGGAGGCCCCACCCTTATCACCTCCTAAATGCTCTACCTCTTAAACCTGTATCAGATTAAGTTTCTTTTTAATACCTCATAAAGCAACCAAATTCCAACACATAAAGTTTTAGGGAACATGTGCATACCATAGCAAATACCATATAAGTATAAGGAGATATAGAGTTGGAGAGACATCTGGGAGTTAGGTAATTCAAGTAGTGTGTGCCAGCCCTCAAGAGAAAAGCAGGGATTGATGTGGGAGAGCCCAGCTTGAGGCAGAGACATCTGAAGGGACAATAGACAGGCAGTTGGAATTAGAGGAGTTGGCACAGATATTAAGACCCTAGGCATTGTCTAGCTATTCTTTTAACAGAATATAGAAACTTGTAGGAGAATAAATTAACTCATGGACTATAGTGAAGATTCAGGCATAATTCCCAGAACATGGAAGTCCTCAGTAATTGTTTACTTATTTCAATAAAATCAGAAAAGAGAAGATGATATGGTAGACTAGGGCTTGGAATGTTGAGGAGCTCTGCTTGGTCATTGAGTCTTAAGTTCGTCTTAACTGTTTCATCTTACCATCTTGGAAAGAGATGAATGGTTTTAATGGTAGGTTATATTTATGTGGTGACTAGGTTCATTTGCAATGACAAATATTGCTATGATCCTTTATCCTCCAGAGTGGCTTGGAGAAATACAGTGTGATGAACTGAATATTTATGTCTGCCCCACCTGGCCCCAATATTCATTGGTTAAAACTCTAACCTCCAAAATGATGATAATAGAAGGTAGAGGATCTTGACAGCTGTATGGGTGGATTCCTCATGAATTAGACTTTTCCCTCATGAGTTACATCCCAGAAAGATTCCTCCCCACTTTATCCATGTGAGATTTCAGTGAGAAGATAGCCATCTATGTGAAAGAGGGTTCTTATCAGATTCTGAATCTACTGACTCCTTATTCTTGGACTTCTCAGATTCCAGACAAGAGAGAAATAGATTTCTGTTGTTCTTAAATTACTCAGCCTTAGGTATTTTGTTTTAGCTTTATAGGTAGACTAAGACATTGAGTATTTGCTGTTCCTCATCTGAAAGTCTGAAAATAGTATGATCTGACAGTATTATGGTTGACATATTACCTACACAACCTGGGCCCTGGGAGTGGCTTGACCTGTTAGTGAGGCTGGGTGAAACAACCAGACTTGGACTGAGTTCCATGTGAGTCTTGGTCATAGGCAGTGGGTTTTGTCAGATTAGGAAATAAAAATACATCATATCCAGTTAAATATAATCACTTCTACTATTCCTTGCCGTGGAATAAAAGAAAACTTTTGCACAGGCAATATTTACACCAACATTTGTTTGTTATCCATCTGAAAAAATTTCTAAGTATCTGTATTACATACTTATTATATTTCTATGATTATTTGACTCTATGTAACATTTCTTTGTTTTGTGGACTTTGCTCATAAAACAACTATTATTTACATTGTGACATAGCTTATACAGTGATTATCATGCTTAATCTTATTGTTAAGCATTGATTAATGAAGAAACATCTTCAGCTTTTGCATCATGAGTCATTACACTGCCCATGTTCTTGCATAATGTAAGCATTCTATGAATTATTCTTCAGTTTTGATTTGTTGGATCATTTAAACTAGCTTGTATGGCTTAAGTTATTTTCCTACTTTTCAGTATTATGTTTCACCTCTTGCTCAATAACTTTCAAAAATTATTGTTCATTGTTAAAAAAAACATAGTCAATTTTTATTTCCTTTTCATGTAAAAATCAAATTATTTGGGGCCAGAAGATGGTATAGGAGTTAAGATGCTGGACTCCCACTTGGTTTACCGTGGTTGGAGTCTCAGAGTTGGAGGCTTGAAATCACACCAGGCGTGTGAGGTTGCGTGCCTAAAATCCCGAGACAAGAATGGAGGAGAAGGGATTATGGCATTGCCATCTCCCCTTGGAGGTGATTTCTCACTTTCTGTCTCTCCAGCAGTGCATACACAGTATAACAAACATCTCTAAAAAATTGAATTCTTCGATAGTTGATATTTATTTTAAAGATAATCAGTGCAAGTGCTAAAATGATTACTTAATTCAAGTCAAAATTTCTTTTTCTGTTCAAAAGTAAAGTATGGTTAGTCACTCATGGGAATTGTATGTTCTGCTCTTTGCTGTGCTATATCAGTGCAGCAATGCCTGTAGGACAGTCTGGATGAGGTTGGGATATTGTTTGAGTAATTGAACAGAAGAGCATAAGTGAGCAAAATTGTGATGACTGTGAATAAATTTATGGCTGGGCCAATGAGACCATAATAAGGATTGTAGCTCAGATCCCTGGATAAGTGGTTAAGATAAAGGTTATTAGCTGTTAATTTATTAAGAATAAAGTATAATTTGGAACTAAGTGTCATAGATTACTGCCACATTTCTCCATCAGATATAATTCATGTCATGTGGGTAGCTGTCTTAAATTTGCTCTTCTTAAGGATGCAAGCCAAAATGATTGCTGTTTTGTGAGTTACGTTTCAATTAAGTTGTATTAGCAACTTTGTTTTAATTGCTTCTGAGGGACTTCATCCCAAAAGTACTAGAAGGTATCCAAATTCTACCCAATCCACCTGGTGAACCTTAAATTGCTTTTGGGACTAGAAGCATCCTCCAGGCAGCAAACACTTCAAGTTTCCTTGGTGCATCATTGACTGGTCCTTTTAAGATTCTTTTCTAGTGAGAAGACTGTAATGAGCCCACACTCCACCATTTGTGAAGTTGTTTCTATTTTCCCGCTGTTCATGGATTTTTACAACAGCAGTGGTAGCTATCTGATTTTAGGGAGGACTAAGAAGCAGAATGTTCATTTATTTTTAGTATCTTAATAAATTGTTAAGATAGAATTTACAAGACTAGCAATCTCATAAAAAAGTAAGTTTTCTGTTTCTGTCACATTAATATAGAAATACTCCATATTCTCTTGAAATACAAAACTTATTGCATATTGTTACATATAAGCCTTTTTGTGTGATCTGTCTCTTATTATGAGTATTTGGGAATGAATATGTGTTATCAGAAGAAGAGCTATTAGAGGAGCTGGGGAAACTGATTTCTATGCAGAGAAAAGGCAATATGTAGTCTTTTCATACCTGGAGGTGAAAGAGCAAATCCCCAAATTCCTTTATTTAAACATTTATTTTTGGTTTAATTTTTAGATTAAGGTGTGTATACCAGAGTTTTTCTAAGGTCTACTTGTCATTAATCATATATTCAGGTAGGGTAATAGAGTGACCTAGAAAAACTTACTACTTTGTACTGAAAAAGATAAAGAATCATTTTACCTAAAAATGTTTTCTATTCCAAACAATGCTAATGGTTTAGTTAATATTTTTATGTTATCTCAGATATATATATTTCCCCTCAATTAGAAATAAGGAAAAATCATTTTCCTAAAAATATATCTTTTTCATTTGTTCTTTTAGCCATCAGACTTTTCTGAAAATGAGGTTAAATTACCATTGAAGCAGGACTATATATAGCACTTTGTTAAGACAATGGAAAAAAGTGATTTTTGTTAAGGATAACATATTAGTTGTGAAGAAAAATATTAGGCTACAGTTAGTAGCTAATAGGCCAAATGTTTGTTGGCTAACAATATTTTACACACTTTATGTTTGCTCCAAATTGTTTGATCCAGAATGTAATGGTGACATTGCATTAAAATAATTAAAGTTCAAAATGTAAGTAGGATATATAATTCTAACCTAGTTGCATGTGTTATTAATTTATGCTCTTTCGAGGACATTTTCATAATGACCATAGCGTCTTTCATTAAATCTCAAGGTCTGATTTTAACTTGTACTATTTGTGGTCCAGTTATAGGTCCTTATTACTCATAAGGAAGTCACTTAAGAATGCAAATGATTCTTACAGATACTGCAGTAACAGGTCCATATGCATTCAAGATGCTATAGAATTCATTGGAGAGAGAAAACATTAACATGGCAAAGTCTAATCAGTCTTCTGTGACAGAATTTGTCCTGCTGGGGCTTTCTGGCTATCCAGAGCTTGAGGCCATTTACTTTGTGCTGGTCCTGTGTATGTATCTGGTGATTCTGCTGGGAAATGGAGTGATCATCATTGTAAGTGTCTATGACTCCCACTTGCACACCCCCATGTACTTTTTCCTCAGTAACCTATCGTTCTTGGACATTTGCTACACTAGTTCTTCTATTCCCCTATTTCTCAGCAGCTTCTTAACTTCAAAGAAAACCATTTCCTTCTCTGGGTGTGGAGTGCAAATGTTTCTTTCCTTTGCCATGGGAGCCACAGAGTGTGTTCTCCTAAGCATGATGGCATTTGACCGCTATGTGGCCATCTGTAACCCTCTGAGATACCCCATTATCATGAGCAAGGCTTCATATGTGCCTATGGCTGCTGGGTCCTGGATTGCAGGAAGTGTCAATTCCGTGTTGCAAACCTCTCTTGCAATGCGGCTTCCTTTCTGTGGGGACAATGTTCTTAATCATTTTACTTGTGAGATCTTGGCTGTCTTAAAATTGGCCTGTGCTGATATCTCCATAAATGTTATTAGCATGGTTGTTGCTAATATAATTTTTCTTGTGGTCCCAGTCCTTTTTATTTTTGTTTCATATGTGTTCATTCTCTCCACCATCCTGAGGATTCCTTCTGCAGAGGGGAGACGAAAAGCTTTCTCCACCTGCTCCGCCCACCTAACAGTGGTGATCATATTCTATGGGACCATCCTTTTCATGTATGCTAAACCAAAGGCTAAAGATTCTTCTGGTGCAGACAAAGAACAAGTCACAGACAAAATCATCTCCCTCTTCTATGGAGTGGTAACACCTATGCTCAATCCCCTCATCTATAGTTTGAGGAACAAAGATGTGAAAGCAGCTGTGAAGAATATATTGTGTCGGAAACACTTTTCAGAGGGAACATGAATGCTGTTTATTTATTTTAAAAAATGTTTTGCTCTCAATACAGTGCTACTCACATGGAGATTCTAAAATAAATATATATTGGTGATACCACTAATTTCTGAAATTTTCATTTTTTTGTTCCTGCTTTTTAAATCAAAGAAATGTAGAACTTACCCTTTCCCTTTGTGATTAGATTAAGAAGAAGAGGTGCAGAAATTTATGGGTAAAAGAATTCCCATTCATGCCAACTTCCTTATAATGAGAAATAGAGTTTAACCTGGAATGATGAGTGCTGTATACTTATGTTAGAGGAAGTACCTTTTCATTCATTTAACCTTTTATCTTGTATATGCATCAGTTTTCTAGTCACATCTTTCTTAGCACGATCATGTACAAAATGTCTTGGTAAGAGTCATAGTAAATGCAACATTGAAGAACATTATTCCTTTTGTCTACAAACTGGCAACACTGTTCTGTGCAGAGGAGTCTGAGGCAATGTGAGATTTGTAGAGACAAACCAGAAAATGGGGAAATGTGGTGTATTTTTTGTTTCAGTTGATGAATAGTGTCCTTTGAGTGAATATCATTGTTATTGTTAAATGATTCTAAAAACCATGCCTTCTTTTCTAAAGAACTTGATTTTATAGTTTTCTGAGAACACAGTGGTAGTGGATTATAGTGCAAAAAATGAGATATTTTTACACTTACATGAATTTCCTATAAAATATGAGTTTTCCATTTAGTCATTTATTACACAGTTATTCAGTCAACCAGTACTTACTGGATACTTATTTTGTCTTAGGTACTAAGTATTGATGATATCAGAATTGCCAACAACTTGGAAACAAAAATCTAACATTATTAAGGAGCACATTATCTTATGTAATACAAACTTGACACATGAGTTGGGGAAAATATTAAAGAATATTTACTCACTGCTTTTTCTCTCTCCTACCTTGTAGGCTGAAGAATTTGTTGGGCCTTTGTTGGGCTGAGCTGAGTAATGGGTGAACTTGTAGTAATTTAAATGGAGTAAGTTGATCATCATAAAAGGGCTAGAACTATCTTCTCTAAAAGAGAAATAAGAGAATAGTGAGAAAGATGGGATAAATGAGTAAGGAAAGAAAGCAGTGCATAATGGAGACTTATAATGAGGAGATATACTTAAATAGATAGTGCAAAAAATAGAATCAGAAAAAAAGAAAAAAATTACTAAATAGAATTTGAGGGACACATGTTGGTTTTCTGTGACTCTACCTCAGTGTGTCTTGTTAATAAAGATGTACAATATATTTTTGAGGCATTGGCAGATGGACTCAGTGGTTCTTTTAAAAACAATTTTTTTTTTACTTTGTAAGTTACAGATAAATTATAGTTTTTATTGAAATTATCCTAATGGAAAACCAGCTTACAGGTTGTAATATATACTTTTGGGACTGCATCCACATTAATATTGGTGGAAATATTTTTAAATATTTTCTCTCTTTTTTACATTTTTAAAATTTATTTTTACATCTTTCCACAAACATTTACTTTACATATCAAAAAATTTTAACGCATACTCCATAGTTCTTGACAGTTAATAAACAACTTTCAAAATTTTAAAATACTGAATTTTAAAGATAATGTTCAAAATATTTCTTATAATTTTGTATAATTTTGTTTGTGACTCTAATAATGGAAACAGTATGGTTTTAAATATTTTTGAGAACCTATTCAAATTGTTGAAAAGCAAATGCCCAGCACACTAGTCACACATAAACCTTCTCAATTCAGCCCTGCCCAAGTATTCTGTGATATACCATCTGCTATCCTTTAAATATTTATTTATTTATTTTTTATCACCACACTGAGGCTACCAAAAAATGAGTGTAGCTTAGGTGAGTTATAGACTTAAGTGAGTTACAATTACAATCGGGCTGTTAAGTAATGTTATAAGGATATATGTAAAATTATCTACAAGAGGGAGTCCTGGGAAAGAGAAAAGCTCTTCTGCTTGACTGAGGTGGGGAAAAACAATTCTAGTGTTCTTATGTAGAGAATGTCCAAGACAGAAAAAATAGCATATAGCAAGATATAGGACACCATGAAGAATTTTGAATGGATGGAATGTGTTGGTGTAGTGATGGAGGAGAAGACTGGAAAGGTGGTTTGAAGCCATATTGTGAGGACTTCAGATATTAAAATAATAAGCCAATATTTCTGTAGGTTTTAGTTGATCACTGTGTCTTCTCTGGAGGCAGAAAGATGGATCAAGTTTGCCACAAAAATTACCAAATTTGAAGTCAGGTCTGTGATACCCCAACCTTCCACCTGACTCTGTTCTTACCTGTTTTATGTATGTTCTCTGCTGTTACATTTAGGAAAGATATATTCCAAATTCTTGTTGTTAGGAAAAGTTTTGAAACCGCTACAAGTGGGCAATAGATTCCACTATATTATAAGAAACAGACTGATGCTTTTGGGTCTGTGCTTTTCAAAAAAGTCTCTTTGACTCTAGGGATGACAAAGTGATAAACCTCTTGCTGAGGAAGTCTTGAGGGTGTTCCACATTCCTTAGTTAGCTACTAGCATTTACCTGGATTTCTTTCTTGTAGTTTACAGCATAGTGGAGACCTACCTGATTCTTTGAAGTTTCTGTTATTTTCCTGAATGATTGTGGAATAGACTGGAATTTAGCATTCCAGACTCTTTGCTTTAAAAGTTTCACTTAAATTAATTGAGGAAACAAAAAAGAAATAGCAAAGTAACATGAATATGAACATTACATCATAAGTGTAGGATTCACGTGCATTCCAGCTTTTATTAGAGAAAATATGTAGCATCATAGACATTGTAAATGTGATATCATGGAGACTTTGGTTCCATTAAGTTCCTCTGAATAGTTCTGATATTCTCATTATAGGAGGAATCAGGTTGGACTCAGACTGCAAAGTTATTTTTGTTGGTAGTGCATATATCTTAGGAAAAGATGTCTTGTACTGCATTTAACTGTTGAGTACCTGAGTCTTGCAACATACGGCACAGGCTCAATAAGAGAGCTCGGTGAGTTTTTACACAAAATTTGAGGTTTCATCTTTTGGCTCCTTGTTTTCTGAAATATCCCTCTTATGTTATAGCAGCTGTGTCTTCTAAAAGCTCTACTGGTGTGTTCAGAGAGACAGCTAATTGACTACCAGAAATTTCACCTCCTATGCTATGCCTAGTGAAACACCAAAGTATTACTTTTCCCAAGTGATTCTTTTTCTTTCTTTTTTTTTTTTTTTAAATTTTTTGCACAAAGTTTATAGCTGTCATCTCTAAAATGCTTGAGTCTTGTAGGAGCTTATCAGCTCTAGTGAAAGCAGTAGTAACCAGAAATCATCTTCAGTTTTTCCAGCTAGAATGTTTGCACCCTTTCTTTTCTCTGTGATGGCCTCCTTCCTGATTTATTAACCTGATCTTACCTATGTGGTTCCTAATCTATTTAAAAAACAAAGTAGTGCTGATATTTGGAACGGAGAATGTGCCGCAATGTATAAGGAATTTGAAATTCCACTGGAGCCAGATTTCAGTATACCATAGGGTTAAATAATGTGGAATAATTCATTAGTCAAATTTGAATGTCTTATTAGCCCATGTAGGGTTAAATGAAGCAATTTGAAAGCAGATTGCTCACACAAAGGTCTCATTATATTCTCTTCCCTCCCTCCCTCCTTCCCTCCCATCGTCTCTCCCTCCTTCCTTCTTATTTTATTTTATTTTTTTCTATCTTTCTGTTGTGTCTTTCTACCCTTAGTTTGCCCTTAGTCGACTCTCTCCCTGACCAGATAAAATGAAGAATGACCTTCAGAGGTTATTCCTTTTTTTTAAGGTTTTTGTCATAGAGTGTGTGCACTTGTCAGCGAGAGAGAAGAAAGACAAAGAAAGGGAAAGTGAGAAATTACTCCAGGGGAATGACCACACTTCAATCCCTTCCCCTCCATTCTCCTTTTAGAATTTTTGGTGTGCACACTCATGTGCTCAGCATAATTTCCAAGCAACTGGATCTAGAGTTTGAACTGCTTTCAGAGTTAATTTCTTCTAGTCATTCTGTCTCATCACTTTCTTTTTCATTTTTTAAAAATTTATTTATTTACATTCATTAACTGTATATCATTAAAGCATGCAAAATGAGATTTTCCATCCAGAATACACTGTATATTGGCTCAATCAAGCACATCAACATATGTGTTATCGTCAACAATTTTCCATTTCCTATTTCCTGTATATTTTATTATTTTTTTGCTATCTTTGATTCCCTATCTCTTACCCTCTGCCATCTCCCACCTTCCTCCCACCCTGTCTCTGGTATCAATGGTTGCTTTTTCCACGCCCCCCCCCCACATTTTATTGATTCACTAAAGATCCTAATTAATCTAAATATTCTGAATAGCAAGCACAGCTGATATATATACATATTCATGAACACAAGTCTGACTTTAGGCATAAACTTCAGTGAGTAGAATGAACATATTATGAAGAAGCATCTAGCTGGGGCTATATAGCGTACTGCAGTCATCAATAGGTATTTTAATGCATTTTTTTAATGTCAAGAAAAACAGTTTTAGGTTGTCTTTTTCCTGAAACTTTTTTTTAACTTAATTACTTTACATTCATTCACCAAGCATCGTCACAGCATACAAAATGTGATTTCCCATCCAGAACATACTGCATAGTGGTTTAATCATGCATGTTATCGTCAAAAATTTTCCAATTCTAGTTTCATATATACATTCTGACCCTCTGTCCTTTCCCACCCTCTTCTTACACTATCTCTGGTGTCTACAGTTGTCTTCCATTCCTTCCCCCCTTCCCCCATATTGTATTGATCACACAATTTCTTAAGTAATCTAACAACTTTCAATAGCAAGTTCAGCTGGTAATTTCAAGAAAAGCAGTTTTAACTTAAATCAAAAAAATTCTAAGGAACTTTGCTTAAAACTTAAAGCCAGGAAACACATTAGGATTCTGTTCAAATGGTAGGAACATGAACCTATTGATATCTTAAGACAGGACACAAATCCTTAAAACTGGACAAAAAAGCCTAGAAGATAATCAGCAGTGTTTCAGACAAAAGTCATAAAATTCTATTTCACCAATTCAGTCTCATCTACTCTATCTTCTGTTGTGGTTCGATTTTCCTGATTAAATTCTGGGATATAATATTCAACTCCAGACTTGTCCCTATGATTAAGTTGTCCATTTTCTTGGTTTTTGAACTCTTATTTCTGTGTGTCTGTATTATTTTTCCTGATATAGCACTCCCTTGAGAACTTCTTGGAGATCTGGTCTGGTGCTGGTAAATTCTTTCAAGTTTTGTTTATCTGAGAATGTTCTTGTCTTTTCTTCCCACATGAAGGATAATCTTGCCGGGTACAGTATTCTTGGTTGAAATTGCTTTTCCCTTAACACTTTGAATATATTTTCCCATTCTTTCCTTGATCGCATTGTTTCTGATGAGAGGTCTGCTGTTAGCCTGATGGTATATCCTTTGCAGGTAACTTGATGTTTTTCTCTTGCCAGTCTTAGTATCTTGTCTTTGTCTATGGTTTTGGTCAATCTGGCTATAATGTATCTTGGAGAAGATCTTCTTGGGTTGATTCTATTTGGGGTCCTTTGTATTTCTTGGGACTGGATCTTTGAGTGCCTCTCTAGGTTTGGAAAATTTTCTTGCAGGATTTCATAGAATAGATTATCAATGTCCTTATGAGTCTCTTTGCCTTCTGGGTTGCCTATTTTCCAGATGTTTAGACGTTTGAGGGTATCTAGTATTTCTCATATACTATTCTCAATTTTGGGGGCCATTTTTCTCAGTCTTCATGGTGGATTTTTCTACACCAGCAATTTTCTCTTCTACATCTGAGATTCTATTTTCTGTATGATCTAATCTGCTTTTAATACTTTCAAGGGAGATTTTGACTTCCTGTATTATAGCCTTCATCTCTAACAGGTCCCTTTGATTTTTTTTTTAAAAGTGTGTAATTCCTCTTTTAGATCTTGCAAGAATTTCCTCACCTCCTGGAATTTGTCAGCTCTTTTTTCCATTCCCTTCTGCAGTTCGTGATCTCTCTTCTCTTCCATCGCTGTTAGCTTTGACATTAAGAATATTCCAAATTCTTTATCAGGCATTTTCATGATTTCCATTTAATTGCCTGTGGATGAAGAGGAGTTATTCTTTTCCCTGGGAGGAGAGATATTTTCTTGCTTTCTCATATTTCTTGTGGCCCTGCGGTGATTTCTAGTCATCTGATGGATGGCGTGTTTCTTCCTAATTCTTGAAGTTCCATCTGAATATTCAGGAGCAAGCATAAAGAGGTGATCTGGAATCTCTTTCTCATTCTGTTGTGATCCTTTTGTGCAGCAGATTCAGTAGATATTGAGGAATATGTTAACCTAAATAGTATTTGGATGTTTGGCTATAGTTCCCTTAGATCCGTCACTCAAGTTTGTAGGCTGGAAGCTAAATTATCAGTAGGAAATCTTCATCTCTTTTTTCCCTGAAATCACTAGTTCTCAGGAGCCATGAGGAATCTACTGAAGGCCTGATTCTTGCCTCTTCTGCCACTCAAGTTTGTGGGCTGGAAGCTGAATTATCAGTAGGAAATCTTCATCTCTTTTTTCCCTAAAATCACTACTTCTCGGGAGCCATGAGGAATCTTCTGAAGCCTCTCTGATCACATTCTGCAAATGCTTCCTTCCTCTCTGTACCTTACCTTATTCTTTTTCATAAAGTGATATAGCTATTGTTAAATCTCAAAACTATTCTCTTAAATTCCATTTCTACATATTACCTTCTTCTATTTATATTTAAACTTTTGCCTCAAAATATTTGAGCTTATTTTGTGTATGAATTCAAAGATATCAGTTTCTTATAATTACCTCTAGCACCAGTGCCTGTCATTCTTTTTTTTTTTTTTTCTATAGCCCCAGACATTTCTGTATCTGTGGGCTATAGTTGAAGCAAGCCGGACTATGAAAAAGAGAAATTGTATGATCCCACTTAATATTTACAGAATGTCCACACTCTACAGTGGAAACTGAAAGACTGGAGGATATAGAAGCATGCAGAATGTTTGGGGATATCAGAGGCAGTGTGGGAGAAGGGTGGAAGGTGGGAGAATGTGAGGGAAGGTAGGGGAATGTAGGAGAAGGCAATAAAGGAGAAAAATAGAGAGGCAAAACATTTAAGGGACACAGAAATGGAGGATTGTCTGTTGATGATAATGTGATTGATAATATCTTTAACTGGACTAGTGTGCACTGTATTTATTCTGGGAAAATTCATTTTACAAGCTTTGTTGATGTACAGTGATTGAATATATAAAACAAATAAATGAACAAACAAAAAGGAAAGGAAAGATTGTGCATGGGGACAACTTACCTCATAGAACAGGCCAATTAGTTTGTTGGAAGTAATGTCTTTCGATTTTGACACATGAAGAGGACTGTCCTATGAAACATGTGAGCTGAGCAGGAGGAAAATGTCCTTTTTATTTCCTCATTCCTTCCTTTTCATTCTCCATGTTGAATTTCTAGAACAGCATAGAGGATGAAAATAAAGAAAATGGAAATCAGTAGTAATAGAGTTAATGAAAACATTACATTGCCTAACACTGTTATACTCTCATTCAAGCAAATATTTAGGCATGTTAGCTTCATTAAACATAGTATTTCACAAGAGATTATTAATGATATTTCTTCCACAGAAGGGCATTGATAATGTGAGTATATTTTATGCACTATGTTAAGAAAGCTTAATCCGTAATGTACAGTGACTAACTAAACATCAAGTGCCTTGTTTATGATGATGGGGTATCTCAGAGATTTGTTGATGGCCACTTGCAGTCATATGTCAACAGTACTAGGAGCACATATTCGCTCCATGGAGTAGGAGCTAGAAATTTATGTAATGTAAACTTTGAAACAGTTTTTTTTTTTTTTTCTTTGATAGAAAATTTTCAGAGTTGAGAGTGCAAAAGAGGATATAAGGCAGATATCCAGGAAGGAGGAGTTACCAAGGAACAAATACATGGGCATGTGAATATGGGAAACTAAGAATTAGGATGATCTAGATGCCATTCCCAGAGGATTAATAGATATATCACTAAGCACATGACAAAAGTTTTGTCAACTTCTAGATACTTAGAAAGGCCTCTGAGAATGGACTCAATGTTAGTTGTTCAATTGGTCTTATCCATTTTACACCTGGAAAAGTCCATAAAAGGAAAGAATATGCAAGTGGTCCCATATTACAAGCATACCTCAGAGATATTGTGTAATCAGTTCCAGACCACTGCAGTCAAGCAAATAATACAATGAATCACACTTTTATTTTAGTTTTCCAGTGCATGTAAACGTTATATTTAATCTATATGCAATCTGTCAAGTACGTAATAACATTATTATATATGTATTTTAAAAATGTATAGTCCCTCTCTAAAAATATTTTGTTGCTGAAACATGCAAGTGGTCATCTGAGCCTTCTGTGAGTCATAATCTTTTTTTCTAGTGGAAGGTCTTGCCTTGATATTGATGGGTACTGACTGCTCGGTGGTTGCTGAAAATTGGGGTGCCTGTGTCAAGTTATTTTGCTCATTGATAAAAAAGTAACTCCACTCAAGTTTTATCATGAGGTTGCAGCAATTCAGTCACATCTCCAGGCTCCTTTTCTAATTTTAGTTCTCTTGATATTTCTACCATATCTTCTTTACTTCTTCCACTGAAGTTTTAAACTCCTTGAAGTTATCCACAAGGGTTGGAATCAACTTCAAACTCTTGTTAACGATTATTAATATTTTACTTCTTCCCATGAATCACGAATATTCTTTTTTTTCTTTTTTAAAAATTTATTTATTTATTTTTGTTTATACATTCAATCACATTGTTTAGCTTACAATGTGAGCATTTCAATATGTGAACATTACTCCCCAGTCACGTTGATCAAAATATCTTCAACTGATTACACCACACCTCCCCATCCCGTCAATGCTCTACCTCCGTATCCCTTCTCCAAATGTCCTTTGTTAGGCCCCACTCCTCCACATACACCTCATCTGACATTCAAACCCATCTCTTGTGTTTGTTCAACCGTTAGTCAATCAGTTTCAGTCATAGAGTGCAAACATTTGGTATATATTAAGTGGGGACATACAATGTCTCTCCTTCATAGCCTGGCTTGCCTCACTCAGCAGTAAATCTTCCATATTCTTCCACTTTCTGTCAAAAACCAGGGTTCTGTTGTTTTTTTATAGCTGAATAGTATTCCATAGAGTATATGTGCCACAGTTTTTCAATCCATTCCTCCATACGGGGGCATTTTGCTTCCATGACTTAGCAATCGTGAATACGAATATTCTTAATATAATCTAGAATGCTAATGCTTTCCAGAAGGTTTTAGATTTATTCATTAAGATCCATCAGAATAATAACTATTTTTGGCAGCTATAGCCTTACAAAATGTAGTTCTTAAAAAATAAGACCTGGAGGTTAATCGAAGAGAAAGGATTGTGGTGTGGTAATCCCCCTTAGGAGGTGATTTCTCACTTTCCTTCTTACTGTCTCTCTTGGAAGAGTGCATGAGTCCTATGACAAAAACCTTAAAAAAAAGAAAAAGAAAAAGAAAAAGAACTGAAGGCTGAAATTCTTATTCCATGGGTTGCAGAATGGATGTTGTATTAACAGACATTATAAAACATTAATTTCCTTGTACATCTCTATCAGAGCTTGTGGGTGACCATGTACATTGTCAATGAACAGTAACATTTTGAAAGGGATCTTCCAGCAGTAGGTCTCAATAGTGGACTTAAACTAGTCTACCAAACAGATGTACTTTCATTCAGGCTTTGTAATTCCATTTATGGAGAACAGGGAGAGTAGATTTAGCATAATTCTTAAGCCTTTAGGATTTTTGGAATGGTAAGCGAGCTTCGGCATCAATGTAAGTAACCAGATGCTGTAGCTTCTAATAAGAGAGTCAGACTCTTCTTTGGAGCTTTGAAGCCAGGCATTGACTTCTTTTCTCTGGCTTTCAATGTTTCAGATGGCATCTTCTTCCAACAGAACGTTAGTGTATATGTATTAATAGATAACCTGTTGTTTAGTGTAGCCACTTCATCAATTGTCCTTGCTAGATCTGGATGACTTGCTGTAGCTTTGACATCAGCACTTGTTGCTTCACCTTGCACTTTTATGTTGTGGAATGGATTCTTTCTTGAAATCTTGTGTACCAACCTCTGCAAGCTTTAAGTTTATCTTCTGCAGCTTCCTCACCTCCCTCAGCCATCACATAAGAAAATTAAACAGAGTTATGGCCTTGCTCTGAATTAAACTGACATAAGGGAAGTTGTTGTTGATTTGATCTTTTTTCTGGACCTTCAAAAACTGTCTCTGAATTAAAAATTTCTTATTAGGTTTTTGACTCTTTTTTCATCTATGTGTTTGACAGAATAGCATTTTTAATTCCTTTAAGAACTTCCCGTTTGTATTCATAATTTGTGTAACAGGTGCTAGAGGCCTAGTTTTCTGCCTGTCTTAGCTTTCAATATGATTTTTCTCTAAGTGATTCCTAAGTGTGATCATTTCTGGCTTTTGACTTAAAATGAAAGCTGTGAGAGACCAGCAGATGGTATGGTGGTTAAGGCACTGTACACTCCCACATGGCAAACCATGGTTCAAGTCCTAGGCCCGGTGGCTTGCTTTCTCACTTTCCCTCTCTCTGTGTTTCTTGCTCTGGTAAAGTTTAAAAACTAATAAATAAAAATGAATGAATAAATAAAATTAAAGAAGAAAAGCTGTGAGACTCTTTCTTTTAGTTGGACAGTTATAAGGTTGTTAATTGGCCTGATTTTAAATATCGTTGTGTCTCAGTAAATAAGGAGGTCTGAAGAGAGACCTAGAAAGAGAGATGAATGGGAGAATGGTGGTGAAGCAGTCAGAATACATACAACATTTATTAATTAAGCTTACTGTCTTACACAGTGCACTTTTTGGCACCCCAGATGAATTACAGTGGTAACATCAAAGATCATTGATCTCAAATTTCTATAACAGGTATAGTAATAATAAACAAGTTTGAAATATTGAGAGAATTACTGATTGATGACAAAGATATAAAGTGAATACGTGTTGTTGGAGAAATGGTGTTGACTTTCTTGATGTAGGATTGCCACAAACCTTCAGTTTGTAAAAAAACACAATATCTATGAAGTGCAGTAAAAATGAGGCATGCCCATATGTAAGGTAAGAGATGATTTAATTAGGAAGTCCAACAAGTATGCCAGCACTAGCTGGAATGCTGATACCGCAATGAGATTAGTTTTTGGAATTTCTCTTCTAGTTCACTAAGCAATTGAGCTACATTGGTAGTTTGTAGACAGATGTTTGTATTCTATTTCCTGTGATTATAATTCACTAGGCCCAAGGAAGGTAAAAACTGTTTGTATTTTTCATTAGCATCTGTTATTACTGATTTAGTTGATCTACAAACTTTACTTTGTGGAAATAATCAATATTTTATGCCTTAATGTGTTCACAAAGAATTGTTCATTTGATTTTATGTCAATCATTAAGAATACTGTTGATTTAGGGTTTTGTAGTTTATAAATGTGTTTTCACGTACATTACTCATTCTGTCATCACTCAGGAAAATGAAATCTAGAAAACTAATTTATATAAAATTATAGTAAGTGAGTGAGCTATTATTCAAATCTAGTTTTTCTAGTTTTAACATCCTATGTATTTAAAAAAAAAACTGTATTTGTGATCCAAAAATTATGTAAGTTAGCTAAGGAGTGAAAATTAGGTACTGTCTTGGTTTGCTATTGTGTTGCTAATGGAAACAGTTGAGACTGGGTGAATTTAAGAAAACAGAAGTTTTATTATTTAAATATTTTTAAGAGAGATTTTTGCTATATGGCATGTGCCCTTGCCAGAGAGACAGAGAGACAGAAAGCGAGAAATCACCCCCCAGGGGGGATGGTCACGCCACAATCCCTTCTCCTCCATTCTCCTCTCAGGATCTTGGTTATGTCCAGTATGAGTTTTAAGCTGCTGAGTCCAGGACTTGAACCGTAGTGGACTGCAAGGTAGTCCAGCAATGTAACCATTACACTATCTGCTGGTCCCAAGAGAATAGAAGTTTATTTGCAAAACTCAGGATTCTGGTGAGTGGAAAGTTCAAAGGTGTAGATCTACAGCACAATTGATGGAACTAAAGAGGATGGTGGTCACAGAGAGAAAGGGAGCTGAAGGCATTACTTTCTCTTTTATAGCAACCAGTTGTCTTGAGAACTAAACCCTTTGCTTGAGAGTTAGAACTCAATGAGTCCCAGACATCACTAATCTACTCTCAAGTAAATTGCCTGCACATACAATCACCATCATCCAATTTCCACCCACTCAACCTTACCACCTCTCAACACTTTGGAGAGGCAAACCTTTACCCAAACATAACAAGCATCCTTCTTTTTCCCTTTTAGATTTGTTTATTTTTGCCATAGGTTATGTGCACTAACTGGAGAGAGATTAAGATAGAGATAGAGGGAAAGTGTGAAGACACGAAGACACCCCACGGTGGGGGCGGCCATGCTGCAAACCTTTCTCCATTCTCCTCCCTCTTGGAATTTTGGGCATACACACACACACACACACACACACACACGGCATTATTTTATTTTCAAACTACCATGTTCAAGACTCGGACCACACAGTCAGTCAAGTGGGATTCAGCTGCCTTAACCTCTATGCCCCACTTTCTTTCTTTCTACTATTTATTTATTTATCTATTTGTTTACATAATGTTCTCCAAGTAATTCTAATGTGTGTCTGAGGAAGAGAGCCACTAATTAAGAAAAATACTTCTCAAACATCAGTAGTCCCAGGAATCACCTGGGGCATCTTTGTAAAATATTATGATTCAGTGGATTGGAGGTGAGTTCTTAGATACTCATTTATTAATGTCTTCTCAGGTGATGTTGATGCTGCTTGTCTGCAGAACAAACCTGAGAAGCAAGGCATCGTTGATTCTTGTTCTTTAATACCTTGGAAGCACCAAAGCTGCTTCAGTTGTGTGTAAGACAGTAATTAGATAAAAGCTGGTGTGAAACATTCCTGTGAAAATTGGAGGTGAGGCTTCTGTGTTATTTATAGCAAACCAGTTTTTGTTTAGATTTTAGGTGTACAACCAATGAAATTGCACACAGGAGAGCCTATCCTTTATTCTTGTCTGTAAAAGTCATTTTCCTTTCACTTGTTGGATTTGTATTTGGGACCACTATTTTCTTTTTTAAATTTATGTGCCAATATTTTATGTATGTATGTATGTATGTATGTATGTATTTATTTATTTATTTAGAATTTCACTGTAAGGTGCATTTGCTTGCTACGGAGACAAGAGAGAGACAGAGATAGAAAGTGAGAAATCATCCCCCATGGGGGATGGTCACACTGAAATCTCTCTCCTCTAGTTTCCTCTTGGGACTTTAGGATGCGAGCTGTGATCAACTACGTGGGAGTTCAGTGATGTAACCATTATGTCATTTGCTGGTCCCTGTTTTCTTAGAGAATTTTGGGTTGGCTTGAGCACCTGCTTTGTGTACCAAAAAGCATGGAACAAATTACTCCTTTTTTTTTTTTTTAACTCGTGAGTAATTATTAGCAGGTGACATTTCTGTTTATATGAAATGAATCACAGTATATCATTTTAAAAACAGTGTCGTATGTTCATAATATTCTACCTCAGCTGCAAACTATAATCCTAGATAAATAAATGAATTGATCCAATGGATGAATTACTAGACAGTGTTACCAAACAGTGGCTGTAGTTATGGTATGTAATTTACCTTGTGATAGTCATTAACCAAAGTTATGCTGCTTCCTAATTAAACAATGATCAACATAGAAGATTTCTAGTCCTAGTGACTATGAAAAAAAGGACACATCTAATTCAAATTTCGTGAAAGTACCAATAGAATGGTAAAGGGTGGATAGACCAAAATATACTCCTATTGGTACTGTTTATGATTGGTATTTGATTGATTATAGGAGCATAATTAAGCTACACCTAACCAGCAAAACTCTGATAGAAGTTTTGAATGAGTATCAAGATTCTGGGCTTTGTACTGAAGCTGCTTTAAGGAAAGTATGAATCAAGTAAAAAGTCATTTTTTCCCCTTAACTGTTTTTTTTTTTTTTTTGGAGAGGTTTTTTCGCTATAGGGCGCGTGCGCTCGCCAGACAGACAGAGAGAGACATAGAGACAGAAAGCGAGAAATCACCCCCTGGGGGGGTGGTCACGCCGCAATCCCTTCTCCTCCTTTCTCCTCTCGGGATCTTGGGCACCCATGCACACGCGCCCGGCGTGAGTTTTAGGCCACCGGGTCCGGGACGCGAACCACGGTCGACTACGTGGGAGTCCAGTGACATAGTCATTACGCTAACTGCTGGTTCCCTCCCCTTAACTTTTTTTTTTTTTTTGGAGAGGTTTTTTCGCTATAGGGCGCGTGCGCTCGCCAGACAGACAGAGAGAGACATAGAGACAGAAAGCGAGAAATCACCCCCTGGGGGGGTGGTCACGCCGCAATCCCTTCTCCTCCTTTCTCCTCTCGGGATCTTGGGCACCCATGCACACGCGCCCGGCGTGAGTTTTAGGCCACCGGGTCCGGGACGCGAACCACGGTCGACTACGTGGGAGTCCAGTGACATAGTCATTACGCTAACTGCTGGTTCCCTCCCCTTAACTTTTTTTTTTTTTTTGGAGAGGTTTTTTCGCTATAGGGCGCGTGCGCTCGCCAGACAGACAGAGAGAGACATAGAGACAGAAAGCGAGAAATCACCCCCTGGGGGGGTGGTCACGCCGCAATCCCTTCTCCTCCTTTCTCCTCTCGGGATCTTGGGCACCCATGCACACGCGCCCGGCGTGAGTTTTAGGCCACCGGGTCCGGGACGCGAACCACGGTCGACTACGTGGGAGTCCAGTGACATAGTCATTACGCTAACTGCTGGTTCCCTCCCCTTAACTTTTTCAAAATGTTTATTACTATTTAGAAACTATTTTTGGAAGATAATTATTTCACACTCAGGATAAGGTAATACATTTGGTATTCTAACATCCACAAGATTACTGTGCCAAAAGATTTTACTCAGAAATGTTTCAATGCAATTTGCTGATCTCTTTTGATGCTTTAAAAAACAGATAATTAAATGTGCTTATTTGGGTGAAAAAATTGAAGGAAAGCCTTCAGACTATTGTCTACAGTAGTGATAAGATGACCGAGGTGTGGAGAGCATCTGAAGTATATATCTATTTATTGACCCTAACAATGTAAATTAAATAACAATTTCATGCCAATCAATATGCATGATAGATATACCTGTTTAGGCGGCTTCTTTTTTTTTGAGAGAGGTTCTTGTTCGCTAGAGAGACAGAAAGTGAGAAATCACCCCCCAGGGGGTATGGCCACCCCACAATCCCTTCTCCTCCTTTCTCCTCTCAGGATCTTGGGCACACATGCACACGCACCCAGCATGAGTATAACCCACCAGGTCTGGGACTCGAACCATGGTCAACTGCATGGGAGTTCAGTGACATAGCCATTACACTAACTTCTGGTCCCTGTTTAGGTGGCTTCTTCAGAAAGGCCTGGAATATGGAGTATTTAGCTTATAGATTCACAATAAAAAACAGAATAACTCAATAGCATCTAGGTCTTCATTCTATGACTTCAAATTTCTGAAATTATCGTGAATTTCAAAATGCCACAGATATTTATAAGATGTATGTTTCAAGTTTCAGAATCAAGTACAAATTTTTATTTGCTTTCTAATTCAACACTTACGAGTTTAATAACCTAATATATATAAAATCCTTATAATAATGCCAGGGTATTCATAAGCTATTATGATGATTGTGAATAACCAATAATTAATGTAGTCTAATAAATTCTTTCTGTATTATAATAAGATATAGAGGGATGAAAAAAATGTCTTGACAAAATTATTAAAATATATTTAAGGATCATAGGTAGTATATTAAGAATAGAATAAGGCATGTTCTCAAGATTTCTGATTGGTTATGTAAAGTACAGCAATGGGTCTAAGATAATTAAGTCTTTAGGGCATTATCCTTGAACTTTCAAAAGTTTTGAACATCTTTCCCCTATAGAAATGTAAACTTGTGGCTTAGGAAATTGCTGAAGTCCCTGAGAGCAGGAAATATTTAAATTGCCTCCCTGAGCCTAAGGAAGATTCTTTAGAGAATTTTCTGGGCCTTCAACAGGCCAGTGTTTCTACCAGGGCTTCAATGCAAATGAAATGCATTGACATTCTCAACCTAAACTGGCCAATATTTGTTTTCCTCTTACTTTTGAATGAAAAGAACTAAAATATGCTCTTTATAAATGTAGCTGACGGTAATGTATAGAAAGTTCTGACACAATTTAGAATTGTAACTTTGTCATCAGTGTTTTCCAGAGAATATGTCCTGTGACATGATGGCTCCCTAAGGGAAACCCCTTCTTAAGAAAATCATCAGCCTCATTGAAAATTTTATAGAATAGAAGATCAAGACGAGACAACTTGCTTTGTGTTACAGTCTGGGCGGTGAGTTACCTTCCATTAAGAGGTCATTGAAACTAGTAACATAAATTTAAGAGAGGATCAGTCTTATAAACTTAGTTAAAATAAGCCATGTGTCTCCAAGTGTTTTGAGATCGACTGTTTCCTACTAGAGAGAATGTATAGAGAACAGGAATAAAAATGACAAGAGTGTTGTCTTAGATATGTTGGACAATTGAAAAAAATGAAAAACATGTGACTAAAATAATGGTTACAAATCCAAAGTAATTTAAACAACCCAAACAGATGGCTGTTTAGGTCTTAGTTTCTAAATGGATATATAGATTTATTGGTAAAAAAATATATTTTCATCATTTTTACTTCATTAGAAGCTTGTGTACTTCTAATATAGATAATATATATATTATATATTATATATTAAAATATATTATATATAATATATATAAAATATAATTATTTCTCTGGTGCAATGAGATTGCTACATAATAGATAGCAAATCTGCACTCTTGGTCAGGATATAAAGCTGACTGTTTTCACCGAAGTTCTATGGCATCCTACATCTTAGCACCGAATCAGTTTTGTTTGCTCTTTATCCCGTGCTAGCATGAGTGTTCTTAGTCCTTCTCCTTCAGCCTCTAACTGGATGTGCTATTTGGAATGCTTAACTACTTGTTTTTGGATACAACTTGGACTTGTAGGAAAAAAATAAAGAAGAGCAGTGAGTCTTTAGCTAACAAGAAGAATTTTAATTCATAGATATGTTTGCATGAGTATTTGGGGGATTATATTTAGTATTGTTAAACTTTTTTGTTATTGGCAATGCATTTCTATGGTGACTGTAACTGGTATTTGTGAGATAAACACACATTCCCACATATGTTTAATTTTGGATGAATGAATTAATGATTGAATCATTTTAAAGTGCCAGCCTGTGAGTTTCTTATTTTAAGTTGCAGTAAGCTTTTGTTATAATGGTATAACAATCAGTGCAAAGTGAACAGGTGCTTGCATAATGTCATATCATGGATTTGATGTAAAATAGCAGGTTGAATTATAAAAAAGAATCATATACTTGAGGAGGCCTGATTGATGAAATTTTAAAGATACTTTGTATGGGGTAATATTGGGACATAAGTGTAAAAGATCCTAAGAGAAGAATGTATCAATCAAAATAGAAATATATAAAAATAATGCTTATCATATGCTATGTGCTTTATATTTTATATGCATTACCTTATTTCATCTCCCAAGATCACTATAATGAGGCCATTAAAATCTTCATATTATAGGTGAGCATAGAAAGGACTTAAGAGAAGATAAGTAAATTGATTAAGGTCACTTATCTAGTAATTTGCCAAGATAGTATTTAAACACACGTTCTTTCTATTGGACAAAGTGGACTTGATATGATAATACCTGCATGGTAGAAAAGATTAGAGAAATGATTCTCATATACTTCTCAGACATGCTTTAACAAGGAGTTGGGATTTGGGGACTAAATTTTAACATAAAAATAAAAAGGTGATCCCAGGATTCAGAGCAAAAAGGATCATTCATTTTAAATGTATAAAATAGTCCCAAAGTATAAAGGGTGGAGTTGATGAAAATAAGGACTAAATAGAATGAAAGGAAAAGTACCTAATAATGCACAAAGATAGATCTGGATACATAAAAGCTGATTAAAATAGGTCCAAATTACTCTATTCAGACCTTAAACTTGTGCCAGATTTTATGATTAAAAAAATAAATGGCCTGTATGTTAAATACTTGTTTCCAGAAATTACTCTTTTTTAGGGAATTAACTGAAACACTTTTCTATGGAGTTTGTTTTCTGGAGGGGATATTACTAGACATTTATGTGTATATTGGGGGTGCTAAGAGGGTGGTAGAAAGGACTGTTCCTGAGAAAAAAATGAGAAGAAATGACTTAAGACTTTCTGAGGCAAAGTCTTTGGAGACAAAATCCACCATTCTTGATTCTTGAACAATGACAGTGAATAGTTCTCTGAGTAATCACCCCAGTGAGAAATGTCAGGGAATTAGAAGATGTCTGTTTAACTGTAGGCTTTTTTTTTGGAGAGGGGAGTCCTGTTCAATTAGGCTCAGGTAGCAATCGAATGATTTGGTAATTAAAAGATGTTTACATTGGAAAATTGAAAGATAAGCCAATGTCTGAGAAACTATATACAGAAGTCACATATGTGATAAAGGACTCAAATCCAGGCAATATGAATAACTCAAAATAACAAGAAAGCAAATAATCCTAAAATGGGCAAACAACATGAACAACATTTCACTGAAGAGAGTACAAGGATGACAAAAAGAATAGGAAGATGTTGATCATCATTAGTCGTTAGGGAATTGCAAATTAAAATCCTCATGAAGTGTCAATATATGTCCATTTTAATAGATAAAAGTATTACTGACAATATTAAATGTTGATGAGGATGGGAAGCAACTGGAACTCTCATGCATTGCTGGTTAGACTGTAAAAATGAAAATGATACAGGCATACTGAAAAACTATTGAGCAATTTCTTAGAAACTTAAACATATAATTATTGTCCTACTCCTGGATATTTACTCTTTAAAAACGAAAGGTTATTTTTATATAAAAACTTGGGCATAAATATTTTTGGTAGCTCTATTTATAATTGAAAAAAGTTGGAACAAATCCAAAGTTTCTTCAAAAGAGTGTGGATTGGCAAAGTATAGTACATCTAGTCCGTGGAATACTGTTGAGCAGTAACAATTTGAATGGCTCTCAGAGGCTTTATCCTAAATGAAAGAAGCCCAACTGTAGTGGTTCACATTGTTCCATTTATATGACATTCTAGTGAATGTAAAAATATAGAGATGACAAACATATCCATGGTTTTCCAGGATTCAGGGGTAGGGAGGCAGAGGTCCCTGAAAAATTAGCATGAAGGAATATTTGGGGGCAATAGAACAGTTCTGTGTTCTAGTTATGGTTGTGGTTATTTGAATCTATACATGTTTTATAGTAAAAAACTACACTAAAAGACAAAGCTCAATTTATTGAGTTATATTTAACTATATAATAATTTTAAGCAACAAAATTAAAAAAAAATTCCACTCCCATCCCAAACAAAAAAGTTGTTTATACTATAACAAAAAGATTTTATATTACTGGTATTTACATAATTTAGACTTTTCTTTCTTTGTTTTTATGACATTCAAGCATGCAATAAGCCCTAGTAGGCTTCAGTTCTGAGTATTTTTTTTGTATTTTTCCATTTATTTATCTATTTTTACATTTTTTCACAAACATTTACTTTACTTATCAAAAAATTTTTGCTCATACTCCATAATTCTTGCCAATTAATAAACAACTTTCAAAATTTCAAAGTACTCGCGGGGCGCCCGGCGGAAGCCGCGCGGGGCGCGGGAGCTCATGCCCCCGGAGCGGCGGCGCCCGCCAACGAAAG
>NW_006159776.1:249105-260243 GCF_000334495.1 Tupaia belangeri chinensis | reverse complement strand
GTGATAGTTTTTTGTAATTTTGTTTGTGACTCTATAACAACAGAAAAAGTATGGTTTTAAATATTTTTGAGAAAGAATTTACATGTCAACTGCTAAAATTGTTAAAAAAGCAAATGCCCAGCACACAAGTCACACATAAACCTTCTTAATTCAGCCCTGCCTACCTAGTATTCTGTGATATACCACCAAACAGCAAAGATCAGTCTCATTTTCTCCCTTTAGTCTTTCTCAAGATAATCCTCTGGTGTGGTTGCTCTTCTGTAATCTCTGCTGATTACAATGCTGGGCTGGAAAAGTCCAGGTTATTTTACGTTATAAATTCTTTCATATATCTTCTCTAATCCTCTCTGCCAGGTAGAACTATTTATGGTGCCAAGCCATTTTTCTAAGAGCTTCTGTTAACTTACTTTAGATCCCCCTTAGTTCCATAGTTTTCTGATTAATCTTCAGATATGATATTTCAGTCAAAGTCCTGTCCAATTTTGAGTATTTCCAATTTCTGATTCAATGCAACAGGCATTATTGAACTTATGCAAATAACTATTCTGCCAAAAAATAAGAATACTCCCATATATTTTCCAATTCCAGAGGGGTCAGGAAGGAAGAAAAATTTATGTTTCCATTTAAAGAAACAAACAAGAAAAATACTTTAACAAATTGCTGAAGCTGTCAACAACTCAAAAGAAGGTAAAATGCTTAAATTGGGAAAACAAAGCATAGTAAAAAAAAAAAAAAGCATCAGTAACCTTTCCCTCAAAAGTCATAAAATTCTATTTTTCCAGTTTAGTCTTATGTTTAAACTCTCTTCTGTTGAATATGCAGTGTTGCTGTGGTCCAATATTTCCATTTAAATCCTGGAAATTAGTATTCAGTGTTATTATTGATATTTCTTGTGCCTGGCATTAAATTGGCCATGTTCTTGGTTGCCTTTTGTTCTCTTATTTCTGTATGTATCTTTAGTTTTCCTGGTAGAGCACTCCTTTCAGAACTTCTTGAAAATTGAGTCTGCTATTGGCAAATTCTTTCAGGTCTTGTTTACCTGAGAATATATATATATATTTTTGAGAGATTTTCACTGTAGGGCGCGTGCGCTCACCAGACAGAGACAGACAGACAGAGAAAGAAAGTGAGAAATCACCCTCCAGAGGGGATGGCCACTCCACAATCCCTTCTCCTCCATTCTCCTCCTTGGGCACGCATGCACATGCGCCCGCTGTGAGTTTTAAGCCACAGGGTCCGGGACGTGAACTGCGGTTGACTACGTGGGAGTCCAGCGACATAGCCATTACGCTAACTGCTGGTTCCCTGGACTAAATCTGCTTTTAATACTTTCAAGGGAGGTTTTGATTTCTGAATGACAGCGTTCATCTCTAGTAGCTCCATTTGATTATTTTTTATGATGTTTATTTTCCTCTTTCAGCTCATAGAAGAACTTCAGTACCTCTTGGAACTTGTTGTCTCTTTTCTCCTGCATCTCTGGAGTTCATTATCTCTCAGCTCTTGCATCTTGTTTAGTTTTCTCACTATGAGTATTCTGAATTCTCTGTCAGACATTTCCATGAGTTCTACTGTACTGTCTGTGCATGATGAGGGATTGTTTTATTCCCTTAGGGGAGAGATATTTTCTTGGTTTCCCATGTTTCCTGTGCCTCTGCAGTGGCTTTTGGTCATTCTGTGATAAAATCTCTCCTCCACTTATCTGAGTGTTTCAGGAGTCTAGAAGATGGAGTTTAGAGCACATCTTCCCTGAACAGGCCAGGACATACCTCAGCTTTTAAATGGCTTCCTGTCTGAATATTTCAGGAGTCTAGAAGATAAAGTTTAGAGCCTAGCTTCCCTGAATCTGAGTATTCTATCTTTAAACTAACACTCTTCCTTTAGTGTTTTAATATACATAGGTTACTTTTGAGTTCTTCTGTCCTAAGAACCAGACTATCTTTTTAAAATAACTTGCCAAATAACTGATATAATACATTATGCAATACTTTTAGAATTCATAGAAAAAAACCTAAAGAAACTATGTCCATAAGCAGTCAGGCTTGAGTCTGAGCATAGATATTATTAGTTTTATGATCTTAGTGTTAGTTATTTCACTTTCAGGTTCCTTACTTTAAAAATGACAACACTGGGGCTAGCCAGTGGTGTAGTGGTGAAGGTGGCTGGATTCCACATGGCCAACAGCACAGTTCAAGTCCTTGGACAAGGCAACTTGAAAAAAATGTGCTGGGTATATTGGCATGATCAAATATCCCTAGAGAAGAATGGAAGAGAAGTGTGTGGCCATCCCCTGTCTCTCTCTCACTCTCATTGACTCTCTCTCTCTCTCTCTGTGTGTGTGTGTGTGTGTGTGTGTGTGTGTGTGTGTATGTCCCTCTCTGGCAAGCATATGAACCCTAGGGAAAAAATGTGAGATTTAAGTGGGAGTAAGTAACTTATGAAAAATACTACAAAGTCCCTAGCCTGAAATAAGTGACCAGTATTATAGTTTCTCTTTCATACTTGTTCTATTGTTTGATTATTTTATTCTTTTCACTTTTCTCCCTTCCTATTTTCCCCAACTTTTATTTTTCTTCCTTTTATTGGGTTCACGGTAAAATTTTATACTTGTGTTGTATACTTGGACTTATGACAGTAAAGAAAATATTATGTTTTTAAATTTGTTTGACTTTCCAGGTAAGCATAGTAAAATGGAATGGCATAATCAAACCGTTTTGGTGGAATTTTTTCTGAAGGGACTTTCCGGTTACCCAAGGCTTGAGCTCCTCTTTTTTGTGCTAATCTTAATAATGTATGTGGTCATCCTTCTGGGCAATGGCACCCTCATTTTAATCAGCATCTTGGACTCTCACCTTCACACTCCTATCTTGGGGACCCTCTCGTTCTTGGACATCTGCTACACCACTACCTCCATTCCCTCCACTCTGGTGAGCTTCCTGTCAGAAAGAAAGACAATTTCCTTCTCTGGCTGTGCAGTGCAGATGTTCCTAGGCTTGGCCATGGGGACAACTGAGTGTGTGCTCCTGGGCATGATGGCATTTGATCGCTACGTTGCTATCTGCAACCCATTGAGATATCCCATCATCATGAGCAAGAATTCCTATGTGCCCATGGCAGCTGGGTCCTGGTTTGCAGGGGTTGTCAACTCAGTAGTGCAAACTGCATTTGTAGTACAGTTGCCTTTCTGCAGGAATAACATCATCAATCATTTCTCCTGTGAAATTCTGGCTGTCATGAAATTGGCCTGTGCTGATATTTCAGGCAATGAGTTCATCATGCTAATAGCCACAACCTTGTTCACATTGATGCCACTGCTCTTGATTGTCATCTCTTACTCATTAATCATTGTCAGCATTCTGAAGATTCGCTCCTCTGAGGGAAGAAGCAAAGTCTTCTCTACCTGCTCAGCCCACCTGACTGTGGTTATTATATTCTATGGGACCATCCTCTTCATGTACATGAAGCCTAAATCTAAAGAGACACTTAAGTCAGATGACTTGGATGCTACTGACAAACTTATATCCATGTTCTATGGGGTGATGACTCCCATGATGAATCCTTTAATTTACAGCCTCAGAAACAAGGATGTGAAGGAGGCAGTGAAGTATCTGTTAAATAGAAAGTTTTTTAGCAAGTGAATAGAACATGTATTAGATTGTTAATACACTGGACATAGTTGATCTTGAGAATTACATTGGCATTTTGGTTACTTCTACTGTTTACTTTGCACTTACATATATTATGTTGAAATTTTTATAATTATATGTACCATTTTTAAATTATCACATGCTCATTATAAGGATTTTGCAAGATGCCGGACAATAGCATAAGGAGGATAAAGAGATCATTGATGACTTTAATACTAGGAGATGGTCACTTTAATACATTTCGAACAGTATTTCTCATTCTATTTTCTTGTTCAGTATTTTTTTCCTGTGGAATTCCAATGATGCTGAGTATTTGAGAGTAATGAGAGAGGCACATTCAGGCCAATGAGAGTAGATAAATAGAATTTAAGGGAGGAGCCTATGCAATCAACCAATACTTGCCTTATTTAATTTCTTTGGTTTAGCTCAATGTTAACTTTAGTATAAAGAACATTTTGCAAAATTTAAAATGGAATTGAAAGTCATTCTACTAGTCCAGATGATAATGTGGACAAGTATTGGGTTGGAAGGAGGGTTAAATCAGTGACTGTGTAGAAGTCAGATTTCTTTGCTATCTTGATGAAATGCTAACTCAATTTCAAACTTAAGAATAGTCAAGCTTTGGATTTTTAGTTGCAATACTTGTATTAATGTCTTGTCTGTGTTACTAACTGGCTTTATGACCTTGGTGATCTGGGGAAGTAGAGAATTGGAGATATCAGACAGAAGGCAACATTGTTGCTTTTCCTTTGTTTCCTCCTCTAATTTTTAGTCTATTTAATTTACAGTCCAAGATGAATGAGAAAATGTGTTCAGGCATTAATGACATTCTAGGAAATTCTTTTGGCTAAATTGATTCTATATTGATGGATCAGTCAACTCAGAGACTATTGGATATAAATATTTTACATAGACAAGGAAGAGTTGAATGTTTATAGACTCTTTTGGTATAGTCAATCACTTTATCTTTAAAAGTTCACTTTTAAAATTTTGTTGGAAGGAATATTCAGCAACCATGAACTAGACTTAATTACATCTAGTCCCATGAGAGTTATTTATAGAATAAATCAAATGGTAATTGCTGAGATTATTGATATATCAGGTTCATACCTGACAAAGTAGGCTATAAGAACCTATTCGTTTTTTATATACCAGCTCACAAAGTTGCTTTTCTGCCTAAGAATTGTAGGTGGGTGAAAAACCACTGGAGTCAGACACTTCATGCTTGACTCATTGGCCTTTGTGTATGCTTAGTTGCTATTTTGTTTTTCCTCACAGTTTAGGTCCAATCAATTGCATACATTTTCTCTGATGACTGGTCTAGCCTCTACTGTTATTTAAGATATATGACTTTTAAAGAAAATTAATTAAAGCAAATAGAAATTTTAAAGTATATATTTATCCTCATAGGAGAAGATCAAGAGGGTTGGAAAATCAAAATCTGAAAAAAAGAAAGACTTGTTACCTGACTTGATGTATTCATGTGCTCAAATTTTCTGGGCAAATGTACAGTCATTATGATACTGATATAATGCTGTATTTCTACTATTTGAGCCTCCATTGGATTGTTCATTTAGACAAATTATTTTGAAAACTTTTAGAGGTTGTTGCTATTAGCAACTATTATTTCTTCTAACTTGGAAGCGTAGAAAAACTCATCAGGTACATCTAACACCGGAGACCCTCAGCAGCACATATAAAATGATCAAGGAAACTATTGCTTACATTTAAACTTCATCACAAGTATATTAAATATCCTGAAAAACTCTTTAAAAAGGGAAATTAATTTACTTTTTTTTGGAGAGGTTTTTGCTATAGGGCGTGTGCGCTCACCAGAAAGACAGAGAGAGACAGAGAGATAGAAAGTGAGAAATCACCCCCAGGGGGGATGGCCACGCCACAATCCCTTCTCCTCCATTCTCCTCTCGGGATCTTGGGCACACGCGCACATGCGCCTGGCGTGAGTTTTAAGCCACCGGGTCCCAGACGCTAACCACGGTCGACTACGTGGGAGTCCAGCGACAGAGCCATTACGCTAACTGCTGGTCCCAAAAAGGGAAATTAATTTACTATAAAAAAGATTTGATACTTCCTATGTATCTAAAAATTAGGCTTGATATCAATTGATAGGAATTAAGTCTCAAACTAGAAAACCTGAAGTTAATAGGAATATGATGGGAGGAGGGATTTGATATTAGCAGTAATCTTCTAGAAAAGACTATTAAGAAAGTAGAAGTATTTTTCTTATGGTTTTGGTAGAGCCAACACTTCTTTTTAAAAAATTGATATTTTTTAATTTGTGGTTTGTAAATAACATGGAATGATAAAATATTATAGTAGATGTACTTTAAAATAATTATTTTTCATGGTTTTGTAAAATCACTAAGTAAAGTTAGATCTCATGAAGTTACATTTCATGTATATGGAATCTTCTCAAAATGTAAAGTTATCCATTACTGGACTTATTTATTCTCTTACTTAAGAAATATTTTTTGAGGATCCAAAAAATACTGGGCACTGACCTAGCTATTACACAGAGACATAAATAAGAGAAGGAGCTTATGGAGAAAATAGACAAGTAAATTAGAGCCAAAGTGATGAAATATATACCTGAAGTAGGAAAGACTGTAATTACATGCATGCTCTGACACAGTGTGTTAGTACTAGTACTTCTTTTTGTTTTATTTATTATTATCATAATTTTGTTTATATTACCTTGAATCACATATAACTTTACAGTGATTACATTTCTTTTTCCAGAAGGCATACCATGCATATCAGTCAATACAAAGACATTAAATCCCCATCATCATCAAATAGCTTTTCATTATTTTTTCCAGATTATTATTATTATTATTCCAATGATTTTTAAAAATATTCCATCACTACTTATCATTTTGCTTATAAAAAGACTTTACCCAACATGAAATACTTTTCAGATCAGTCCAGTTGAGAATACTATACACATCATCAGAAGACACTTTGGTATTCAAGAGGAGCACTCGTGGAGGATTCAGACAGAAGAGTTAAGTTCTTCCCCTCAACAGACTTATAGGCATAGGAGTTTAGGTGGCAGTTAGATAAATTGAATGTAGATCTACTTAGTTATGAGTAAATATAAGATACTGTTCAGGAAATCCCAAATATAAAACAATTATCCCCATGATCTTGTTTGTCTTCAACTTCTCCTTTGTTACTGACTTGATCTATAAATTCACTCCATTCTCTACTATTTAAAAATAATAAAAATAGAACAAAACCAAACAAGAACCTTTTCTAATCTCTGTCTAGCTTTATGTATTTTCCTATTGTTTTAACCGAGTTTCTTGAAATGAAAACTAACATTATATTAAGGTTTACATAGGCAAGTACAATGCCTATTTTCAGTCCTATATTAGTTGATCTCTCTGTAGCATTTTATACCTTTTGAATTATGAATATCCTTATTTGATTTATATATATATATTTCTAAAAATAATATGTGCTCATTTAAAATAATCAATATAAAATAATGTAAAATGTTCAGTAGGAATTAAAATATGGATACAAGTTTATATACATTTATGCTGAATATATGTAAATACATTTTCAGAGTATATGTATTTAATATATTTTTAAACTGTTACTTATACAATATTAATTTTTGTACAATTTTTTTTTTTCACTGAATGCATATTGTCTTCTTTTCAGGATGTTTGTAGGTATTGGGTCTTTGGAAAAGTTATAACATTATGTTTTTCTATACAAAAATATGTCAACTTTTCCAATGACCCAGTACATACCTGATGAGCATTTATAAGAGATGCCTAGTATGTCACTGTATGGATGGATATAGCAAAGTACGTGGCTGATCCCTTTAGATGAACACTTGTAGCAATTTCTAATAGTTCCATATTACAAACAATGATGATATTATATTTATCAGAGAGCAATTTAGTTTTATTTAATAATTTTGTTATTGGCCACGTTTGAATTTTTGTTTTCTTTGATAGGGATGAAGATTTTGTATACTTAAGAATATCTTCTTGCTTTTTCAGTACAGGACATAGAGTTCTTGGGTAATAACTTTTTCCTTCCTCTGGTACATAATTTCTTTATCCCATGGCACCCAGTATTACTGAAAGGAGGTCTAAAGTCATTCTTACATTTTTAATTTTTTTTTTCGGTAGTAACTTTTTTATTTTGGGTTTCTCTGATTGGGTATTTTTCTTTTTTATTACCTGAAGTTTAATTTATTTGTCATGTCTTGATGTTTGTTGTACTGTATTGATTTTCTTCCCAGAACATGAAGATTATTTTCATTAAATTTAGTTCAATTCAATTCAATTCAGTAAATATTTATTGAGCACTCTCCAGCTTCTTAGGATACTTACATCAATAAAAAGATAAAGATTCTTGTCTTTGTGGAACATATTCTCGTGGGGAAGATGTGTAATAAACAATAAACACAGTATGTGGATAAATAAATAAATAAATAGGTGAAAACTATTTGGTAAGTTAGAAAATACTAAGATCTATGAACCATAGAAACAGGAGCATGATAAAGGAGAATGGGATTCCTGGAAGTTGGGATTTAAAGTTGCAGTGTTAAAAATGGTAGTCAACACATACCTTATTTTGAAAGTGACATTTGAGCAAAGCCTTTAAAGAAATAAGGGTTTTTTGGGACCAACAGATGGTGTTGCGGTTACTTCGCTGTACTCCCACATTGACAACCATGGTTTGAGTCCTGGACTTGGTGGCTTGAAAATCACACCGGAGGTGTATACATCCATGCCCAATATCCTGGGAGAAGAATGGAGGAGAAGGATTGAGGGTGATTTCTCACTTTCCCTCTGTCTCTCCTCCTCACCTCCCTACCTTGAGTGCATGTGCCCTAAGGCAAAAACCTCTTTTAAAAAAAGAAAAGAAGAGACAAGACAAGACATGAGGATTTTTGAGAGGATACCATTTCAGGCAGAAAGAAGAGGCTGTAAAAAGCTCTAAAATGGAATTTCCCTTGATGTACGAGGACTTCTACCAAGGTCTGACTGAAGCTGAGAGAACATTTGCTTTCTATACTCCTCCAAATGCTCTGATCTTTCATAATCAATTCTGTACAATTTTCTCGAGTGTAATCTACACACCATCTATGGACACTCAAGCATCTGTTTTGAATTTTTAGTAAATGTATATTAGTAGAACTGACATTTAGATTTAGTAAAAGACAAAAACTTTGGGGTACACTTTCCCTCTCTTTTTGTGAATAAAAGAAAAGCAAAAGTGAATAGACATTTGTATTTGTAGTTATAAAATAATCCAGTGCTCATTGTTTTAGAGAGAACTGAATGCCTCAGAGTAACTAATTATATTTAGGATTACAGAAGTTGTGTTTTATCATTAAATCTAAATATTTAGTTTAGTAAATGTAAGTGGGGTGTTTTGGTGTGTTTATATTTCAGTAGCTTTTATTTGTTATAAAGACATGCTCATTTCTTCCATATAGGTTTAGGTTGTTTATATTAATATGTTATTACTGGCTTTTGGAGGGGAATATGAGATTGTGGGTATGTATATGTGTGTGTGTATGTATGATCTTTTAAGAAGCTGTTCAGTATTATCAGAAGGTGACTACAAATAGTAGTTATATAGTACCTTCTATTCTTTTTGCATTTTTATGTGAGGATAAATTCCCGTCGTCTAAATGAAGTAAAAATTCACATCCTTTGCAGCTAGTACAGAGAAATATGACCTGTGCTCCATCAATCAATTGTACTCACTCACTTGATTTCTATTCTGGGACCAGCAGTTAGCGTAATGGCTATGTTGCTGGACCCTCACGTAGTTGACCATGGTTTGAGTCCTGGACCTGGTGGCTTAAAACTCATGCTGGGTGCATGTGCATGCATACCGAAGATCCCAAGAGGAGAATGGAGAAGAAGGGATTGCGGCATGGCCATCCCCCCTAGGGAGGTGATTTCTCACTTTCTGTCTCTTTGTTTCTCTGCCTTTCTGGTAAGCACATGCACACTGTAGCCAAAACCTCTCAAAAAAAAAAAATTTCTATTCTGAAGTGAGTCATATGGAGAACTAGCTTATATGCAGAAGTCTTATTTTGCTAGAGCTTTCATGGTGGTAATGGCTGTAATGTTGTGTTCCTTACACTGAACCTGGTGAACCTGTACTGCTGGCAATTGTGTTGAAATATATTTAAGATATATTTGATTCTTCATGGGAGCTGCAGTGGTGGTCTCATTATCAGCCCAGGTTCTGCAGTGCAGTTTTGGATCTGTTCCTGAAATACTAGGCTGCCTCTTTGAATCTCTCACTGTTATTTTCAAATTCTCAATAGATATTAGTCTTTGGAATTTGGGAAGAAATTCTTGGAAAATCCCCCAATTATGAGTAACTCCTAAAATACTGCTAATGAACAACATCAGCAACTCCCAACTTTATTTTATAATTTACTCACGTGGTAGACATGTTTCTTTTCTAAATTTTAACTTACATTTAACTACATATGTCTTTACAGTGTACAACATTGCCTTTTCTTTTCTGTTTTTTTTTTTTTTTTTTTGGAGATCTTTTTGCTATAGGGCGCCTGCACTCCCCCAAGAGAGACAGAAAGAGAGAAATCACCCCCCGGGGGGATGGCCATGCCGCAATCCCTTCTCCTCTAGGGATCTTGGGCACGTACGCATATGCACCTGGCATGAGTTTTAAGCCACTGGGTCCGGGACTTGAACCACGGTTGATGACGTAGGAGTCCAGTGACATAGCCATTACGCTAACTGCTGGTCCCAACATTGCCTTTTCAAGCATGATTATCAGTGCAGATCAGTCAAGACAAATACATAACTACATATATTATAATCAGCAAATGGCTTTTTATTATTTTGTCAATTAAGTCTTCCATATTCATCCACTTTGTATCAGATGTCAGGGTGTCATTTTTTTTATGGCCGAATAGTATTTCATAGGGTACATATGCCACATTTTTTCAATCTAGTCATCAGTTTTTGGACATTTGGGTTGATTCCATGTCCTAGCAATTATACATAATGCTGAATAAACATGATGTACAAGTTTTTTTTTCCGACAAGGTTTTTTTATTCTTTGGGTAAATATCTGAGTGGAATTACTGGGTCTAATGGTAGTTCTATTTGTAGGTTTCTGAGAAATCTCCATATCATTCTCCAAAGTGGTTGTACTAATTTGTATTCCCACCAATGGTGTAGAAGAGTTCCCTTATCACCACAGCCTTGCCAGCATTTTTCCTTATTTATTTATTTATTTTAAATATATATTCTTTGTCTTTTATTTTGGATCATTTCTTTTATTTATTATTAATTAATTTATTTATTTGCATTCATTCACTGTACATCATTACAGCATACAAAATGAGATTTTCCATCCAGAGTACACTGTATATTGTCTCAATCAAGCACATCAACAAACATGTTATTGTCAGCAAATAATTTTCCATTTCTTGTTTTCTGTATGTTTTGCTTTTTT
>NW_006159776.1:248776-249075 GCF_000334495.1 Tupaia belangeri chinensis | reverse complement strand
TCTCTTACCCTCTGCCATCTCTCACTCTCCTCCCACACTGTCTCTGGTATTTGTGTTTGTTTTCTATACTGTTTTCCCCTGCATTGTATTGAATTACTAAAGACCTTAATTAATCTAAATATTTTCATAGTAAACACAGCTGATATATACATTTCCATGGACACAAGTCCAGTATATACTAAATAGTGACTTAATCATTCATATTATAAAAAATTTTCCATTTCTAGTTCCTAGAATTATTTTTATCCCTCTTTCTCACACTCTGTCCTTTCCCACCCTCTTCTCACACTATCTCTGGT
>NW_006159776.1:248444-248685 GCF_000334495.1 Tupaia belangeri chinensis | reverse complement strand
AGAGAAAGGAGAAAGTTGACGAGTTCCAGGAGATGAGGAAATTCTTGCAAG
This sequence comes from Tupaia belangeri chinensis, assembly GCF_000334495.1. Taxonomy (NCBI): domain Eukaryota; kingdom Metazoa; phylum Chordata; class Mammalia; order Scandentia; family Tupaiidae; genus Tupaia; species Tupaia belangeri. The sequence goes on along the minus strand of NW_006159776.1, from coordinate 248,634 downwards.
ATCTGAGAGGAATTACACACTTTACAAAAGACTCAAACAGAACTGTTAGAGATGAAGTCTATAATACAGGAAGTCAAAGTCTCCCTTGAAAGTATTAAAAGCAGAGTAGATCATTCAGAAAATAGAATCTCAGATGTAGAAGAGAAAATGGCTGGCCTAGAAAAATCCACCATGAAGACTGAGAAAATGG
>NW_006159776.1:230051-248215 GCF_000334495.1 Tupaia belangeri chinensis | reverse complement strand
AGAATGGGAAAATATATTCAAAGTGTTAAGAGAGAAGCAATTTCAGCCAAGAATACTGTACCCGGCAAGATTATCTTTCAGGTGGGAAGAAAAGACAAGAATATTCTCAGATAAACAAAACCTGAAAGAATTTACCAGCACCAGACCAGATCTCCAAGAAGTTCTCAAGGGTGTGCTGTATCAGGAAAATTAAACACAGACACATGGAAATAAGAGTCCAAAAACTAAGAAAGTGGCCAACTTAATCATAGGGACAAGTCTGGAGTTGAATATTATATCCCAGAATTTAATCAGGAAAATTGAACCAGAACAGAAGATAAAAGTACATGAGACTGATAGGTTCATGCACCTACCATTTGAACAGAATCCTAACCTGTTTCCTGGCTTTAAGCAAAGTTCCTTGGTATTTCTGTGATTTAAGTTAAAACTGGTTTTCTTAATAGTAATGAATGAACTCATTATTGAAAGTAGTTAGATTATGTAAGAAATTGTGTGATCAATACAAGGTGGGAAAGGAATGGAAGACAATTGTAGACACCAGAGATAGTGCTTTTGGAAGAAGAAGAGTTACTCTTTTCCCTTGGAGGAGAGGTATTTTCTTGTTTTCCCATATTTCTCGTTATCTGGTGGTGATTTCTTGTCATCTGATGGATGGTGTGTTTCTTTCAAATTCCTGAAATTCAGCCTGAATGTTCAGGAGCATGCAGAGGTGATCTAGAATCTCTTTGCCATTCTGTTGTGATCGCTGGTGCAGCAGATTCAGTAGATATTGAGGAATATTTTAGCCCTATTAGTATTTGGATGTTGAGCTACAATGCTCTTAGATCCTTCTAGTTCACAGGAGCCATGTGGAACCTCCTTCTGAAGGCCTGGCTTCTTCTGCCTGTGGCTGAGTAGCTGACCGCCACCCGCCGCCGCTCTCCTTATTTATTTATTTTTAAAATTTTAGCCATTCTGACTGGAGTTAAGTGATATCTCATGGTAGTTTTGATTTGCATTGTCTTCTTCAGAGAATTGTTTGGACATATTTTTATATGATTTTGGGTTATTTGTATATCTTCTTCAGAGAATTGTTTGTTCAGCTCATTTTTCCATCTTAATTGAATTAATTTGTGTGTGTGTGTGTGTGTGTGAATTGGATTAATTTGTGTGTATGTGTGTGTGTGTGTAAGCTGCTTGAGTTCTCCGTATATTCTGGTTATCACTCCCTTATATGAGGTATAGTTTGCAAATATATTCTCCCACTCTGAGGGTTGTCTTCTCACACTCCTTATTGTTTCTTTTGCTGTGCAGAAGCTTCTCATCCTAATATAGCCCCATTTGTCTATTTTTGTGATTATTGCCTTTGCTTTGGAGGTCTTTAAGAAATCTTTGCCTACTCCAAGGACTGTAAGAATTTTTCCTGTGTTTTCCACCAGTATTTTTATAGTTTTATGTTTATTTTCTCAATTCATTTTGAGTTAATTTTTGCTAGTGGTGAGAGATAGGATCTAGTTTCATTCTTTTACAGGTGAATATCCAGTTTTCACAGCACTATTTGTTGAAGAGATTTTATTTTTCTCACTGAATTCTCTTGTGCCTTTTGTCAAGGATCAGTAGGCTTTATGTTTTTTGTTTTGTTTTGTTTTGTTTTTTAAAGTAATTTTAAAAAAATTTTATTCATTTATTTTATTTTACTTTGTTTTATTTTGAATTTGACCAGAGAGAGACAAAGAGAGAGAAGGAAAGTGAGAAAGCAAGCTGCCAGGTCCAGGACTCGAACAGTGGTCAGCCATGTGGGATTCCAGCCGTCTTAACCACCATGCCACCTGCTGGCCCAGTAGGCTGTATGTTTTGGGGTTTATTTAGGTGTTCTCAATTCTGTTCCACTGGTTTACCTCTCTGTATTTGTAACAATACCATACTATTTTAATGATCACAGCTTTGTAATATATTTGAGGCTGTTAAATGAGATGCCGCCTACTTTATTCCCCTTGCACAGTATTGCTTTTGTGATCTGGGGCCTTTTATGATTCCAGACAAATTTTATGCCTTTTTTCTACATTTGTGAGTAATATCTCTGGTAGGTTTTTTTTTTTATCAGAATTGCATTAAATTTGTAGAATAATTTGAGTAAATGTGACATCTTGATTATATTAATTCTTCCAATCCAGGGACACAGCATGTTTTTCTACTTTTTTTAATATCTTTTTAAAATTTCTTTTTCAAGTGTTTCATAGTTTTCCTTTTAGAGGTCTTTGATGTCTTTGGTAATCACTTTTTTTTTTTTTTTGACATTTCTTGTATTTCTTTGTGCAACCCATAGTTGGTGGGGGACTACTACACTTACCCAGGAGAGAGTTACCTCCTTGTTTTCTCATGTTTCTTTGAGATCTGTGCTGGTTTTTGGTCATCTGATGCAATATTCACTTTTATCTGTTATTGGAGTAGATTCTGTAGTATTGGATGAGGAAATTTACTCTTAGTTTCCTGGTGTGTTCCTATTGGAGAGCTGTGTCATCTGGGTCAGAGTAGTTATGGGTAACTTCAGATGCTTGACTTCTCTACCAAATGTTCAGCTCTTGATGGAGTGTTAGTAAGATAAGGAGTTACAACTTAGTGAAGAGGAGCAAATTATAGCATGTTGGCTGGTGTTCCAAAATTTCAAAGATACTCCCAGATTCCAAGGACGGAGTCACAGGAGGTGGCCTCTCCAGAACAGGCTGAAGTTTCTTAGTGGGCATGGCAAGCCCAGGCCATAGGAGTGGTGGGAGACACAGTGGTGAAAGTGCCAAAGTTACTCACATGCCTGAGGGTGAACTCAGTAGACAGATTTTATGATGGCCCCTAAGCTTCTGTCTTTCTGGTGTACATATTCTGTAAAATTCTATTACTTTATGTGAGCAGGACTTACTAATATGATGGAGTACCACCTCCCCAAAAGTATATCACATTATATGTTAGGAGGGGTTTTTCATAGGTATAATGGTTAGATCTCTAGTCTGTTGGTTTTGAGTTACTCAAAAGAGGTTTTCTTGACCTAATCATGTGAACTCAAAGAAAGGAGCTGGAGAAATTAGAAATGAGGGAGAGTTTTCTGGCTTTCAAGAGGTCAGCTACTAAGGTGTGAGAGGGTCATTTGTTTAGAACTCGAGGGTGGTGCATATGAACTGAGTGAAACCGTTGATTGACAACCAACAAGAAATTGGATTTTTCAGTTTTACAACTGCCAGGAACTAAATTCTTCCAACAGTTTGATTGAGTTTGGAAGAGAACCCCATGCTCTAGATGAGAACACAGTGTGACCAGCACTTTTATTTCAACCTTGGTGTGAGATTCTGATCAGAGAACGCAGGTACTTTGTATCTGAACTTCTAATGAATGAAAGTTGCATTATACTTTATCTGTGCTATTTTATGCCACCACATTTTTTCATAAAATAAAAATGTAATCTTTATCATTAGAAATATCTGAAAATGGTTGAATCACTTAAAGAATTCATTTTAGTAGTATTTACAAAGAACTGTACCCTATAGGGAATATTAAAAAACTAGAAAATGCTCAGCCTCCAGGTTGGGCCTTCCATGAGGTCTCAGCCTGTGGAACACAGGGTCTTAGTGGTGTGTACCACTGCAGATGGGACCTTATCAAAATAAGTTTAAGTTGTTTTGTTAAGAATACATTCTTTTTTTTGGGGGGGAGAGGTTTTTTTTTTTCTCTATAGGGCGCGTGCACTCACCAGACAGACAGAGAGAGACATAGAGACAGAAAGCGAGAAATCACCCCCCAGGGTGGACGGTCACGCTGCAGTCCCTTCTCCTCCATTCTCCTCTCGGGATCTTGGGCACACACGCACAGGCACCCGGCATGAGTTTTAAGCCACCGGGTCTGGGACACGAACCGCGGTCGACTACGTGGGAGTCCAGCGACATAGCCATTATGCTAACTGCTGGTTCCCAAGAGTACATTCTTTTACCATAAGAGAAATAAAGAAAAAAATCATTCAGAAGTATCCAGCCTTAAGGTACCTCCATTTATGCTTGGGAGAGAGGGTAAATAATTTTAGCCTGTGTTACCATCATATTTTAATAAAATCAGGCTACTTTCTGAACTGTGGTTATTACTAGATTATTCAATTACAATTTGTTTTCGTCTTTGTCCTTTATGCTTTCCAGCACTACTCAAGGGTATCTTTTCTTTTCTTCTTTTTTCCTTTTATTTTCCTGCCTTCCTCCATGGCTTTCATCTTCTTTAATCACTCCTTCTTTTGTAATGTGTATTACTTTTATGATCAGTGAAAATACATATATGTTTATTCAAAGAGTAAGCTTTTACAATAAATTAAAACTATAAGGTAGAGGAAATCTATTCATATAGCACATAATCAGTTTTACTTTTAAATAGGAAGAGAGAGATTGAGAGAAGAAAAAGGGAAGGAGAGGTTTAGAGAGAAAAAGAGAAAGTGAGAAGGAAAGATTGAGAGAGAATTCAGCTGGGGCAATTTTGATGCATCAATACACAAGCTCCCTCTAATTTTTGTGTTTGAAAAATAGAGAAATAGGCCTCTTGTAATTAGGTCTTCAGGGCTTTATTTCTGAAGTTTCATAAGTGTTATACATATTTTGTCTCCGAGGCAATTTAAATTTGACTAGAGATGTTTAAGAGCAGAATATTTATATTCCTTCCTAAAGTATAGAGCAGATTCTTTAGGAATTTGTGGGTCTTCCACATGGGATAGTGTTTCAACCTGGGCTTCTGGAGCAAATTTAATTTGCCCTATTTTTAAAATATATTGGTAAATATTAACTTTCTTCCCTTTGCAAGCTGGAAAATTCTAGTAATACTTTATTTAACTAGAAGAATGCAATCACAGCTTATTGTAGTAATTATATACATGCACCATGTTTCTTTAAATGTGAATGTCAATGAATTTCCACAACAAAATAATTACTCACCGGTGTCTGCCTCTTTGGAGGTTCAGCTACTAATGAGGAACTATGGAGACTGCAAATAGAAAAGTGAGACACAAATTACCTAGTCTAAGATAGTTTTCTCATTATATTACTTTATTTTATATTTATACTTTATTTTATTAGAAAATTATTTATAGTAATATGTAATAGTATTGTTTTTAAATGAATCAAGTAATAAGTATATAAGTATCTTAGTTTTAATTTCTAAAACAATAACCACTAAAGATATGACCAATATAAACAAAAGGCTTTTAGATATTCCCAATCTTTTTTTATTTGATTTGATATTTTTACATTCAATCACTGTATATCATTACAGCATACAAAATGAATTTTCCCAGAATGAATACGCTGTATATTAGTACAGGGAAAGATATTATCACTAAAGTATTTTGTTTTAGAAACCCAAATGGACTACAAGAGTCAAACATAGAATGTGTTGGAGATTGTATCTATATGATAAATCTACCATGGCTTTAGCCTTCACGCATAAAGGACAAGCTTTTCTTCCATTCGTTTCAACTTTTGGTGTTCTATGGAGTGACAAAATTTAGCCCTAGAATATTTATAATTTTCTGAAGGAATGTTAAATTTTGTCGATTCAAAGTCAGTTTAACATAACTATTTGTGAAAATACGTTACATATTATACCTAAGTACCCTGGAAAATCGGTGGTATCAGTAGCAAAGAAAACAAAACATCTTATGAAGAAATGAAGTATTACAATAAAGTTTTCCGGTAACAGTGTACATAGCAATATTTTAGATTTACTCTCTTGAAGTGTAACTTAAATTATTTAAAATTTGAGACAGAATTTTGACTTGTAATCTAAGAATTATGTGGGACCTTATCAAAATAAGTTTAAGTTGTTTTGTTAAGAATACATTCTTTTTTTTGGGGGGGAGAGGTTTTTTTTTTTTCTCTATAGGGCGCGTGCACTCACCAGACAGACAGAGAGAGACATAGAGACAGAAAGCGAGAAATCACCCCCCAGGGTGGACGGTCACGCTGCAGTCCCTTCTCCTCCATTCTCCTCTCGGGATCTTGGGCACACACGCACAGGCACCCGGCATGAGTTTTAAGCCACCGGGTCTGGGACACGAACCGCGGTCGACTACGTGGGAGTCCAGCGACATAGCCATTATGCTAACTGCTGGTTCCCAAGAGTACATTCTTTTACCATAAGAGAAATAAAGAAAAAAATCATTCAGAAGTATCCAGCCTTAAGGTACCTCCATTTATGCTTGGGAGAGAGGGTAAATAATTTTAGCCTGTGTTACCATCATATTTTAATAAAATCAGGCTACTTTCTGAACTGTGGTTATTACTAGATTATTCAATTACAATTTGTTTTCGTCTTTGTCCTTTATGCTTTCCAGCACTACTCAAGGGTATCTTTTCTTTTCTTCTTTTTTCCTTTTATTTTCAGGCCTTCCTCCATGGCTTTCATCTTCTTTAATCACTCCTTCTTTTGTAATGTGTATTACTTTTATGATCAGTGAAAATACATATATGTTTATTCAAAGAGTAAGCTTTTACAATAAATTAAAACTATAAGGTAGAGGAAATCTATTCATATAGCACATAATCAGTTTTACTTTTAAATAGGAAGAGAGAGATTGAGAGAAGAAAAAGGGAAGGAGAGGTGTAGAGAGAAAAAGAGAAAGTGAGAAGGAAAGATTGAGAGAGAATTCAGCTGGGGCAATTTTGATGCATCAATACACAAGCTCCCTCTAATTTTTGTGTTTGAAAAATAGAGAAATAGGCCTCTTGTAATTAGGTCTTCAGGGCTTTATTTCTGAAGTTTCATAAGTGTTATACATATTTTGTCTCCGAGGCAATTTAAATTTGACTAGAGATGTTTAAGAGCAGAATATTTATATTCCTTCCTAAAGTATAGAGCAGATTCTTTAGGAATTTGTGGGTCTTCCACATGGGATAGTGTTTCAACCTGGGCTTCTGGAGCAAATTTAATTTGCCCTATTTTTAAAATATATTGGTAAATATTAACTTTCTTCCCTTTGCAAGCTGGAAAATTCTAGTAATACTTTATTTAACTAGAAGAATGCAATCACAGCTTATTGTAGTAATTATATACATGCACCATGTTTCTTTAAATGTGAATGTCAATGAATTTCCACAACAAAATAATTACTCACCGGTGTCTGCCTCTTTGGAGGTTCAGCTACTAATGAGGAACTATGGAGACTGCAAATAGAAAAGTGAGACACAAATATCTATTTTTACAACCTCTAGTTTGGAGGTAAGTTACTGCCAAAGAAACAAATTTTCAACTATAAGCAAGATGTTAATACTGCCAAGTTTGAAAATGAGATTTTTCTTTTTCTTTTTTTCCACACTAGGGAGGGACTTTGAATATTGAAAATGGAATTCAAGGATCTGTTCCCTGGGATGTAGTGGGAGAAAAAACAAACAAGCAAAAGAGCCATGCAACCTAAAGAGTCCAACGTGACAAGGTAGTTGGACAACAAATTGAAAAGAATTTGCCTAGCATGTATACATTTATTTGTGTCAGTGTCTAAATTTTTAGTGCCTTACAGAGTATCTGGACACTGTCCTTTAACTGAAGCTACTACACAGAAGACTATATGTTCTTTAACAAAGCATTCCTAATAAACTAATCCTTGACTACTGTTCCCCTAGAAATAATTTAGTAGCATTTTGTTCAGTTAATTATGTTCCAGTTGAATTGTGTGCTAGATACTATGCTAAGGTCTCTTTTTAAGGAAGTAACATAATCACCTCCTGGGATCCGAAAAAAGATAATTTGCCAAAAAATGCAAAGGAGACCAACTTGGGCATTATCCTAGTGTGTTTATATATCAAATTGGTGACTATTTTGAATATATGCTTTTCTGTCATTGTAGAGTGAGTAACTTTCCTTTTCTTTTTATGTTAAGAGATGTGGTTTTGTCTCAGAAAAAGTCAGTCATGTGTTTTAAAACAAGTAACACAGTGGTGCCTTATTAAAACTACATTTTTTTAAAGTTGAGTGAATTGAATTTGATTTAAGGTAGCTCTTTTGGGTGACTTTTCTTTTTCAATTACCTAATGCAGTGGCAGAGGGTGAATAGAATATTTTAAGTGCACCTGCCCTGTAGCAAAAACCTCTCCAAAATAAAAATGTCATTTATCAGAAAATAAAAAGATGCTTAAACAGTAAACAATCACAACCTAAAAGAAAGCAAGAAAGGAATATCAATATCATAAAAGCACAATTTGGCTATAATGTATCTAATAGGCTAGTCAATTCATGATAATAGCCATAATTTATGTTAGCCATAAATCGTGCACACGAAACAAAACAGAAGCTAAGCATTTAAAACAAAGTAATCCTAGATATAAAAGAAGAATTTGATTATATATATATATTTCTGTAAAATTGATTAAATATCGGTAGCAAAATTGGTAATTATTGCAAATATTTTAATATAATTCTTTTTTTTTTTTTTTTGGAGAGGTTTTTGCAATAAGGCGCGTGTGCTTGCCAAAAGACAGAGAGAGACAGAGAGACAGAAAGTGAGAAATCACCCCTCAGGTGGGATGGCCATGCTGCAATCCCTTCTCCTCCATTCTCCTCTCGGGATCATGGACACGCGCACACACACACCCAGCACGAGTTTAAGCCACCACGTCCAGGACTCAACCACGCTTGCTACATGGGAGTCCAGCAACATAGTCATTACACCAACTGCTGGTCCTTAATTCTTATTAAATAATGATGATATGTATACATGTATATGTGTTTCATATATATATATATAGGTAAAACTATACATTTCTCTCAAAGAGAAAGCACATATTTTTGGTTAATATTCACAATATATACGTGTAACTCACTGTCCAAAAGTCCATAACTACAGAATTATAGGTCATGTTCCTGAAAGCAAAATTGGAAACAAATAATAAAAATGAAGCAAAAATACCTAATCACTAGATAGAAAGAAACACAACTAGGTAACTCTTGGGTGAAAAGAGAAATTAAAAAAAATATTGAAAACAGAAAAAGGAATATTTCACATGAAGAATTTGTCTATAATAAAGCAAAAAAGTGCTTTAAATGCCTTTGTTAGAGATATAAAGAAAGATGAATTTTAAAAAATAAATCTAAATAAGCTTAAAAAACTTACAAAGATAAAAAATTAAGTTAATAAAAAAAAAAGTGGAGAAGATAAAGCTGTCCTAAAGCACTTTTTTTGTTTTATTTTACTTAGAAGACTTACAGGAAACCCTTTATGAAACGAACAAACAAACAAATATCAGACAGAAATAATAATGCAAATGAGATAAAACTTCTCATGTTAGGGTGGCTACAATAGTTAAAGAGATTAAATGTAACTCTTAAGATTTTTAAAAATTAATTTATTTATTTACAGTCATTCACTGTACATCAATAAAATATGCAAAATGAGATTTTCCATCCAGTATGCATTATGTATTGGCTCAATCAAGGATATTACCGTACATGTTATCATCAACGAATAATTTTCTATTTCTTGTTTCTTATATATTTTACTCTTTTTACCCTTCTTGATTCCCTACCTCTCACCCTCGGTCAACTCCTCCCCTTCTCCCACACTGTCTCTGGTATGTACAGTTGTTTCCCATGCCCTATTTTTTTTTTTCACAATTTATTGATTCACGAAAGATGTTAATTAACTTAAAGACTTTCAATAGCAAGCACAGCTGATATATACATATTTATGAACACATATCTGACTTTAGATGTAAACCTCAGTGAGTAAAGTGAACATACTATAAATAGCACCTCGCTGTGGCTATATAACTTACTGCAATCATTAAATAGGTATTAATAGGTATTTTTTAATTTCAAAAAGAGTTTTAGTATTAATAGATCAAAATAAAAAAAAGTTAAGAGAAATTTGCTTAAAACTTGAAGCCAGAAAAAATTTAGGATTCAGTTCAAATAGTAGGTAGATGAACTTACCAACCATTCAAGAGGAAAATAAAAATCCTTAAATATGGAAATAAAAGCATCTAAGAAAATCAGTAACATTTTAATTTAAAGTAAAAAAAATTCTATTTCACTAGTTCAGACTCACATAATTAATCTCTCATATTGAATATGCAGTGTTACTGTAGTCTGATCTTCCCATTTAAACTCTGGAAGTTAACATTCAACTCAGGACTTCTTTCTACCATGAGGCTGGCCATTCTCTTGGTTGTTTCTTGTACTCTTATTTCTATATGTCTGACTTTAGTTTTCCTGGTAGAGCACTCCATTCAGCACTTCTTAGTAAGCTGGTCTTATGTTGGTAAATTCTTTCAAGTTTTGTTTTTTTCTGAGAATGTTTTTGTCTTTTTTCCCCAGTGAAGATAATCTTGCTGGGTATAGTATTCTTGGTTGAAATTGTTTTTCACTTAACACTTTGAATATATTTTCTCTCTTTCCTTGCTTGAATTGTTTCTGATGAGAGGTCCAACGTTAGCCTTGTGGTATATCCTTTGAAAATAACTTAATGTTTTTCTCTTGCCAATTTTAGTATCTTGTCTCTGTCCATGGTTTTGGTCAATCTAGCTATGATGTGTCTTGGGGAAGATCTTCTTTGGGCCAATTCTATGTGGGGTCCTTTGTATTTCTTGGGTCTAGATATTTGAGTACCTCCTTAGGTTTGGAAAGTTTTCATCCAGGATTTCATGGAATAGTTTATCAATTCCCTGATTAGTTTCTTCACCTTCTGGGATACCAATGATCTGGATGTTTGGGGGTTTAATGGTATCTAGTATTACTTGTACGTAATTCCTATTTTGAGGGGTTATTTTTTCAGTCTTTTTGGTGAATTTTTCTAGGTCAGAGATTCTATCTTCTACATATGAGATTCGATCTCTGCATGGTCTAATCTGCTTTTGACATTTTCAACAGAAGCTTTGATTTCCTGTAATACAACCTTCATCTCTAACAATTCCATTTGATTCTTTTTTTATGATGTATATCTCCTCTTTCAGATTGTGCAAGAACTTCCTCACCTCCTGGAACTCAGTGTCTCTTTACTCCTGCATCTTCTGACCTTTGTTGTCTTTATTCTCTTGCATCTCTTTAGCTTTGTCACTATGAATATTTTAAATTCTTTATCTGACCTTTTTATAAGTTACTTTGTATTCTTTGTGGAGTAAGAGGAGTTATTTATTTATTTTTCCATTAGAAGAGAGTTATTTTCTTCATTTCTCATATTTCTTGTGCCTCTGCAGTGATTCCTGGTCACCTGATGGATTATATGTTTTGTACTATGTTTTGGAGTTAAATCTGAGCAATCAGAGGATTGCAGAAGGAGGTGACTTGTAGTCTGACTCCTGGCTAGACTGGGGATCAGGAGGGTGAAGTCTGGGCTCAGGATCTTCAGTGATCGAAATCCCTGAATGGGGCCATTGAGAACTCAAATATAGATGGCTCCTGATAGGCTTATCCTGACTGCAGGCTAGACTGGAGAGCAGGAGGGTAAAGTCTGGGCAGAGGGCCTTCAGTAGTCGAAATCCCTTAACTCTTAAGATTAAGGTAGCTCTTTTGGGTGATTTTTCTTTTCTAGCACCTAATTCTATGACAAAACATCTGCCTTCATAGAAAGGAATGATTTTCTGTCAAAATATAAAATATCATATTCAGCTGCTGATTTGAAGGAATCAGCATTTGAAATCTTGCTTCTTTCTGGGCTATCATGTTTTAGTCTAAGATTTTCTTTGATGTATTAGTACTTTCATCAGATTGCAAGATATTCTAGACTATGAGTCAAAATTACTTTGAAAAATGAATGTTAAGAGCTTGAATTCTGCAGACATACTGCTTTGGTGTAAGCCTGGGTTCTACCATTTTTTTTATCTATTGGAGCTTGACCTTAAGCAAATTGATTTTCTTTCCTATGCCTTATTTTATCCTTTGATACATAGGGTTGTTAATGCTTATAACAACAGTAATAACCACAAAGGATCTATTTAGACTATTAAATTAAGTAATACACAAAGAAAATGATTAGTAGAAGATTGGCAGAATAAGAAACACTAATCATTATTTTGTCTTTGATTTTATTAATTTATCCAACAATTGCTTTTTAACATCTGTCTTTGTGTGTAGTCTATTCTAGCTACTGTGACTGTGTCAGTAAATAAGAAAAAGTACTTACCTTTACAAAGTTTACATTCTACTGAGAAAGACAGACAATAAACATAACAGTATAATTTTGAGGAGTGACAAGAACATTGATGAGTTGCATATTGATTTATAGCCAATAAAATTAGTTTATTGTTCAGTTACACATGATGCTTGCTCGTTTTTATTATAACTTAGGGTTACATATGTAATGACTAATAGAACAAAAAAAAAGCTTAGGCTTCTGCAAGGAAGATGTAGATTTGAATTATAGCTCTGCTATAGGTTGTCAGGAAAGTCATGGCGTATTTTTTATATTTTTCTATGTAAAAATTATGCTTCATGACTTTCCCGGCAACCCATTATTTATTATTTATATTTGGTCAAGTTTATTTAACCTCTCTGCACTGATTTATGTCTATCTATGAAATGTGATAATAACAGCTGTCTCCCAGTACTGTGGTTAGATTACATGAATCTGATGCATACGTATACTGGGTGTACCAAGAAATATTACTTTCATCTTTCCTTCCCTCTCTCTCTCCACACTGTCTCTCTCTTTTGTTAATTTTTCTGTACTACCTTCTTCCTTTCCTTTGTTGGTCTTTTCCTTTACTATTTTCTCTTCTCCCTTTCTGGCACTTGTGCATTGATATATGTAATTATGGTAAAATACATATATTTCTTAAAATGCTGTTTTACAGGTTATAAAGGGAGACTATAAAATGGAATGGCACAATCAAACCGTTTTGGTGGAATTTTTTCTGAAGGGACTTTCCGGTTACCCAAGGCTTGAGCTCCTCTTTTTTGTGCTAATCTTAATAATGTATGTGGTCATCCTTCTGGGCAATGGCACCCTCATTTTAATCAGCATCTTGGACTCTCACCTTCACACTCCTATGTACTTCTTCCTGGGGAACCTCTCGTTCTTGGACATCTGCTATACCACTACCTCCATTCCCTCCACTCTGGTGAGCTTCCTGTCAGAAAGAAAGACAATTTCCTTCTCTGGCTGTGCAGTGCAGATGTTCCTAGGCTTGGCCATGGGGACAACTGAGTGTGTGCTCCTGGGCATGATGGCATTTGATCGCTACGTGGCTATCTGCAACCCACTGAGATATCCCATCATCATGAGCAAGGATTCCTATGTGCCCATGGCAGCTGGATCCTGGATCATAGGAGCTGCCAACTCTGCAGTACAAACTGCATTTGCAGTAAAATTGCCTTTCTGCAGGAATAACGTTATCAATCATTTCTCCTGTGAAATTCTGGCTGTCATGAAATTGGCCTGTGTTGATATCTCAAACAATGAGTTCATCATGCTAGTGGCCACGACATTGTTTATATTGACACCACTGATACTAATCATTGTCTCTTATACATTAATTATTGTCAGCATTCTGAAGATTCGCTCCTCTGAGGGAAGAAGCAAAGTCTTCTCTACCTGCTCAGCCCACCTGACTGTGGTTATTATATTCTATGGGACCATCCTCTTCATGTACATGAAGCCTAAATCTAAAGAGACACTTAAGTCAGATGACTTGGATGCTACTGACAAACTTATATCCATGTTCTATGGGGTGATGACTCCCATGATGAATCCTTTAATTTACAGCCTCAGAAACAAGGATGTGAAGGAGGCAGTAAAACACCTACTTAGAAGAATACTTTTAAAGAAGTAAATGGAAAGAGACTGAGCAGGTACTGTTATAATCAGTGTGGAAATCAAGTAGGGATACCAAAGAGTCAGACAGATAGGTTGTTGGTGCTATTACAAATTTGCCTCTCAAAACTTCAGGGCTCTGAAATAGTCTTTAATGCTATACATGAAGAAAATAAGTAAATAAATAAATTACAGTGTTTTAGCAGTGAATGGTGATACCTTTTGTTGTTGTTTTCTTTTGTTGTTTTTATTGGTAAAGAGCTTGATTATAAGGAGAAATACAGAGATGGTTTAATTTGGAGAGAAATTTCCAGAGAAGAAAACATCCTTCTTTTCCTCTTTGACTTTTGGTAAAATTATTTCTAAAGCCAATTTCACACTTCATTACTTTTCTTACAAGACAGAAATAACTTGGTTTTTGATTATTTAATAACTTTTCTTTTTTCTTTTTTTTGAGAGATTTTCGCTATAGGGCACGTGCACTCGCCAGACAGAGAGAGAGAGAGAGACATAGAGACAGAAAGCAAGAAATCACCCCGAGGGAGGATGGTCACGCCGCAATCCCTTCTCCTCCTTTCTCCTCTCGGGATCTTGGGCACGCACGTACACACGCCTAGCGTGAGTTTTAAGCCACCGGGTCTGGGACATAAACTGCGATAGACTACATGGGAGTCCAGCGACATAGCCATTACACTAACTGCTGGTTCCCTTTAATAACTTTTAAAATGATGAATTTCCAAAGCTAACATAATTTATTTGGAGTCTATTAAAATACATAATGCTAATTGTCCTCTGTATACTAGCTGTGTATCCTAAACATTTTGGTTTTATAACAGTGTTATTTTTATAAATTTTATTTATCTCTAACCATGAAGCTTTATATTATTATGACTTTGGTAGTCTTCTTTCCAATGACCTTATTATATGTAGAATTTAACTGCTTTGGACTTGGAACTAAAATAAGTAATTTTTAATCCTGTTTGAAAATTCAGTATAAATGACTTCTGAGTCAAGCCTCTACTGGTGGAAGAAAAGAAAGCTGTATCATTTCCTCGGCTCCATTGACTCTCCATCCATGAAGTACATTGCTGATCCATGAAAAGGTTGCTATTGGAAATGCTGGGGTCATGGTGCAGTAGATGGCATGGTGGTTAAGGTGCTGGACTCTCACATGGCTGACAGCAGTCTGAGTCCCAGTTCTGGTGACTTGCTTTCTCACTTTCTCCTCTCTCTCTCTCTGGTCAAAATTAAAAAAATAATAATAATAAATAAAATGGAATAAACAATCCTTTAAAAAAATTACGGTTTAAGGGACCAGCAGGTGGCATGCTGGTTAAGATGCTAGATGCTTCCACATGGCCAACCATGGTTTAAGTCCTGGACCTGGTGGCTTGATTTCTCACTTTCTCTCTCTCTCTCTATGTCTTCCTATCATGCTCTTTCTGGTCAAATTAAACAAAAAAATGAATGAATAAATAAAATTCAATAAGTAATTATTTTAAAAATATATTTTAAAAAAAGAAAATGCTTTGTCTATGTTTTACTTAGTTTTAACATTTTATTTTTATCTAGGATTTATGTTTCTTTTCTCTGCTATGGTAACCTCTGTTTTTAAAAATATCATTTTACCTTTCTAAATTTATTTCTTCTTTATTTGACTGTCATGATTTTTTTTCATCTATTAGTTCTTATTGTCTTCCCCCCCCCTTTCTTTTTGAGGGATTTTTTTTGCTATAGGGTACATGTGCTCACAGGAGAGACAGAGAGATAGAAAGTGAGAAATTAGCCCTCATGGGGGATGGCCAGGCCACAATCCCTTCTCCTCCATTCTCTTGTCAGGACTTTGGGCACACACACACACATATGCCTGGTGTGTTTGAAGCTGCCAGGTCTGGCACTTGAACTGTGGTCATCCATGTAGGAGTCTAGCTCCTTAACTACTTTGCCACTTGCTGGTTGGTCTCTTAATGTTTGTTTTAATGTTTCCCTCTTCCTCTGGGGTTTGTTAAGTGAATTACCTTATATCATATTAGCTTTGTAATATTTATGAAAGTTTTATGTTGTATTTCTTTTTGAATTTAAATTTTTTTAATTTTTGATTTGACCAGAGACAGACAGTATATGTGTGTGTGTGTGTGTGTGTGAGAGAGAGAGAGAGAGAGACAGAGAGAGAGAGAGAGAGAGAGAGAGAGCGAGAGAGAGAGAGAGAGAGAGAGAGCGAGAGAGAGAGAGAGAGAGAGAGAGCGAGAGAGAGAGAGAAAGTAAAAGTGAGGAAGCAAGCCGCCAGGTCCAGGACTTGAACCTTAATTTGCCTTGTCAGAGTACAACGCCTTTAACCACTGTGCCACCTACTGGTCTCAAATTTAAATTTTGGGGCTTTGTCACACTGAAATCCCTTTTTCCTTCACAGCCCTGCCTTTTATACCAAGTAACATGTCACATATTTATTTCCAAAATGGATTCTTGGAACTTTCTTTCTGGAAGGGACATATATGTCACTTTGCTGTGTGGTTCCTTTTCACTGCTTTGTTTCATCATGATGACTGAAGAGAAACTGACTGGAATCCAAGTTTTCCAAAATAAGATTTTAAAAAGCATTTTTTACATTGTTTCACTGATTCATGGTGTTCTGATCATGTTGAATTCAGTACTGGTTAGTCTACTTTTGCCCACGAAATGGATTCAGCAAATTGCAGATTGGTCCTTGCTTGGAAAATATATAGGGAATAGAGAGACTAATAGCTTCTGAACTTTAGCTAATCTTTTTAGGAGAGACCAGTATGTCTCTGCCATGAGGGCATGGAATATCCAAACAGGCAGAGAGTATAGAACAGTGACTAAAGAGGTGCCAATAAAGGCTCGTAATTGTGACTGGTTTATTGGTTCTGGACCACTGTTTAGGCTCTTCTTCATTTCTGCCTGCTCATCAGCATCTTCAATGTTGATGCTGTTCTTTATTCAGTTTGTTCTCTCCCATGCACGAATTTATCCACATTTCATGCCTGCAAATATAGCTAGCTTTGGAATTGTACTTACTAACTGAAGTTTAAAGACAGTATGGAGATCCAGAAAAGGGAAAAACAAAAACAAGATATGTTTTAGACTTAAGACTTCATTGTTCCAAAAGTCTACCATAATCTCTCATGAAGATTCTTTATTATCCAATTCCTCCTTAGCCACAGTGTCTTGTTATATTAATAGGGTTCATTGTGCCTCAGATTAGAATTGCATTTTAAATACGCTATCACCCTGAGTCCCAGGGCAGTGCAATATCTGTCCCATGGAATGTTCTTTAGCCTGGCTCCATGAATATAGATCTTTGGAAGTGATCAGGCAAAGGGCAAAGTTTAAGCTGTTGTTGTGAGCCAGGGCCCAAATAGTGCTATTATATTTTGAGGTGTGTGATGCCCATTTCTTTTATAAAATACCTTGTAGTTTTGAAATATGAGCAAGTAATTTTAATAAAATATTAAACTTTGACAAGATCATCTTTCTAAAAAATAAAGGGTTCAAGATCATTTCTGTATACAAAAGTGCCTTATTAAGGACAGAAGCCTGCTGGTAAATGGGCTCTTGATGGGCACTCACTTGTCTTCCTAGCCTTATCTCGTACTATCCCTTAGTGTGCAGATATTTAGCCTATTGATACGAAATAATTTGCAACAAGTTAAAGCAAATTACTCCTCACTGCAACGTTTATAAAACAAATATATAAACCAAATAAAGAAACCTAGGTCTATGACTGGCTAACCCGTCTTGGTCCTTACCTTGATTATATCCAGTGCATCTTTGAAATAAGCTAAGACTCACAGGTCTCACTGAGCAGCTGTCCCCAAAGTGTTCTGAGATACCTTGATATTTGAAAGAATTATTTATTAAAACGCTTTTCAGGTTCATCTCCTAAGATCTACTTTTTAACTTCCCAAACCCTGTAGTTAACAATTCTGCATGTATTAGCCTTAGTCCTTTAGAAACAGGTGAAGCATCAGGGAGGTTTTTGGATCCTTGCCCGAAACCTTTCCATATCGGTCAGTTTTACCGAGAACTGAGTTTTACCGTTGGGTCACCTTGTGACCTTGGAAGAAATGATCCCTTAAAGACAATAAACCTGATGGGTTCTTTTCCCAAAACAGTGAAGTTGGGTGAAACCATTTTATTACTTCTTGCATTAATGTTAAGGAACTGGAATTTATGTATTTAACTACAAAATAGTGGCATTTTAACACTTTTTTGTAGTTAAATACATAAATTCCAGTTCCTTAACATTAATGCAAGAAGTAATAAAATGGTTTCACCCAACTTCACTGTTTTGGGAAAAGAACCCATCAGGTTTATTGTCTTTAAGGGATCATTTCTTCCAAGGTCACAAGGTGACCCAACGGTAAAACTCAGTTCTCGGTAAAACTGACCGATATGGAAAGGTTTC
>NW_006159776.1:163788-213723 GCF_000334495.1 Tupaia belangeri chinensis | reverse complement strand
GCCGCCAGGTCCAGGACTTGAACCTTAATTTGCCTTGTCAGAGTACAACGCCTTTAACCACTGTGCCACCTACTGGTCTCAAATTTAAATTTTGGGGCTTTGTCACACTGAAATCCCTTTTTCCTTCACAGCCCTGCCTTTTATACCAAGTAACATGTCACATATTTATTTCCAAAATGGATTCTTGGAACTTTCTTTCTGGAAGGGACATATATGTCACTTTGCTGTGTGGTTCCTTTTCACTGCTTTGTTTCATCATGATGACTGAAGAGAAACTGACTGGAATCCAAGTTTTCCAAAATAAGATTTTAAAAAGCATTTTTTACATTGTTTCACTGATTCATGGTGTTCTGATCATGTTGAATTCAGTACTGGTTAGTCTACTTTTGCCCACGAAATGGATTCAGCAAATTGCAGATTGGTCCTTGCTTGGAAAATATATAGGGAATAGAGAGACTAATAGCTTCTGAACTTTAGCTAATCTTTTTAGGAGAGACCAGTATGTCTCTGCCATGAGGGCATGGAATATCCAAACAGGCAGAGAGTATAGAACAGTGACTAAAGAGGTGCCAATAAAGGCTCGTAATTGTGACTGGTTTATTGGTTCTGGACCACTGTTTAGGCTCTTCTTCATTTCTGCCTGCTCATCAGCATCTTCAATGTTGATGCTGTTCTTTATTCAGTTTGTTCTCTCCCATGCACGAATTTATCCACATTTCATGCCTGCAAATATAGCTAGCTTTGGAATTGTACTTACTAACTGAAGTTTAAAGACAGTATGGAGATCCAGAAAAGGGAAAAACAAAAACAAGATATGTTTTAGACTTAAGACTTCATTGTTCCAAAAGTCTACCATAATCTCTCATGAAGATTCTTTATTATCCAATTCCTCCTTAGCCACAGTGTCTTGTTATATTAATAGGGTTCATTGTGCCTCAGATTAGAATTGCATTTTAAATACGCTATCACCCTGAGTCCCAGGGCAGTGCAATATCTGTCCCATGGAATGTTCTTTAGCCTGGCTCCATGAATATAGATCTTTGGAAGTGATCAGGCAAAGGGCAAAGTTTAAGCTGTTGTTGTGAGCCAGGGCCCAAATAGTGCTATTATATTTTGAGGTGTGTGATGCCCATTTCTTTTATAAAATACCTTGTAGTTTTGAAATATGAGCAAGTAATTTTAATAAAATATTAAACTTTGACAAGATCATCTTTCTAAAAAATAAAGGGTTCAAGATCATTTCTGTATACAAAAGTGCCTTATTAAGGACAGAAGCCTGCTGGTAAATGCTTCAAAAGTGCCTTATTAAGGACAGAAGCCTGCTGGTAAATGGGCTCTTGATGGGCACTCACTTGTCTTCCTAGCCTTATCTCGTACTATCCCTTAGTGTGCAGATATTTAGCCTATTGATACGAAATAATTTGCAACAAGTTAAAGCAAATTACTCCTCACTGCAACATTTATAAAACAAATATATAAACCAAATAAAGAAACCTAGGTCTATGACTGGCTAACCCGTCTTGGTCCTTACCTTGATTATATCCAGTGCATCTTTGAAATAAGCTAAGACTCACAGGTCTCACTGAGCAGCTGTCCCCAAAGTGTTCTGAGATACCTTGATATTTGAAAGAATTATTTATTAAAACGCTTTTCAGGTTCATCTCCTAAGATCTACTTTTTAACTTCCCAAACCCTGTAGTTAACAATTCTGCATGTATTAGCCTTAGTCCTTTAGAAACAGGTGAAGCAGTTTGAAGGGGGAACTCTCCAATAGGGCTTGTTTTCCAAAGAAAAGTGTTTAGAGAAACATAATCATAAGCCAAGTTGAGTATGTTGAAAGCCGTGAGAAAAGTAACTCAGTAAGACTTATGAATGGAAGTGTGCACAAATTATACTCTGCTTAAAGAGGTGATAACAAATACAGATGAGTTAAAGAAAAAAAAAAGTTCTTACTCTGTTTGTCTAGTACCCTGAGGCATAATTAAATCATGCTATTGTAGTTGTTTATTTGCTTGACTCCTCCTATATTTGATTATGTGTTTCCTAAGAGCAGATTTTGTTTTATTCAGCTCTAGATCTTCAGTGCCCAATAGTATATTCGATAAATGTTAGATGAATGAATAAATGATTAATGTTACATTGACAGTTATATTAAATGACAATGTCTCTTGTACACCTAACAAAAACTCCCTTAAGGTTGGTAGAGATTAAATTTTTAACTATGTGCAATGAACACTTCTATTCAATGCTAAAGTGCATTTCTATTCAGGAATAAAATGATCAGGCCAATAGGACAATAATTTTAAATTTTATTTTTTTAAGAATTTACTGCACAGTTGATATCACCTATTTGTGCTGTGTCTACTGATTTCCTTGCTGGGCATTGTACTGTGATCTGTCAGCATCCTTGATTCCCACCTTTACACACCTGTGTTCTTCCTCAGTAAACTTTCTTTTTGGGACATATAGTATACCTTATCTGCTCTTACTCCAGTACTGGCAAATTTTGTTTCAGGGGAAAATACCATTTCATCTTCAGGATGTGCTTCTCAGTTGTACTTTTCTCTTGCCACGGGCTCTGCTGAGTATATGCTTCTGTGCATGATGGCATATGAATGGTATGTGGCCATCTGCAATCCCTTTAGATACTCCGTCATCATGAACAGGAGGGTCTGCGTGCATACTGAGGCTGGCCTCTGGGTGACAAGCTGCTTCATTGTCTTGGTGGAAATGATGTCTGTGCTGTTACTGTTTTTCTTTGTGGAAACATCATCAGTCGTTTTATTTGTGAAATTCTAGGTATCCTGAAACTTATTTGTATAGACACCTTCATTATAGGTTTTTTCTTTTTAATGCTTATAGTAAACAGACAACTTTTTTCCATGCCAGTGTTTCCATTTGTATCTCTTATAGATTCATCCTCTGCAACATTATGAGAACCAGTTCAGGGAATGGCTGAAGAAATCCCTTTTAATATATGCAGCTCACCTTACTATCTGTTTTATGGGACAGCACACTCTATGTACCTGAAGCCCTCAGCTAAAGATTGATAGGGAGACAGATAAATTTATGTTTTACTCTAGAGATTTTGACTCCATGTTGTATCCAGGTGCCTTCAGTCTGAAGAATAAAGAAGTAGCGGGGCTGGCAAGTGGCATGGTGGTTGAAAGTGCTGGATTCCCACATGGCTGACTGTGGTTCAAGTACAGGACCTGGCAGCTTGCTTTCTGCCTTCCCCCCCTCTCTGTTTCTTTCTGGTCAAATTACAAAATAATAATAAAAAATGCAAATAAATAAATATTAAAAATAAGAATAAAGAAGTAAGAACAACAACAGAAATTCTTATTAGAAATCTTTATGACAAATAGCTAATAAATGTTAATACAATAGAGAGTTAATGGTCAGATACACCAAAACATTGGCATAATGATGGAAGATACAAATTTTAAATATGTATGAAATATCTATAAAAAATATGAAGAAACTCACACATGCACACAGATACACACATACAAAGAAATTAATTGTAAGGTACTGGCTCATACAACTATAAAAGCTGAAAAGTTCCACTGTCTGCCATCTGCAAGCTGGAGACTTAAGTAAGCTGGTGGTGTAGTTCAAAAGACTGAGAACCAGAGAACCAATGGCGTAGACTTCAGTCCAAGTCCGAGAATGAAGAGGTACATAGGACAAGAAAAGATTGTTGTCTCAGGTTAGACAGTCAGGCAGACTTAATGCAACCTTCCTTTGTCTTTTTATCTATTAAATTCTTGGACAAATTGGAGGAGGCCTACTCACATTAGTGAGGGCCATCTAGATGTTTTATTTAGTTCACCAGTTTAAATGGTGAACTCTTCTGGAAACATCCTCATAGACATACCCGGAAATAATGTTGACCAATTTTCAGAGCATTCTCTGGCCCAATCAAGTTAACACATAAAATTAACCATCAAAGCTAGTATCATACAGTTTACAATAGCAAAATTGTCATAATTCACTTTCTCATTGTATTAGATCTTGATTTTGTTAATGACATAAAAATAGCAAATACAACTTAATACTTTAATAGAGGGAGCCTTTGTAAAATGGAGAATCTTTGTTTCTGGTGGTAGTCTACAAAATTACAGTAGCAGAGAGTTAACTTGTAATATATAATAGGACTTCTAAAAAGTGGCTAATTTTCATTAAATTTGTATTTTTATAGATTTCACATTTTTCTTAGAAACAATCTAACATTCACAGAAAACTTACATTAAATATTTTTCTTCCCTTGGTTATTTGAGAGTGTATTGCCAACATAATGTTCTATCAATCTTGATTGGTTTACTATTTTATTATTATAACCAAGGGCGTCCTCTTGCATGTCCTCAACGTAATCATTAGAATTGGGAAATTAACCTTGATATATTACTCACATGTAATCTCTAGACTGCAAGTAATTTTAGCCAATTGTTTAAATAATATATTTTGGGGCGAAATGAGCCAATTCAAATCTGACGTTGCACTAGGTGGTCATGTCTCTTTAATATCCTTCAATCTGAAATAATTCCATCATCCTTCACTATAATGACCTTGATATTTTTGACACTTGCAATTCAGATATATTATAAAATATTCCTCAATTTGAGTTACTCTGATATTTTGTCATAACTAGATTTGAGTTTTACATCTTTTGCAAGGATATCACAGAGGTATTGCTATATTATTTTGTTTGTATTCTATTATGTGGCCTATGATTTTAATTTGAGCTCTTAATAGTAAACTGTGAAAATTTAATGAAGATGATATCTGCCATCATAAAAGTACTTTTCCCTTTGCACCCACTAAGTGTTATTATCTTGTTCATCATCAGCCTTTCAATTTATTCATTTATTTTCTTATGTCACTATGGAGTCATGGTTTTCCAGTTAAATGAATTCTAATAATTTAATTTACTACTTATTTTGGTGCTCATACTGTTGCTGATTTCGTCAGCGTGAACTCTTCAAAAGTGCTTATGTGCCCTTTTGAAATATCTCCCACAGTTTTTTGAGCACTGTCATTCTTGCCCCAAAAAATAACAGCAAGATATTCCAAGCCCATTTTGATACTTCCTTGCACAATTCCGAGAACCTGTCTTGGTTCCTTTTATGGGAGACCTGTATTTAGAAATCAAGATTGGCTGCTTGCTTCTCTTGGCAATGGCCCATTGTGCTGTGGGACGTATTGTTCTCAGGCCTGTGTGCTTGCCTTGGCACTGGCCTGTTTCATTTGTGGAACGAATCAGTATCTCCCTCAGTAAACTTTGTGATGAGCTTGGAAATAAAAATAAGAAATCAAGATCTAGTACTAGGTGTACAGTAGTTATTGACTTGTGTACAATAGTTATTGACACAATAACTAAGTGATCTTAGGTCATCTTACTGAATCATATTATCATTTAGGAAATAAATGTATATCTATACATAAATGTTTGCATGTACATAAACACACACACACTTATATCTATTTTAATTTTCATACCTGTATCATTGCTATCATGTCCTTAATTATCATTCTGCATGTACGTATATATATATTTTTGTGTATGTTAATATATATATATGATATATATATATACACAGATGTATGTATATGTACATACACATATACATATCATATGTATAATTCAATACCACAAGGTTTACTCTAGTTTTCTTCCTTTCTATATGTATAACTCTTTCTCCGAGAGTGAGAAATTGGGCCTTATTGTACCTAATATGCTTGTTACTTGTTTGATCCTTTGTATGCAACCAGTTTCTCATTTATTTTGCTTTCTCTAAGAAGATTTATTCCTCAACTCACCATCCCCACACTTTTATCCTCCTCAGCTTGCTTGAATTCTGACACTTTGGGCCAGGCTGTTCCCTTCAAGGATGCCCACAACACCCTGATCTGGGTCCTTAACCTTTCTCCCCTCCCCAGGTGTGCCTGTCTCATTCCATTTAGGTCTTTCTTCAGGGATTTATTCTTTACTGTTTCCAGACTTGGACACCCATATTCTGAATCATACCCCTGTGGATGCTTTCCTCACATGTGGCTCTGTCAACTCATTCTAGAGGGTCTGTCCCGCTCTCCTGTGGTGGGCAGCTATTTTCCATGTCCTCCTTGTGTTATAACATCTGCCAGTCAGCCTTCATTTGTAGATGTGACCAGTGTTGGGATCCATACCCCTCCCTTGTAAGTATGCCCCTTTTATTATACTTGGGCTCTGACCACCTGAACTGAGCCTGTCATGTGCATTGACATCTCTTTTATTCTATCTGTCAAACACATCTTGCTGGGAAGAACAAGTAAGGATGCCCTACTTAAGTTACTAAAACCCTTTGCTAGGTAGCCCTTGTAGAAGAGGGTATATGAAGACATTTTCACCGATCTCAGGTTATGACAGCATGCCATGGAACTCAACTACAAATTGGTAGTACTTTGCAAACAACACAGACAAATTATTGTTTCAAAGGAACATGTCCAGTGAAAAGAAAACATCTAAAATGATAGGATTGTTTCTTAAAGAGTGAAATTGTCAGTGTTCTTTAAGAATTTAAGGGCCAACCAGGTGGCATGATTTTAAGACAGCTTGAATCCCGCTGTGTGATTCAAGTCCTGGACCACGTGGCACCAGGCACATGTGAACATGTTCCCAAAATCCTGAGAGGAAAAGAAATTGTGGCATGGTCATTCCTCTCAGGATAGGGAATGTGGGGGAGACTCTCTCACTTTTATTCTGTCTCTGAGAGCAAACTTGCCCTATAGAAATAATAAAAAAGAATTTTTAATTTATACAATTTTTTCATCAATTGCTTGTCAGAGAACTATATACACTATGTCTTTTGTCTTATATAGCCCAGATGATTTCTTATATATATTCTACTTAATCTTTTGTCCTATTTTCTCCTGCATTTAAAAATTTGCTATTATTTTCCAAAAGGTTTTTTGATTTGTTTATTGGTGAATGAAATAGTATATCTATTTTCTTTTTATTTCATATTAAATTGGGTCCTTGGCCTGTATTTTACTATCCTTTTAATTTTTGAATTAATTGACTTATTCAACAACGAATTACTGCCAACTGCTTTTAATTAACTTGACATTGGACTTCATAAAGAAAACAGTTCTGCCATTGGAAAGATGTAAGAAGCTCATAGTTGATTTTACTATAATCATTTTTAAAATAAGGAAAAATTGCTGTAGCAGAGCTAAAGGTCAAATCAGCATGGAGGAGGGAATAACAAACTCTGGTGGATTTTGGATGACAGTGCAAAGAATAT
Organism: Tupaia belangeri chinensis; assembly: GCF_000334495.1. Lineage (NCBI taxonomy): Eukaryota > Metazoa > Chordata > Mammalia > Scandentia > Tupaiidae > Tupaia > Tupaia belangeri. Next base: position 206,437 of record NW_006159776.1, on the reverse strand, counting down.
AAAAATCAACCTATATTTAAAAGATTGGTAGGATCTCATTAGAGGAGAAATTTGAATAAATAGCATGTGCTATTGTTAGAAGGTGTGAAAGATAATTATTCATTAGGTAACTACAAGCTGTATAGAGGGGGTAGGTGAGACACAGGCAGAGAAAGAAAAAGGTGAAATATGTAGCTGGAAATGGAGGTTGGAGACAGATAAATAAAAGTAAGAATTAAACTAATAAAGATAAAACTATGGATAGTTTTGTAAATATGAGGTCTAGAAAAATGTACTTTAATTGGTAACTAGATATATGGGTTGGATTTTCTTGGAAAGGCTTTATTATATGTATGTATTTCTTGTTTCCAAATTTTTTTGGGAGAGATTTTTGCTATAGATGCATGCACTCACCAGAGAGCCAGAGAGAGACAGAGAAAGAAAATGAGTAACCATCCCCAAGGGGGAAGACCATGCTGCAATCCCTTTTACTCCGTTATCCTCTCAGTATTTTGGGCATATATGTGCATGTGCTCAGTGTGAGTTTTAAGCTGGAGGGTTGGGACTCGAACCTCTGTCGAGTACATGGAACTCCAGCAACATAACCATCTGCTGGCCTCCCAAAAGGTTACCTTTTTTTTTTGGAAAGGGTTTTGCTATAGGGCATGTGTGCTCGTCAGACAGAGAGAGACAGAGAGATGGAAAGTGAGAAATCACCCCCCAGCGGGGATGGCCACACCACAGTTCCTTCTCCTCTCGGGATCTTGGGCATGCACGCACACGTGCCTGGGGTGAGTTTAAGCTACTGGGACTGGGACTTGAACTGTGGTCCACTACATAGGAGTCCAGCGATGTAACCATTATGCCAACTGCTGGTCCCAAAGATTACTTACTTCTTAGACCACTTGTTCTTACGTTTTTTTATGCGTTCACAAATCTTTTCATAAATGACTTTCACCACAGCCCAGTCATGTTCACTGTGTCAAGAACGCCATGTGAGGAGCCCAGACTTCCACTTCATCTGGCATGGATGAAGCACTGACTCCCTTTCCGAATGAGTAGATTTGAGAGAATTATTAAAACAGAAGATTCACATATGAAATAGCATCTCATTTTATCAAAATTTGCCACAATACAAATGAATATATCTCTTCATACAAAAGACCAGGAAAACTTCAACTGGAATAATGAAAGGTAGTCTGTTGGAGAAACACGCTATAAGCAAGAGAAAGAAAATGAAGCTGTGAGAGAGACTCATGATGAAGCTGTGAGTGAAGACTCTGATCAGGACATACCTGCATTTTGGTTCATATTAACAACTTTGATAAACTTTAGCCTGAGGAGATGGATATTGTTCTGGTGACTTTCAATGAAAATATAGAAATCATTGTTTTTATCTAATACAATGTGATGAGACCAAACTTTTTAAATATAACATCAAATCAAATTTTATTGACAATTCATATAAAAGGTAGCTATAATTTAATTGAGTTAATTATTTTAAGGACCAGAAGTAGCTTGCATCAGATTAGATGACTGTGCTTACTTTTATTGCTAGTTTGTCTCTAAACAGACCAAAATGGAAAGGTATACTGGCTTCCAGGTAAAAAGACAAGAACATCCCCATTTGAATGTAGTATTTGTTGTGTTGCTAGTAACAGAAATACCTGACACTGTGTGATTCATAAGATTAGAGGTTTAGGTGTCCAAGGTTCAGGGCCCTCATTAGCAATCTTCTTATTAGTAGGGGTTCTCTAGAAAGTCCCGAAGCAGTGCAGAGCATTACATGACAAGACAGAGTAATAGCAGAGCAAGAGAGCACAGATCTCTGTTTATGCTCACTTCTCTATTCTGGTCTCTCTCTCTTTTACCAGCAGCCAACCATGGAAGCCCCATCCTAACCACCTCCTAAGTCTCCACCTTTTTTTTTTTTTCTATACTAGAGATTGAGACAGAGACAGAAAGTGAGAAATCACACTATCACACTCCAGAGGAGGAAACCACACCACAAACCCTTCTTCTCCATTCTCCTCTTGGTATTTTGGGCATGTTTGCAAATGCAACCTGCATAAGCTTTAAGCCACTGGGTCTGGGACTCACACTCCAGAGGAGGAAACCACACCACAAACCCTTCTTCTCCATTCTCCTCTTGGTATTTTGGGCATGTTTGCAAATGCAACCTGCATAAGCTTTAAGCCACTGGGTCTGGGACTTAAACTGAGGTCAATTACATAGGGGTCAAGTGATGTAACTATTATGCCATCTGCTGGTTCCAAGTCTCTACCTCTTAAACCTGTAGCAGATTAAGTTAGCTCTTAATACCTCTTAATGCAACCAAACTCCACCACACAAAATTTTGGAGAACATGTGCAAACTATAGCAAATGCCATATAAATATACAGAGATAGAGAGATGAAGGGACATCTGAAAGTTAGGGAATTCAAGTAGTGTGTGCCAGCCCTTCAAGGGAAAAGCATGGACTGATGTGTGAAAGACCATCTTGGGGCAGAGCAATGGGAAGGGACAAAAGACAGGCAGTTGGCATTAGAGGAGTTGGCTCCAGATATTAAGACCCTCGGCATTGTGTGGCCAATCATATAATAGACTAGAGAAACTGGCAGGAGAATCAATTAATTCCTGGGCTTTAGTGCAAATGCAGCCATACTATCCAGAACAAGTACTCCTCAGTTATTATTTACTTATTTGAATAAATTCATGAAGAGAAAATGATATGATAGACTAGGACTTGGAATATTGAGGAACTTTATTTGATCATTAGCTTTAAGTTCATTCTTAATCGATTCTTCTTACCATCCATGAAAGAGATGGAGGGTTGTAGTAGGGTTATATTTATGTGGTGGCTAGGTACATTTGAGATGACAAAAATTGTTATGATTTTTTATCCACTAGAGTGCTTTAGAGAAATATTCTCTATGATGGAATGAATGTTTATGTCTCCCCTACCTGGCCCAAAGTTCATAGGTTGAAATCCAAATCCTCAAGGTGATGTTGCTGTAAGGTAGGGACCTTAAGAGGTGGCTAGATGGGGTAGAGTCCACATGAATGTGACTTGCGCCCTCATGAAATTGATCCAAAAATGTTTCTTCCCACTTCCTTCATGTGAGATTTCAATGAGAAGATAGTCATGTTGAAGAAGAAGGCCCTTATCATATACTGAATCTTTTTTTTGCCTTGTTCTTGGACTTCCCAGACTCCAGAACTGTAAGAAATATATTCCTGTTGTTTATAAATCACTCCATCTTTGGTATTTTGTTTTAACATTTTAAGTAGACTAACACATTAATTACTTTCTGTTCCTCATTTGAAAGTTTGAAAATAGTTCTCTTTGACAGTACTACTGTGAGAAGTACTACCCAGAGACCTGGGTTTCATATTCCAAGATTTGGGAGTGGCTTGAACTGACAGCAAGGCTGGGTGGAACAATGAGGCTTGATTGAGTTCCATGTGAGTCTTGGTCATAGGCAGTGAGTTTTGTCAGACTAAGAAATAAAAATACATCATATCTAGTTAAATTTAAATCACTTGTAATATTCTTTGCACTGGTATAGAACTTTAAAAAATGATTCAATTTTTGTTGAACACAGGATGGTGGAGAGAAGTGAAAGTTTGTGAAAGATGAGGCTGAAAACTTATGTAGGATCTAGATTTTTGGACAAATTCACAGGTCATTTTTTTGCATTTTGGGAATTATCCCAAAAGTAGAAAGTAACTTCTGAAGAAGAAATATTTATTTTCATATTGGGAATATAGCCGAAGTTAATAGGATATAAATTAATGTGGTTTGAGAAAAAAAATTTTTTTAAATTTACTGTAGGGCATGTAATTTACTGTAGATCAGAGAAAGACAGAAAGAGAGGGAAAGCAAGAAAGCATCTCCCTGGGGGGATGTTCATGATCTAAAAGTGAAACCTCTCTTCTCCATTTCCTCTTAGGATTCTGGTGAACGCACATATCCAAAATGTTTTTCAAGCTGCCAGATCCTACTTCAGACCTCCCAGTTGGTTTTGTAAGAGCCAGCCACTCTAAATACTACACCAGTAGCTGACTGGAAAAAATGTTTTTTACTTGTTACATTTAGATGAGATGCCAACATAAAACACCCAGGAAAGAAAGCTGGAATGAAGCTATATATTTGGAATTACCAGTTGGTTTTATTTATTTATTTTTGGGGGGTGGTCTATTGAAATAATAAGAGTAGATGAGATTGCCTTAGGAGATAATACTGGAATTTTAGGTTGTGGTTAATTTGTGGAAGGCGATTTGTATCAGGTCAAAGCTCTTACATTTTATTGCTGAACCAAAGTAAGTTTTAGTTAGTATTGTTGAAGAACATGAATTAGGAAGATTAATCTGAAAGAGGTTGTGGGTGTATAGAGTTAGAAGTTCAGTGACTATGAAGCCACTCAGAACATTCATTTATTCTTTATGCTAAAAAATTGTGAAGGGCTAGAATGCATATAGTAACAGATCACAAATATTCAGGGATGATCTTTACAGTCATAAAGATCTGGGTTCAAGGCTTAATTTAAACACTAATATTCAGGGCTGGCTGTTAGCATGATGGCTAAGGGTACCGGACTCCCACATGGCTGACCACAGTTCGAGTCCTGGATCTGGTGTCTAGCTTTCTCACTCCATCCCCCTTTCTTTATCACTCTGTCCCTTTCTAGTCAAATTAAAAATGAATAAATAAATAAAGTTGAATAAAATAATTATTTTTAAAAGCAATTAATATTCATATTGTTTACCGTTATCTAGGCGAGTGTAGGCACTTGTATACTTGAATAAATGAATGAATGAAACAATCTAGCTCTGTTAATTCTAAGAACTAAGAACAATGACCTACTCTAAACTCTAATTCTAGTTCTAAAAATAAACTCAAATGATACTGTTCCAAGGAGTACAACTAAGAATGAAAAGTAGAAAATATTCATATAAGCAGAGATTTTTAGCTTTATATTAGAAATTTCTGATAGTCACAACTAGATTTCCTCAGGAGGTGGTAGGCTCTCTATTATTAAAGGTTAAGGAAAGTATAGAAAACAGCCTGCTATGAATATTTCTGAGGATTTGCAAGCATTGGATCATGAACCAGATGGTTCAAGTTCTATTATTTGATTATTGTATATAATTATCTTTAAACACTGCTTGACTGGTTAGAAACTTCTCACCCTTGGAAAAGGAAAATATACACCTGATATCTGAGGTATATATTAGAATACACTATCTTAGAATTGTATCCGTTATCTTAGAATTCAATATATCTTAGAATCCAATAAAATAATTGTGAAATCTGACAAATAATTGAAATTAAGATTATTATTTTAGGTGGCAATATGATTTGGTCAAAAATGAAAAGACTGTGTGCTTTGGTTGGTAATATGTTCTGGGTGTTTGTGTGAAGAGGTTTTCATTTTACCACTTCACATTTCATTGAATTGTTAGAGATGAGGCAATTTTTTTTTTTTTTTTTTTTTTTTACTATTTCTGATGTGTGTAATATATACATGAATTAAGGAGTTGGACTCCAGTATGTCTAAATGAATGGTATGAGGAGGAGCCAGGTTTTAAAGATACATGAACTTCAGTTCTGTAGTTCTAAGAGTAGAAGCTACCATCTGTTTGTGGGGTAGACTCATTTTTTGTTTTTGGAAGCATCATGATAAGGAATGCTTTTAGTCATTTACCTATATATTTTGATTGTATTAACTCTGTTGCTTGTAAAAGAAGGAAATTAATAGACCTCAGCAACATGGTGACTGGCCAGTGGCTAAAGAGGGAAATGGCTTAAGAGGTCCTTGTGAAAAAGCAGCATGTCTAGTACATACTAGCAGCAGTGATATTCAATAAAAAAAGGCTTTTCTTTACTATTGTGACTTTATCTTATTCTCAGGCTCAAAGTCCATTAACTATAATAGCCTTTAAGGGGTGTGTGTATGTGTGCATATTTGCACGTGTGTATATGTGTGTTTAAAGGTACTCATTGATACTGTTAAAGCAATCTATCTGGGCCTGAAATGGCAGCTGTTACTCTCACAATTGGATTCCTATGGACAAACTGAAATCACACACGTTAGTCTGTTTCCTAAGCGAGTTGCTAAGTTACAGCCAGTCACATTAGCCACACTTCAGGCAATCACAGAAAACTTACCTTTTAGACTGTTCATACATTCTGCGGAACCAAACCAGTTATTTCTCTACTTCATTCTCTCACTTTTGCTTTTATACAAGACTTTCTCTTTCCTGCATATTTTACTTTCCCTTTCTGGATTGACTATCACTGCAATGAAGAAGCCACCTGTCGTTCTTTGGAAGCCATTTGGGGAAACTGCCAAATGACCTTTTTTGTTCAAATGAACTGTATTAAAATTTGTCTAAAATTTTATTTATTTATTTATTTATTTATTTATTTATTTTTGGAGAGTTTTTTTTTCTTCTTTTTTTGCTATAGGGCGTGTGCGCTCACCAGACAGACAGAGAAAGACACAGAGACAGAAAGCGAGAAATCACCCCCCAGGGGGGATGGTCACGCCGCAGTCCCTTCTCCTCCATTCTCCTCTCGGGATCATGGGCACGCATGCACATGTGCCCAGCGTGAGTTTTAAGCCACCCAGGTCCGGGACGTGAACTGCAGTCGACTACGTGGGAGTCCAGCGACATAACCATTATGCTAACTGCTGGTTCCCAAATTTTATTTATTTTTTATAATACATTTTGAAAAGCAAAGTATGGACTGCAGGAACTTATATAGGATAGAAAGTAATTTATAATTATCAAATAAACATGATAGAGAAGCACAGTATAACAGACTGTAGGAAAAAAAAATGACCAACCACCAGCAAAATCTTAAAAGTCATCAGAAATATTTGGAAAGAGGTATAAACTGTACATCTATGGAAAATAAAAGTTACATGATTATAATTTGACTACTAAAAGAATGATGGACTCCAGGATGTTGAAGAATTTGGGACCATTTGTGATCCCTTACATAAAAACTGTGTATGTATTGAGACTAAGAAAAAGAATGAGAGATTAAGAATGAGAAGGAAAGGATACAGAGTCACAAGCTGAGAGAGGGGAAGAAGTGATACAAACAGAACAAGTTAATAAAAAGAATATGCAAAGGGAAAATTTGAGTTATGAATGAGAGAGAGAGACAGAGTTAAAGTAAAGTAGGGAAATGTATTAGTTAATAATGTATGTGGTTGAAAGCAATGGAAAACTACTCAGATGATTTTTAAAAGGAACTTCATTGGTTCACATACCTGAAAAGTAGAAGTAGGAACGTCTGTACAACCAGCTTTATCCAGGAGTTAATATGAATTCAAGTGCACCTATTATTTCTCCTCAGCTATTGTTTCCTCTGTAATTTCATTCTCAGGTTGCCTTTACCTATAAATTGTCAAAGACAACCAGGAAAAGGCGTATGTTCTCCCAGGTAATAGACCCTTGAAGATAGAGTCATTTTTTTCCCTAATATTCAAACAGCATTTCTACAAGTAAGTCTGATTAGAATGGCTTGGGTTACATGTAACCCTGAATGAGTCACTGTTACTAGGGGAACATTCATTTTTATTGAATGTTCAATGTTTCATGATTACAACAGATCCAACTCGATCAAGCAAAATATGGACTGAGTATGAGAGACATATGATTTCTTAAATTAAAAGATGCAGTCTTTTTCCATAGGGATACTGAATAGACCAAATTATACAAACACACCGGCAAACAGACCCACAGACACACACACACACACACACACACACACACACACACACAGGCTCACACACACACATACTTTGAGGAGACTGAGAAAGAAGAGGAGAGAGTTGAAAGAGAGAGAAGAAAGAGGGAGGAAGTAAGAAAAGATTAAGGTAGATAGAGCAGAGATGATTCATCTTATGGTGAATTCCAAGGAACCAGAGCAAAGATGTATACAACTAGACAACTTGCTACAAAAATATGACATGAAAACTATACATGAACATTCTCTGTTAAAAAAGTTAGAGTTAGTCAAATTTGGCTTTATAAACATAAATCTGTATTCATACTGGGTTCCAGAGCTTCATCTGTAAATACTAGAAACATATCCTTTACTCAAATGTAGATATCACATGCATAAATGGATTTCATTTTTTCAATAAATGTTGGTGTCTGCTCAGAATTTTCTTTACAGCCTCTTTCACATCCTTATTTCTCAGGCTGTAAATGATGGGGTTTAACATTGGTGTTACAATTCCATAAAACAACATAATGATCTCATCAGATATCTTTGTATCTTTTGACTTGGGCTTCATGTACATAAAAAGGGCTGAACCATAGAATAAAATGACCACAGTCAGGTGGGCTGAACATGTAGAAAAGGCTTTCTTTCTCCCTTCGGCAGTGTTAAGTCTCAGGATGGCAGAGAGGATGAAAACGTAAGAAATAAAAATTGATAGTAGAGGAATGATCAGTATAACAATACCTCCCACTCTCATGATAAGCACATTAATGGTGATATCTGAGCATATGAGTTTAAGAACAGCCAGCAATTCACAGGTAAGATGGTCAATGACATTATTCCCACAGAAAGGCAATACCATTGCCATGGTTGTTTGCACCAGGGAGATCATATAGCCTGTAATCCAGGACCACGCGGCCATGTGCACATTTCGTACCCTGTTCATGATGATGGGATACCTCAGTGGATTGCAGATGGCCACATACCGGTCATAGGCCATTACAGCAAGGAGAACACACTCAGTGCAACCCAAGCCAAGGGAGATAACCATCTGTAGAGCACAGCCGAGAAAGGAGATTGATTTTTTTCCAGCTCTAAATATGATAAGCATTGGAGGAACAAAAGAGGAGGTGTAACAGATGTCCAAGAACGAGAGGTTTCCAAGAAAGAAGTACATAGGGGAGTGGAGGCATGAATCCAGCACGCTGATGATAATGAGGAGACTATTTCCCAGGAGGATTATCAGGTACATGATGAGGCAGAGCATGAACAAAGAAAGTCGGAGCTCTGGGTATCTGGAAAGCCCCACCAGAAAGAATTCAGTCACGGCAGAGAAATTCTCTGTCTTCATGTGTTTGTCACCTGCAAATTTTATATAGAGAAATGACCTGGGAAAATTTAAATGTATTGCTTAGTTTTAGAAGTTACTCTAACTTGTATTATTTAAGTTTTAGAATAGCTCTATGAATCAGGATATGCATGCATTTAATTTTAAGACTATTGAGAATAAAACTGAAGCACTTACAAGGTTTAATTATTTGTAGGACCACACTAGCCTAAACCAGGCTACCAATAATCCCACAGGTATATCATGAAATGTCAGATCTCTTGTAAAAAAACAGATTAAAACAGCATAATTCCAAAAGTGCATATAGAGAAATCTCATTATTAGTGAATATTATTTGAAGTAAAACATGTTTTCTCATTGAAGTTAGTTCTATTTAAAAATAATATATACCATTAGCCCATATCATTTAGTTTGTAAGTGACTTTAGATAAGTTACTTAACTTTCTCAGTTTCAGTTATCTTATGTAAAAAATATGAAGAAGAAAGAACTCTTTGGCAATTTGTTGCATTAAATTAGATAAATATTTAAGGTACCCATGATTTGGTTAAAATGTTTTATCTACAATTATATTTAAAATTATATTTTCATAATTATATAATTAGTAGAACTCTCCACAGACTCAGAAAAAAAAGATTCTTCCATTCTCAGTCCACAATTATATACATAAAGCTAATTCCACTATTTGGATTCACAACAATATGAAACACAGACATGTTAAAGAAAAGTAAACATAGTCCTGCAAACAGATTCATTCATTCACAGTCGCATGTGACGTAGCCATTGTAACTGGATAATAATTGCAGGAAAGTTGCCTGATCTTAAATCATAAATGTATTACTTTATTAAAAAATTCATTTTTTTCTTTTATGAGAGAGAGTGAGAAGGAGAGAGCCCCTCAACAAGGTCCTGACACACTGCTATTTCCCCCTGTCCTTCACCTCTTCCTTGCAGCCAGCCAGGATCATAGGTGTGCATGGTCTTTAGATCTACCTGTATCTAAATCTAGAAACTTCCCTTGTGGCTCCAGCATTGTACAGAATTAGCCTACCTGCTGTGACTGGAGCAAGAATAATTATTTCTTCAAGGTTCTCTAAATTGGTAGGATATGTGGCTTCTCCTAGCCATCTTTGCCAGTTCATGGGAGAACCAGATTGATACTGAAATTGCCAAAGAAGAAAGAGTAGCTGAAGGGGAAATAATAGAGTATTCTTGATGTCATTTTAACTCCTGGATCAAGCTGGTTCTAAAGACATTTGTTCTTGCACTTTTCAGTCATGTGAGCCAATAAAGTTCCTTTTAAGAAAATATTTTGAGTTGATTTCCATTGATTACAACCAAATAAATCCTGACTAATGCATTTTAACTACTCTTTGTTTCTCACTAGCTCTGAGTTTTAATTTTTTCTGTGTACTTCATTTTCCTAATTTGAAATTGATAGTAGAGGAATAATCAGTATAATGATACCTCCCACTCTCATGATAAGCACATTAATGGTGATATCTGAGCATATGAGTTTAAGAATAGCCAGCAATTCACAGGTAAGATGGTCAATGACATTATTCCCACAGAAAGGCAATACCATTGCCATGGTTGTTTGCACCAGGGAGATCATATAGCCTGTAATCCAGGACCACGCGGCCATGTGCACATTTCGTACCCTGTTCATGATGATGGGATACCTCAGTGGATTGCAGATGGCCACATACCGGTCATAGGCCATTACAGCAAGGAGAACACATTCAGTGCAACCCAAGCCAAGGGAGATAACCATCTGTAGAGCACAGCCAAGAAAGGAGATAGATTTTCTCTCAGACCTAAATATGATGAGCATTGGTGGAATGAAAGAGGAAGTGTAACAGATGTCCAAGAATGAGAGGTTTCCAAGAAAGAAGTACATAGGGGTGTGGAGGCGAGAATCCAGTATGCTGACGATAATGAGGAGGCTATTTCCCAGAAGGATTATCAGGTACATGATGAGGCAGAGCATGAACAAAGAAAGTCGGAGCTCTGGGTATCTGGAAAGCCCCACCAGAAAGAATTCAGTCACGGCAGAGAAATTCTCTGTCTTCATGTGTTTGTCACCTGCAAATTTTATATAGAGAAATGACCTGGGAAAATTTAAATGTATTGCTTAGTTTTAGAAGTTACTCTAACTTGTATTATTTAAGTTTTAGAATAGCTCTATGAATCAGGATATGCATGCATTTAATTTTAAGACTATTGAGAATAAAACTGAAGCACTTACAAGGTTTAATTATTTGTAGGACCACACTAGCCTAAACCAGGCTACCAATAATCCCACAGGTATATCATGAAATGTCAGATCTCTTGTAAAAAAACAGATTAAAACAGCATAATTCCAAAAGTGCATATAGAGAAATCTCATTATTAGTGAATATTATTTGAAGTAAAACATGTTTTCTCATTGAAGTTAGTTCTATTTAAAAATAATATATACCATTAGCCCATATCATTTAGTTTGTAAGTGACTTTAGATAAGTTACTTAACTTTCTCAGTTTCAGTTATCTTATGTAAAAAATATGAAGAAGAAAGAACTCTTTGGCAATTTGTTGCATTAAATTAGATAAATATTTAAGGTACCCATGATTTGGTTAAAATGTTTTATCTACAATTATATTTAAAATTATATTTTCATAATTATATAATTAGTAGAACTCTCCACAGACTCAGAAAAAAAAGATTCTTCCATTCTCAGTCCACAATTATATACATAAAGCTAATTCCACTATTTGGATTCACAACAATATGAAACACAGACATGTTAAAGAAAAGTAAACATAGTCCTGCAAACAGATTCATTCATTCACAGTCACATGTGACCTAGCCATTGTAACTGGATAAAAATTGCAGGAAAGTTGCCTGATCTTAAATCATAAATGTATTACTTTATTAAAAAATTCATTTTTTTCTTTTATGAGAGAGAGTGAGAAGGAGAGAGCCCCTCAACAAGGTCCTGACACACTGCTATTTCCCCCTGTCCTTCACCTCTTCCTTGCAGCCAGCCAGGATCATAGGTGTGCATGGTCTTTAGATCTACCTGTATCTAAATCTAGAAACTTCCCTTGTGGCTCCAGCATTGTACAGAATTAGCCTACCTGCTGTGACTGGAGCAAGAATAATTATTTCTTCAAGGTTCTCTAAATTGGTAGGATATGTGGCTTCTCCTAGCCATCTTTGCCAGTTCATGGGAGAACCAGATTGATACTGAAATTGCCAAAGAAGAAAGGGTAGCTGAAGGGGAAATAATAGAGTATTCTTGATGTCATTTTAACTCCTGGATCAAGCTGGTTCTAAAGACATTTGTTCTTGCACTTTTCAGTCATGTGAGCCAATAAAGTTCCTTTTAAGAAAATATTTTGAGTTGATTTCCATTGATTACAACCAAATAAATCCTGACTAATGCATTTTAACTACTCTTTGTTTCTCACTAGCTCTGAGTTTTAATTTTTTCTGTGTACTTCATTTTCCTAATTTGTTATGCCTGCCTTCCTTCCTTCCTTCCTTCCTTCCTTCCTTCCTTCCTTCCTTCCTTCCTCATTTTGTGATAGATTCTACATTTCTGAATGCCACTGCTTATTTCTTCTGACATTGGTGCATGGATTTCTTTCCTCAAAGTGTGAATCGAGGCACTTGATTTGTTTGTGCATAGCTATTTTGAATTTGGAGGAGAAGGAAGGGAAGCGGTAGGAGAAGAGGAAACCCTTTTTTGTTGTTCTAAGAAAGTACTACACTTAGCATGTGTACCTCAGTAGAGTGGACTTTAAAGAGAAAATGATAAACAAGGACATTCTTTTCTGGGCACTTAATATCTCATCCTAATTCCCCAGTTACCTAATTTCTCCTATTATTTCTAAAGCAGGGTTATTCTTCACAATACATTGGAGATTTCCATTGCTTGTCCAAAAGAATAAGCCATTGTGGATTTCCAAAGGAATTAATATTGAATAAGATAAAACAAGTAAGGCAATCATAAAAACCAAAAGTCTCCTCTTTTTCTGCATAGTCTTAAGAATTTTTCACTTTTCTTACTAAGATTTCTGTGTGTAAACGAAGTGCAATTTTTGTTACTAGAAACACAGAAGAAGCTTTTAGCTTTTATTAGTAAAGACTTGTATCTGAGTACCTTGATGACTGCTGGGATTGATTCATTCAGCCCATGCTGCATTCTCTGACCATCTGTAAGCTTGTGCTGGGGGGTGGGGGGAGGGGCTTCTTTGCCAATCTTCTCACCCCTGTATTTTGAGTGCTGATAAGGCTTGTTTATGAAAAAAAAAATACTGTGTTCTAATGAATACAGAGGATCCAGAGTTCAATCCTAGCTCTGTGATTTATTAGATGTAGAGCCCTTGAGCAAGATATTGGACCTTGATCAATAAGATGTATCACCTGCAAGAGTAACATAATAGTACTTATTTTATAGACTCATGAAGACTAATATGACATAAGTGGTAGTTCTTGCCAAAGAATGAGTGCACAATACCTCTACATTAATTCTGGACTCTCGGGCATTCAACCTCTTCCATTTTTCAGTCTCAAGGAGTAATGAATAACTTATAATGATGTTCATGGGATGGGGGGGGGGTTGGTAAAATGTGACACACTGCAAAGGTGGCCCACAATTTGAGATTTGTTGTTCAAGTCTGGGGTTCTCTTTGACTATGCTGGGCACACTTTTACCCATGATCTGAGAGTGGCTGAGGCTGGGTTTGGATCAGAGCACCAGTTCTCTGCTGGGGATACTGTCACTCTCTTTCTCTGTTATACTCAAGGTAGAAATAAATAAACCTAAAAGAAAATGATTGCCAGAGCTATCCAAGATCCTTCCTTGGTTTAATATTTTCTTTTTGTCCATATTTCTTCAATTGTTTTATTTAGAAATTTTCACTTAAAAAGACAAAGGAACTTTAACAAACTAGAAGAGCCAAAACAAATAGCAATTATATACAGTATGTGTAATTCTGAAGAGGATTCTAGCATGTAAAAAGACATTTGTAGAAAGTTTATGACATTTAGATAACTTTATGGTATAATTATTAATGTACCAGTTTTAATTTCTTATTCTTGAAAATCATTCTGTGGCTATGTAAGATGTTAGCATAAGAAGTGGGGTGATAAGGGAATATAAGGGAATTCTTTAGAAATCTTTTGCAGGCTTTCAAAAGTTTCAAAACAGTTTGAAATAAAACATTTAAAAATAATATATTCAAACTTATTATTTCTATTTTGCATTTTCTTTCTGATACAAATCTTTACAATTCTTCCTCAGAATTTCCAATTTAATTCTCAGTGTCAGATTCTTACCTTTTGTGCAATTGACCAGTAGAATGTATTGTTGGGATTTCAGTTTCTAAGAAAGGATGTATTGTAATTTTACACACAGCACATTTTTTGCTATATACTATTCAGTTTGCCAGTATTTTACTGACTTCTTTGTTTCCGGATACTAAATTCTTTATGGTTGTACTTCCTCATTCTAGTTGACATAATGACTGGCTTTTTAAAATTATTTTTGAGCTGTTGCTGTGCTCTGGGACCCAATATTTCAGAATCCCATCATTCCATTATTATGAGAATAACAAGAGGACCAGATCAAAGGTAAGCCTGTCATTCCTCCTGGAATGTTCTGCATGGATTTGTATAATAGTGATCACCACAAGTGAAGTCTCAACTCTGGGCCCTAAAAATTTCCAGAGAATACATCAGTAGCTCTGGTAGCCAATTTAATACTTCTTTGCTTTCTTCACAGGGACTCTCTAATCCCAAAAGTGATTTAAAGTGGTATCTTTCAACTGTGCGAAAGTAGTAGTTCTTAAATCTTTAGAGATAATGTCCAAAAGACCTAATTATACCTAACTTATTAAGTACCAATTTATTTTAAAAATACATTTAAGTCTCCTGATTAAATAAACAATACATACTTATTGCAGAGCATTTGGAAAATTTGGAAATATCCAAATGAAAAAATTAAATTCATTCATAATTTAATGTATAGGAATTACTAACATTTTAATATATTCATATGTGTATCATACATTATTTAAATAAAACAAAAAGTTTACTTCTACAATCTTTTCACCTGAGAGCACTTTCAACATGCTACTTCTAAGCCAGACACTGGTTTTTCTCCCGACACCATGTAATTCACTGATACCACCTGGGTGTTCTATAATTTAATTATTTCTGATTCTATCTATTTAGAATTGGCATTAGATATTAAAGATTAAGGACCCAATTCCACAAGACTGCCCCTGAGTCAGATGCTAAATTGCAAGTCTGGGCCTCAGTTACTTTTTATAGCTTGACTATTTGGGGTTCTCACAGACTTCTTGAGTTTGTTCATGTGCTAGAATGACTCACAGAACTCAAAGAAACAGAGTATTTATGTTTACTTAAGGTAGTTATAAAAAGATTTAACTCAGGGAACCAGCAGTTAGCGTAATGGCTATGTCGCTGGGCTCCCACGTAGTCGACCGCGGTTTCCGTCCCGGACCTAATGGCTTAAAACTCACGCTGTGTGCGTGTGCGTGTGTGCCCAAGATCCCGAGAGGAGAATGGAGGAGAAGGGATTGCGGCGTGACCATCTCCCCTGGGGGGTGATTTCTCGCTTTCTGTCTCTATGTCTCTCTCTGTCTGGTGAACGCACGTGCCCTATAGCAAAAACCTCTCCAAAACCCCCCCCCAAAAAACAAAAAGATTTAACCCAGGAAGAGCCAGTTGGAAGAGATGTACAGGGCACTGTATGGGACATGAAGGGAAGGCCCATGTCCTTCCACACTCTGCTAGTCTGTCCTGTTCCTAAGAGCAGAAAGATCTGAGTCTGGGTAATTTATGAAAATAGAGGTTTAGTCAGCTCACAGTTTAAGGGTCCTTGGTCAGAGGGCTGCATCTCCTGATGGTTATCCTGCTGGTGGATAATATAGTATAGACAAGAGCTTGAGCTGAGTAGAGCATGTTTCTGTTTGTTTCATTGTAGGTAGTACATAAAAAAAGCAAATGAATACTCTGAAAGATGGAAAGAAGAAAGACAAATGCTAGAGACCTTGGAGCTCAGGGAAACACAGGGTTCTATGTTCCGTGCATTTTCTTTTTATCTTCTATATGTCCCAGACTGAGTGCTAGGTAAGCCC
The DNA here is from genome assembly GCF_000334495.1 of Tupaia belangeri chinensis. Classification (NCBI taxonomy): domain Eukaryota; kingdom Metazoa; phylum Chordata; class Mammalia; order Scandentia; family Tupaiidae; genus Tupaia; species Tupaia belangeri. The sequence goes on along the minus strand of NW_006159776.1, from coordinate 190,216 downwards.
AACTCAAAACACAAATGTGAACATACATGAAAAAACACTAAGAAAATCTTGCTCTCTTTAGTCAAAGGAGTACCCTAACAAGACAGAAAATATGTCAGTAATAATTACCCTAGTCCAGTCAGAGGGAAAACACTGTAACCCTTTTGTTCCTCTGCATCAGAAAAGACCAAAGAAGTTAGACTTCCACCCTCTTCCAGCTTTACTGGGTAGTGCTCCTCTGCAGACAGTATTTCAGAGGAGGCTTAGTGAAGAGTCAGAACTTTCACCACAGTCCAGTATGTTCACTGTGTCATGAAGGCCATGTGAGGAACCCAGACTTTGACTTCATCTGGCATGAATGAAGCACTGACTCTCCTTTCTAATGAGCATGTTGAAAGGATTGCTAAAACAGAAGATTCAGATATGAAACAGCACCTTATTTACCAAAATTAGCCACAATACTAATGAATATATCTCTTCATACAAAAGTCCAGGAAAACCTCAGTTTTAATAATAAAAGGCAATTTAGCAGGAGAATCAATTCTTGAGCTATAGTGCAGATGCAGGCATAATTCCAAGATTAAGATAATCTTCAGTTATTGTTTACTTATTTGAATAAATTTAGAAAAAGAAGATGGTATGGTAGACTAGGGCTTGGAAATTTTGAGGAGTTCTACTTGATCATGAGCTTTTATGTTCATCTCAAATTATTCTTCTTATCATCCTGCAAAGATGGATCCTTTATCCATCTTTGATTTAGAGAAATACACTGTGTGATGGACTATATGTTTATGTCTCCTCACTTGGCCCGAAATTTGTAGACTGAAATCCAAACCTCCAACGTGATGGTATTAGAAGGTAGGGACTTTAAGAGGTGGCTAGATGTGGTATAGTTTTCATGAATGGGACTTGTGCCCTTATGAAATAGATTTCAGAATGATTTCTCCTACTTCCTTCAAGTGAGACTTCAGTTAGAAGACAGCCATCTACAAGGAAGAGGGCCTTTATTAGATACTGAATCTGTTGATGCCTTGTTCTTGGACTTTCCAGACTCCAGAACTGTGAGAAATATATTTCTGTTGTTTATAAATTACTTAATTTTTGGTATTTTCTTTTAGCATTTCAAGTAGACTAACACATTGAATATTTCCTGTTCCTCAATAGGAAGTCGGAAAATAGTACTATCTGAGAGTACTGTTGTGAGAAGTACTACCCAGATACTTGTGCATTTTATTCCCAGATGTGGGAGTGGTTTGAACTGACAGTGAGGCTAGGGGAAAAAAACAGGCTCGATTGAATTCCATATGCGTCTTGGTCATAGGCAGAGTGAGTCTTGTCAGAAATAGAAATGAAAATACATCATACCCAGTTAAATTTGAATCACTTCTTATATCTTTTGCACTGGGATAAAAGAAAAACATTGCACAGACAATATTTACACTAACATTTATTTGTTGTTTATATGGAATAAATTCTAAGTATCTGTATTACATATTAATTTAATTATATTTCTATGGTGATTTGGCTTTACTTAACATTTTTTGTTTTGCAGACCTAGCATATAAAATTACTTGTCGTTACAGCCTAACTTCCTTTTACCATGTAACAATTCTTAATTCTTTTGACAAGCATTGATTAATGAGGAATTAATGAGGCACACCATTTGCATCATGAGTCAGTACACTGATCATGTTTTTTGTGTAAAGTAAACATAAAAAGAGTTCTCCATATTTGATTTGTTGAAGCCTTAAAACCAGCTTGCATGGCATAAGTCAATTACCTACTTTTAAGAATTGTGTTGCACCTCTCGCTCAATAACTTTTAAAATATATTGTTTGTTGGTGATAAAAATGAAAACCATAGTCAACATTTATTTTATTTGTATGTAAAAAATTGAATTTTTCAATAATTGATATTCATTTTAAAAGATAATTATGGCAAATGTTGAGGTAATTACTCATTTCAAGTCAGAATTTTGTTTCTTGTTCAAAAGTAAAGTATGCTTTGCCCTCTCATGGAAATTGTTGTAAGTTCTGCCTTGCATTGCGCTTTATCAGTGCAGGCATGACTGAGGACAGTTTAGATGAGGTTGGGATATTGTTTGTGTACTTGCACAGAGGGTATCAGTGAGCAAAACTGTGGTGACTGTGCATGTGACTGTGTGTAAGACTATGCCTGGGAAGGTGAGACCAGATGAGGGCTGTGGGCTCCAACATCCGGATTATGGTCAAGATAAGGGTGATTACCAGTTACTTGATTAAGAATAAAGTATCAGGGACTGGCAGGTGGTGTTGTGGTTAAGGGTGCTGGACTCCCACATGGCCAATCACGGTTCAAATCCTGGATCTGGTGGCTTGCTTTCTCACTTTCTCTCTCTCTTTCTCTGTCCTTCTCTGGTCAAAATTAAATAAGGTTGTTAATAAATAAAATGCCAATGAAATAATTTTAAAAAATGAATTAAGTACCATTGCAAACTGTGTCAGATTATTGACACATTTCTCTGTCAAATATAAGTCGTGTCTGACCATTTCACCTGGATGGGAGTCCTAAATTTGCTCTTCCTTAAAAGTTCAAAGCCAAAATAATTTCTGTTTTGTGAGTTACATTTCAATTAAATTGTATTAACAACTTTGTTTTAGTTGTTACTGAGGGACTTCATCCCAAAAGTCCTAGGAAGATTCCTAATAGTACTCAATCCACATGGTGAACATTAATTAAATCGCTTTTGGGATTAGAAGCATCCTCTAGCAGCACACACTTCAGGTTTTCCTGGTACATCATGTCTGGTTCTTTAAACATCCTTTGCTTGTGAAAAGGTTGTAACGAGCCCCAACTTCCAATTTTACTGGAAATTGTTTCTGTTGTCCCACTGTTCATTGATTTTTACAACAGCATTGGCAGATACTGAGTTTAGTGAGAACTAAGAAGATTGTTCATTTTTTCAGTTATCATAACAAAATTGTTGAGGTAGAATTTATGAGACTAGCGATTTCATAAATAAGTCTTCTGATTCTGGCTTTTTAATATTAGAAAGATGCCATATTCTGTTTATTTTATTTTATTTATTTATTATCACCATAATCTTGTTTATATTACATTGAATTGCATATAACTTTACAGTGTATTACATTGCTTTTTCAAAAGGGAATGCCATGCATGTCAGTCAATACAGAGACATTAAAATCCCCACTTTATCATTCAATATCTTTTCATTATTTTTCCTGATCATTATTATTATTCCAATCATTATTATTATTTTTTTATTTTGGAGAGGTTTTTGCTATAGGGTGCATGCGTTCGCCAGACAGACAGAGAGAGACAGAAAGTGAGAAATCACCCCCCAGGGGGATAGCCATGCCGCAATCCCTTCTCCTCCATTCTCCTCTTGGGATCTTGGGCACGCATGCACACGTGCCTGGTGTGAGTTTAAGCCACCGGGTCTGGGACTTGAACCATGGTCGGCTATATGGGAGTCCAGCAACATAGCCATTATGCTAACTGCTGGTTGCCCAATTATTTTTTTAACCAGTCAAACACTATTTCTCATTTTGCTTGTAAAAAGACTTTACCCACCATGAAATACTTCTCAGACCAATCCAGTTCAGAATACTATACATATCATCTTCAACAGGTAATAAGCCATATCTATGTCCCTCTAATGTCATGCCTCTCTATTTGTTCTCTTGCTATATTTCTCTATTCTATTCTCTTCACCCCCACCGCCCCATTCCACACTGTCTTATTCTCGTTAAGTATTTTCACTGCTTTTATGTCCTCCAGTATTTCACTCTCTACCATACAGTGTGGATAGTCGGTATCTATTAAGTGAATATATACAATATCTTTCCATTTTGAGTTGAATGGTGAAAGATGGGGGTTCAGTTTCATCTTTCTGCAGGTGGATATCCAGTTTTTCCAGCACCACTTACTAAAGAGGTTTTCCTTTTCCCAATGGATTGACTGATAACCTTTGTCAAAAATCAGTTGGCTGTAAACTTTGGGGGTTATTTCTGGGGTCTCTATTCTATTCCATAGATCCACATGTCTGTTTTTGTGCCAATATCATGCTGTTTTGATGATCACAGCTTTATAGTATATCTTGGGATCAGGGAGTGATATGCCTCCTACTCTATTCTTCTTGGGCAGGATTGTTTTTGCAATATGAGTTCTTTTATGATTCCAGACAAATTCTATGATTGTCTTTTCTAGATCTGTGAAGAATATTTCTGGTATTTTGGGACCAGCAGTCAGCGTAATGGCTATGTTACTGGACTCCCATGTAGTCTCCCGTGGTTCGCGTCCCGGACCCGGTGGCTTAAAACTCATGCCGGGTGCGTGTGTACGTGCGTGCCCAAGATCCCGAGAGGAGAATGGAGGAGAAGGGATTGCGGCGTGGCCATCCCCCCTAGGGGGTGACTTCTTGCTTTCTGTCTCTCTGGCTCTCTTTGGCGAGCACACTCGCCCTGTCGCAAAAACCTCTCCAACAAACAAACAAACAAACAAACAAAACCCAAAAAAACACAATGAGATACCACTTAACCCCAGTCAGAATGACTAAAATTTAAAAAATAAATAATAAGTGCTAGCGAGGTTGTGGTTAAAGGGAATTTTCTTACATCGTTGGTGGTAATGCAATTAATATAATCACTGTGGCACACTCGCCCTGTCGCAAAAACCTCTCCAACAAACAAACAAACAAACAAACAAAACCCAAAAAAACACAATGAGATACCACTTAACCCCAGTCAGAATGACTAAAATTTAAAAAATAAATAATAAGTGCTAGCGAGGTTGTGGTTAAAGGGAATTTTCTTACATCGTTGGTGGTAATGCAATTAATATAATCACTGTGGAAAACCATATGGAGATTCCTCAGAAATCTACAAATAGAACTACTATACAGCCCAGTGATTCCACTCCTAGGTATTTACCCAAAAGATAGAAAAACCCTCAGTCAGAAAATCACTTGCACATCCATGTTTGTTGCAGCATTATTTACAATTGCTAGGACATGGAATCAACCCAAATGTCCAAAAATAGATGAGTGGATTGAAAAAATGTGGGATATTTACTGTATAAAATACTACTCAGCCATAAAAAACAATGAGACCCTAGTATTTGATACAAAGTGAATAAATATGAAAGATCCGATGCTTAGCAGAGCAAGCCAGAGTATGAAAGACAGACTTTGTATGTCCCTACCCAATATATACCGAATGTTTGTGCTATATAGTAGAAACTGAAAGTTTAGAAGGTATGGTATAGGGAGGTCAACTGTAGATACTAGATATAGTAAGGAAAATGAGATACAGGGTGAATATTAGAGGGGGAGAGAGAAAGGAAACAGGGAAAAATATGTTCAATTGACACAAAATGAAAATTTATTTACTGATGATAATGTATATGGTAATGTCATTGTTTTGATTGATATGCACTGTGTTCATATTGGACAAATTGATGTTGTGTATTGTAAAGATATATACTAATTAAATGTAAATTTAAAAAATAAATTAATTTAAAAAAGAGAAAGCACTATTTGAAGATTTTTGAGGAATGTCCAAGTTGTTCTCCAAAGTGGTTGGACCAATTTACATTCCCACCAGCAGTGTAAGAGAGTTCCCCTTTCACTGCATCCCTGCCAGCACATGTCTTTTTTTGTTTTTTTAATCTGATATTCTGACTGGGGTTAGGTGGTATCTCGTTGTTTTGATCTGCATTTCTCTTACAATGAGGTATGTCTCCACTTAATATATACCGAGTGTCCACACTCTATGACTGAAACTAATTGACTAAAGGATATAAAAACACAGTATATAGATGTAAATACCAGATACAGTGTGTGTGAAAGAGGAGGGTTTGAGGAAGGACATTTGGGGGAGGGAAAGGGAGGCAAAGCATTAATGGCACAAAGAGGTGTGGTATTATCTGTTGAAGATATTTCGTAGTTTTATCAACTGTACTAGGGAGTAATGTTCACCTGTTGAAATATCCACTTTGCAAGACAAATAATAACATGATTGAATGTATGGAAGAAAATGAAAAAAATACGTATGCATATATTAATCAATTAATAAAAGAATAAATTAGAAAAAAAGAGAAAGCACACCAGGCACACACACACACACACACACACACACACACACACATATATATATATATATATATGTGCCCAAAATCCCAAGAGGAGAAGGAATACTGACATGATCATTCCACCCTGGGGGTTACTATCTTACATTCCCTCTATCTATTTCTGGTGTGCACATGGGCCCTATAAGAAAAAATATATAATTTGTACTATTAATTTTTTAGCAATTGCTTATCTGAGAAAAATATACACTATTATCTTTTATCTTATCCAGTCCTAATGATTTATTCAATATATTTTATAAATTTAAAGATTATCTGTTATTTTACAAAAAGCCTTTGGAATTGTATTCTGGTGAATACATTAATGCATTCGGTTTTCTTATTTTTCTGTATTAAATTATGTTCTTAGACTATATTTTATATCCTTTAATATTTTTAAGAGATATTTTTATTATAGGGCATGTGCACTTACTGACGAGACAGAGATATAGGGACAGAATGTGAGAAATCACCCTCCAGAGGGGATGGCCACACCCCAACCCCTTCTCATCCATTCTTCTTTCGGGATTTTGGCCATGCATGCAATACATGCCTCGTGTGAGTTTCAAGCCTACTGGTCGGTGACTTGAACCACAGTTGGCCATGTAGATGTTCAGCAATGAAACCATTATGCCATCTGCTAGTTTCTCCTTTAGATTTGTTAATTTATTAATTTATTCAACAGTTAATTACTGCCAACTTGACATTGGACTTCATGGTTCTGCCACTGGGAAAATTTAAGAAGTTAACAAATGATTACACTGTAGTCATTTATACAACAGGAAAAATTAATGTAGCAGAGATCCAGTCAGCATGGAGGAGTAAATAACAAACCCTGGGGGGCTTTGGATGGCATTGAGTAGAATATGATAAAACTTGTCTTTAAAAGATTGTTAGGATTTCACCAGAGGAGAAATGTGGATATAAAACCATGTGCCATTATTAGTTGGTATAAAAGATAATCATTCATTGTGTAACTGCAACTGTATAAAGGGGTACCAGTGAGACATTGTCAGAGAAAGAAAAAGGTAAAATATGTAGCTGGAAATGGAGATTGGAGACATATCAAATTCCTGATTAAGAAAAAAAAATCTGATAAACCCAAAACTATGGTTAGATTTCCAAAGTTGAGGGCCTAAAAATGAGTTTCAATTCTGAAGTAGACATTTGGGCTGGGTTTTCTTGGAAAGGTTAAATTTTATATATCTTTCTTGTTTCCAAAAGTTTACTCTTCTTAGATCACTTGTCCCTATATTTTTATGAGTTCACAGTGATTTACATAAAATAACATAACTAGAATATTAATCTTATAATTATTTTAAATGAAATACTGAAATTCTATGACTTGACATGTAATCTTCATTTATTCTGTTCCATTCATCTTTAAATCTTTGTCTGGGATTTGTAAACTTATTTGCACATAAATTCAAGTGTGTCACTGTGTCATTACTTTTCTCAGGAACCAGTATCTACTCATCAATTTTTTGCATAGCTCTATGCACATCCTTATTCCTCAGGATGTTAATGATAAGATTGAGTATGGGGTGACTACACCATAGAACAGAACAATCAGCTTGTCAAAAGCAGAGTATTTAGACTTTGGTTTCTTTTACTTGAAGAGAATTGTTCCATAAAAAACAGTCACGGAGACCAGTAGTTATTGTAATGGCTATGTTGCTGGACTCCCACGTAGTCGACCGCAGTTCGTGTCCTGGACCCGGTGGCTTAAAAAACTCACGCCAGGTGCGTGTACATGCGTGCCTAAGATCCAGAGAGGAGAATGGAGGAGAACGGGCTGTGGCATGACCATCCCCCCTGGGGGGTGATTTCTCGCTTTCTGTCTCTCTGTCTCTCTCTGTCTGGTGAGCACACACACCCTATAGCGAAAATCTCTCCAAAAACAAAACAAAACAAAACAAAACAAAATAGTCACCAATGCCATGGACTAAACAGGTTGAAAAGGCCTTATTCTTCATTCAGCTGAATTTATTCTTAGTACAGTAAACCCCATATTGCCAAAGCAATCCTGCACAAGAAGAGCAGAATAGGAGACATCTCACTCACTGACCTCAAAATATATTACAAAGCTGTGATAATCAAAACGGTATGATATTGGCACAAAAAAAGACATGTGGGCTATTTGAACAGAATAGAGACCCCAGAAATAACCCCCCAAATAAAAAAACCATATGATTTTTGTTAAGGTGCAACAGTCAATGCAATGGGAAAAAAAAAACCTCTTTAGCAAATGGTACTGGAAAAACTGGGTATCCACCTGTAGAAAGATGAATCTGGACACCTATCTTTCAGTTTTAACAAATATCAACTCAAAGTTGATGAAATATCTAAACCTAAGACCTCAAACTATAAAGATACTGATGGGAAACATCAGGGAAACTCTGGGAGATATTGGAGTAGGTAAAGATTTTTAAAATAAGATCCTCAAAGCACAAGCAATAATCCTAAAAATAAAGAAATGGGATTACATCAGATTAAGAAGTTTCTGGACAGTAAAAGGCCCAGTAATTAGTGTCAATCAACAACCCTCAGAATGGGAGGATTTTTTTTTTTTTTGGAGAGGTTTTCGCTATAGGGTGTGTGCGCTCGCCAGAGAGACAGAGAGAGACATAGAGACAGAAAGCGAGAAATCAACCCCCAGAGGGGATGGTCATGCCACAATCCCTTCTCCTCCATTCTTCTCTCGGGATCTTGGGCACGCACGCACACGTGCCTGGTGTGAGTTTTAAGCCACCAGGTCCGGGACGCGAACCGCGGTCGACTACGTGGGAGTCCAGTGACATAGCCATTACGCTAACTGCTGGTTCCCGTGAATGGGAGGATATTTTTGTAAACTATAACCCTGATAAGGGACGATAACCAGAATACACAGGGAACACGAGAGACTTACCCCGTCCCCCCCCAAAAAAAATCAACACAATTAAAATAGGGAAAAAATAGATGAACAAACAATAATTTATGAAAGACATATGAGTAGCCAAAAACCATATGAAAAAAATACTCAACATCTCTCATCATAAGGGAGATACAAATCAAAACCACAATTAGATACCACCTAGCCCCAGTAAGAATGGCTAAGATTAAAAAAACAAATAGTGTTTAGTGCTGGCAAGGCAGTGGTAAAATGGAACTCTCCTACACTGTTTGTAGGAATGTAAATTGGTCCAGCCACTGTTGAGAACAATATATAGCTGCCTCAAATATCTGCTTATTGGGCCAACAACTCCACTCCTGGGTATCTACCAGAAGGAGAGGAGAATGCTCAGTCTTAAAAGTGCTTGCACATCTATGTTTGTTGCAGCATTATTCACATTTTTCTAAGACATGGAACCACACAAGTGTCCATGAGCAAATGAATGGATTGAAAGTTTGATACACATGCTCTATGTAATACTACTAAACCATAAGAAAAAAACTAGAAGACCCTGACCTTTGATAGAAAGTGAACAAATATGGAAGAGGCAAGCTAGGCTATGAAAGAGAGACATTGTATGTCTTCACTTTATATATACCAAACTGTCTGCACTCTATGTCAGAAACTGAAAGATAAGAGTATATAGAATCATGGAAAATGATTACAGCTACTGGAGACAGTGTGGGAAGATGGTGGGAGAAGAAAGAAAGTATGAAGAAAGGAATAAAGGAGAAAGATAGATATTTATGGGACACAGAAATCGATGATTATTTGTTGATAATAATGTGTATAGTGTTTTCAACCTGATTGCCATGCAGTGTATTCATATTGGGTAAATACTGTAACTGTAGTAATGTATAGTGATTGAATGTATTATATTGAAAAACAGAAAAGATGAAAATATAGGGGATACAAATAAGTAATAATGTATAAAATAGAAATATTACATTGCCCAACATCATAAAAATCTCATTGAAGGAATTATCTGTGCCAACTTGACAAACGCCAATATTTCACAGAATTATTAATGACATTTTATTTTCCACAGAAGAGCAACTGTATTTATTGGAAGAAAAATTTCTGTCAAGGATATGAGAAAGCCTATCCCCCAGAGGGAGCTGCCATCTGAATACAAAGTGCCTTGTTCATGATGAGGGAGTAACTAAGTGGATTGCAGATGGCCACATATGGTCCTAGGCCATTACAGTCAGCAGTATGGACTCTGTGGATCCCATAGTGTAAGAGATAGACATTTGGACAACACATCTAGTGAGGGAGATGGAGATTTTTAAATTTTTTAATTTTATCCCCCCCAGATAGGAAGTCTATCAGCATTGAGAGGCTACAGGAGGATGTGTACCAAATGTCTTCTGAATGCTGAAGGATTTGATTCTTTACTTAAAAGCTATGTGTGCCTTTGAGACAAAGAAAAAAAGGAGAGATTAAGAAAGAAAAAGAGATGGAAACAGTCAGAGGATGAAAGGGGTTTAGCTATACATATAGGACAAATTAAGAAAAAGGAAGTGAGGAGGAAAAATTAGAGTTAGGAACTAGTGAGAGAGACAGTTAATGTAAGGTAAGGAAATACATTAGTCAAGAATTTATATAGTTAAATGCAATAGAAAACAACTGCAACTTTTTAAAAGAGGAACTTTATTGGCTCATACCTAAAAAGTGTAAGCATGAACGTATTTATAGCAAACTTGATCCAGGAGTTGAAATGACATGTGCCTCAATTATTTCCCCTCAGGTATATTTACCTCTTTAATTTTATTCTCAGTTTGACTTTCCTCATCAATTGGCAAACACTGCCAGAAGATATGTTTTCTAACAGATAAGAGATCCTTGAAGAAAGAATAAATATTTTCTATTATGTAGACAACATTCCTACGTTAAGTCTGATCAGAATGACGTTGGTTGCATATAACCTTGAATGAATCACTGTTACTAGGGTGGCATTCATTTTTCATTGACCACAACTGTGTTTCATTCTTAAAACAGATCTAACTCCACCAAGGAAAATATGGACTAAGTATGAGAGACAGATGACTTTTTTTGTTGCCGTTAGAGGTTTTATCCTTAGGGCATGTGCACTTGGCAGAGAGAGACAGACAGTGAGAGGGACAATGAAAAATCAGGGGTGCTCCTCTATTCTCCTCCTGAGATCTTTGGCACAAATGCACATATGCCCAGCATTAGTTTCAAGCTACTGAATCCGAGACTCCATCTGTGGTTGACCATATGGAAATCCAGTGACATAACTGCTAGGCCAACTGCTGGCCATGAACAGATGATTTCTTCAAATAAAAAGATGGATTTTGGGGACCATCAGTGGGCATAATGGCTATGTTGCTAGACTCCCATGTAGTCGACGGCGGTTCAAGTCCCAGACTAGGTGGCTTAAAACTCACGCTGTGCATGTGTGTGTGTGCCCAGATCCCAAGAGGAGAATGGAGGAGAAGGGATTGTGGTGTGTCCATCTCCCCTGGGGGGTGATTTTTCGCTTTCTGTCTCTCTGTCTTTCTAGGGTGCACACATCCTATAGCAAAAACCTCTCAAAAAAAAGAAAGAGATGCATTTTTAAATGCAAACAATGGATACTAGATAGACCAAAATTACGCACACACACACACACACACACACACACACACACATACACACATGTGTGCACATACTTTGGGAAGACTAAGAAGAAAAGGAAGAGAGAGCTAAAAGAAAGAGGGAGAAGGAGGGAAGAAGGGGGAAGAGCTTAAGGTAGATAGAGACATAAATGATTCATCTATGTATACTTCATGGTCTAAGAGACTAAAATGCAGAGGTGGATTTAACTAGAAACCTTGCTACAAAAATATGAGATGAAAAATTTACATGAACATTCTGTGTGTAAAACTGAGAGTCACTCATATGGCTTTAAAAACACATATCTGTATTCTAACTGGGTTCCAGAACTTTATCTGTGAATACCAGAAACATATATTTTTCCTTAAAAGTAGATATTATGTGCTTTAATGAATTTCATATTTTAAATAAATGCAGGTGTCTGCTCAGAATTTTCTTTGCGGCCTCTTTGACATCTTTATTCCTCAGGCTGTAGATGAGGGGATTTAACATTGGTGTTACAACTCCGTAAAACAGCCCGATAATTTCATCTGATATCTTTGTGTCTTTTGACTTGGGCTTCATGTACATAAAGAGGGCTGAACCATAGAATAAAATGACCACGGTCAGGTGGGCTGAACATGTAGAAAAAGCTTTCTTTCTCCCTTCAGCAGAGTTAAGTCTCAGGATGGCAGAGAGAAAGAAAACATAAGAAATAAAAATTGATAGTAGAGGAAGCATCAAAATAGCAATACTTGCCACTGTCATGATAAGCACATTAACGGTGATATCCGAGCATATGAGTTTAAGAACGGCCAGCAATTCACAGGTAAGATGGTCAATGACATTATTCCCACAGAAAGGCAATACCATTGTCATGGTTGTTTGCACCAGGGAGATCATATAGCCTGTGACCCAGGACCATGCAGCCATGTGCACATATCGCACCTTGTTCATGATGATGGGATACCTCAGTGGATTGCAGATGGCCACATACCGGTCGTAGGCCATCACAGCAAGCAGAACACACTCAGTGCAACCTAAGCCAAGGGAGATAACCATCTGTAGAGCACAGTCAAGAAAGGATATGGATTTTCTCCCAGCCCTAAATATGATGAGCATTGGAGGAACAAAAGAGGAGGTGTAACAGATGTCCAAGAATGAGAGGTTTCCAAGAAAGAAGTACATGGGAGTGTGGAGGCGAGAATCCAGGACACTGACTATAATGAGGAGGCTATTTCCCAGGAGGATTATCAAGTACATGATGAGGCAGAGCATGAACAAAGTTTGCTGGAGCTCTGGGTATCTGGAAAACCCCACCAGAACAAATTCGGTCACAGCAGAGAAATTCTCTGTCTTCATGTGTTTGTCACCTGCAAATTTTACATAGAGAAATGACTCAGATAAATTTATATACACTGCTTAGTTTTAGAAATCACTTTAACTTGTTTTATTTCTTCTAATTTTTAGAATAGCTCCATGAATCAGGAAATGCATGGATATAATTTCAAGCCTATTGAGAACAAAACTGAAGTACTTAGAGATTAATTTTTTTAGGACTACACTGGCCTAGACCAGGCTACCAAGAATCCCCTAATAATGCTATGAAATGTCAGGCCTCTAATAAAATAAGATAGAGCAGCATAATTCCAAATGTGCATGTAGAGAAATCTCATTATTAATGAATACTATGAAGTAATATTGTATATATTAATGGTAAATAATATATACAATTAACTCATATCATTTAGCTTGTGAAAGACTTTAGGTAAGTTATTTACCTTTCTGAGTTTTAGTTAGCTCATATTAAAATATGGAGAAGACGGACCAGCAGTTAGCATAATGGCTATGTTGCTGGACTCCCACGTAGTCGACTGCGGTTCGAGTCCCAGACCCGGTGGCTTAAACTCACGCCGGGTGCATGTGTGTGCATGCCCAAGATCCCAAGAGGAGAATGGAGGAGAAGAGATTGCAGCATGGCCATCCCCTCTGGGGGGTGATTTCTCGCATTCTGTCTCTCTGTTTGTCTGGTGAGCGCACGCGCCCTATAGCAAAAACCTCTCAAAAAAAAAATATGGAGAAGAAATAACTCTTTGGCAAATTGTTGCATTAAGCTAGATAAATATCTAAAGTACCCATCATGTGGTTAAAATATTTTATCTGTATTTATGCTTCTAATTATATTTTAAAATGTAATTAGTAGATGTCTCCACAGACTAGAAAGAAGAAAATTCTTCCATTTTCTGTCTATATTTGGATGTGGCTAATCCCCTTGTCTGAATTGATGGGAAGAATTAAACATGGATTTGGTTAATAAAAAGTAAGCATCCTCCCTAACCCGAGTGATTCATTCAGAATAGCACATGATCTAGTCATGTAATTGGTATTAACTGCAGGAGCTTTGCCTGATATTAATTCAGAAAAGTACTATTATTTTTAAAAACATTTCTTTTTCTTTTTTCTTCTGTGAGAGGGAGAGAGAGAGCTCGCAAGAGAGACCCTTAACAGGATCTTGACATGCTGCTATTGCTCCCCACCCTGCACCTCAGCCTTGCAGCCTACCAGGGTCATAGGTGAGCATGATGTATTTAGGTCTACAAGAATATAAACCCCAGATGGCTCCAGGATTGTAGAGAATTGACCTGCCGTCTGTGACTGGAGTAAAATAATTATTTCTTCAAGGTTCTCTCAAGTGGTAGAATGTGGCATCTCTTGGCCATCTTTGCCAGTTCATGGGAGAACCAGCTTGAGACTGAAATCACCAAAGAAGAAAGGATAGCTGAAGGGAAATAATAGATTATTCTTGATGTCATTTTAATTATTGGATCAAGCTGGCTCTAAAGACATTTGTGCTTGCACTTTTTCATTATGTGAGCAAATGAAATTCATTCTAAGAAAACAGTTTGAGTTGTTCTCCAGTATTTACAACTATGAATGTTCTGCTTAACGTATTCCCTTGCATTCCCTAATTCTTTTTCTCCCTCACTAACTCTCAGCTTTAATATTTTCTGCATAGTCATTTTCCTAACTTGTTTTGTGTTCCTTCCTCCCTTCCTCATCTTGTGACTCTGCTTACACATTCCTGACTGTCACTGCTTAACCCTACTTACATTGGCACATGGATTTGTATTCTTCAACGTGTGAACTGAGGCAGTTTTGATTTATTTCAGCACAGCTATTTTCAATTTGGAGGTGGAAGAAGAGAAGGTGTCTCTTTTTATTGTCCTAGAGAGCACTTTGTGTTTGTATCTCGGGTAGGTAGTTTTTTTTAAGAGAGAGATATTTTTGTTATAGAGCACATGCACTCGCCCGAGAGACAAAGAGACAAAAAGAGAGAAATCACTCCCAATGGGGCATGCTCACACGACAATGCCTTCTCCTCCATTCTGCTCTCAGGGTCTTGAACATGCACACACATTTTCCCCAGAATGAGTTTTAAGCCCCTGGTTTGGTCTCAAACCATGGTTAACTACTGGGAGTCCAGCAATGTAACTCTTATGCCATCTGCTGGTCCTAGGAAAGTGTTTTAAAGAGAAGTTGATGAAGAAACAGAGGTTCTCTTTTCAACCTGTATCATATGAGGGAGATTATTTCTCTGGTATCTAAGGCCAGTAAGAGAAAGTGAGAAAAGCAACCTTATTATCACTGAATTATCCCATTGTAAAAGTTCTAGTTTAATCTCCCCATCTTTTATGTCATTTCCATATTTTCTATCTCATGACTTTGTCAAGTGAGAATTATTGCAGGAAGGCTTTCTCCTTGATAATCTTCATCAGTCTAACTTAAAATGTCGGTTCAATAGAACAATACGGTATGAGGCAAAACAGTGTACTCGCTTTGTTATATGATGTCAAAAAAAGTCCTCTTCAGTCAGATGGGCACCTCTAAATCTTTCTAATTGGAAATTCTAGAACCATTATTGACCCTTTCTACCCATGCTCTGCAATAGCCATGCTAAACTCCTTTCAATTTACTCTACAATTGTTCTTCTTTATGCTTTTATACACAGTGTTATCTTACATGGAAGCCAAAGATTGCTTGTTATGTAATCATCATTTTTATTTAAAATTATGTTTTGAAATTTCCATACAATAGATTTTTTTTTATCCCTTGAAAATGCTGAAAATTTGCAATTGCTGATTGGATACATTCTATGTCAAAAGAGTCTTTTTATTTGTCATATCACTGAAAATTTTCATGAAGAAGAAATAAGGTCAAGAAAATATGCACATGATATATGATAAAAGCAAGTTTCATGGACATATTATATATGTTTCACAGTTTTGTATATATGTTGCTAGAAGAAGCATATGAAAATACTAAATGTCATTTTCTCAAGCATTTAGTTTTGAGGTATTTTACATTTTAACATCTTTTCATATTTTAATCAATGAACCTCTCACTTCTGATTGTAAATATAAGAAAATAGTTAAAACTTTTAAGTAGGGTACTGCTCTTGCACAAACTTTGTCATCTTTATAGTCTTCCTTATGATTAGATGATCACTAAATAGTCAAAAATATATAGATATTTGTTTTTCCAATCTTATTCCAAAACTCAAGAAGGGGAAAGAAAAATCAATGGAAAGGAAATTGGACTGATATTTTCTGTTGCTTATGACAGACCAATTTATGCCATTTAATGTCCTGATTTTAACCAACAAACTTTGCTGATATATTTGTTCTGATAACATGTACTGATGAAGTCCCAGTTTTGTCCAAGGAATTCTAGAGCCCATCAATCATTTAGATATTGACCAAGGTCAGTAGTACAAATGAAATGCACTGAAAAGCATGAACAGGATCACTTAAAAAGAAAGATGAAATACCTGGTAGATTGAAGGTATCTGGGAGAAATAACGGGTGCGTCTTTCTCTCTATCCAAAAAAATGTAAATGTAAAGTTTCAATTTCTTGACTCCCTGAGATTTGTCTGTCTCCCCAAAGGCTCCATCTTTGATTATTTTTCTCCCATGAGGATTATCTATGGAAGAATATAAAACTCTACGACTCATATATCATGTGTATATATGCATCTTCTACCTGAATCTGCCAACAGAAGGGTGTCGTACCTTGTAATATCTTTAAATTAGACTGGTATGTCACATTTGGCCCAAGGAACCCCTTGTATCAGTTTGTGCATCCTGGAAGATTTCCTTAGAGGAAAATTCTCGGCACTAAGTATCACATTCTAAAAAACCAGATAACTAGTTACTCCTATTATTTCTAAAGCAGGTTTATTCTTCGCAATACATTGGAGAGCTCCAGTACTTCTCCAAAAGAATATGCCCTTGTGGGCTTATTAATAACTAATAACTAATATTAAATACAATAAGACATGTAAAACCAATGATTGCTTCTTTTTCTGCATGGTCTTATCAATTCTCCAGGTTTTATCACCAAGATTTCTATGTGTAAAAAATGCATTTTTTTTTTATTCCTAGGAACACATAAAAAGTTTTTACCTCTTTTTAGTAAGAGCTTTTATCTGACCATCTTGTTCAGTGCTGGGATTGATTCATCCAGCCCATGCTGCATTCTCTGATCATCTGTAAGCCTGTCTATGGGGGGCCTCTTTGTCAATCTTCTTACCCTGTATCTTGACTCTTAATAAGGCCTGTATATAAATATGTACTGTGTTCTAATAAATACAGAGGACCAAGAGTTCAGTCTTAGCTTTGTGACTTGTCAGCTGCATAGTCCTTGGGCAAGACATTTAACCTCCATCTATAATGTGTGTCACCTGAAATGTTAACATAATAATACCTATTTTATAAAATCATGAAGAGTAATATAATATAGGTGGTAATTCTTTTCACCTAAAAGTGCATAACACCTGAAAATTTAATCTTTACTCTCAGGCATTTCCCTCCCCCCTTTGAAGCCCAAGGAGAAATGAATAATTTGAAATGATGTACATTGGGGTACAGTGGTAATATGTGACACTGCTCAAAGAGGCCCACATTAGAGGTTTCTAGTTCAAGTTTTAGGACCTCATTGACTCTATAGGGTACACTCATGGTGTGCGCCCACACCCTTCTCTATGATCTGAGATTGGCTGAGGCTGGGTTTGGATCAGAACATCAACACTGTGGGTAACACTGTTGCCATGACTCTCTGTTACATTCATGATACAAACTAAAAAAAAAGAAAAAGACCTAAAATAATATTATTTTCACAGCTACTCAAGAAACTTTCTCTGTTTGATAATTCTTTTTGACCATGTATTTTTTTTTAATTGTTTTATTTAGAAATATTCACTTAAAAATACAGTGGAACTTTTACAAAGTAGAAGAGACTAAACAAATGGCATTTATATGTGTAGAATTGTGAAGAGGAATGTAGCACAGAAAATTAATAGAAAATTGCTAGACTTCAAATAAAGTTTGTTGTATAATTGGTAATGTACCAATGCTAATTACTTAATCTTGCTAATTGTACTGCAGCTATGTAAGGTGTTGCATAAGAAGTGAGATGAGATATATAAAGGAACTCTTAATACTTCTTTTGCTGTCTTTCTGAAAGTTTCAAATCAGTTTGAAGTAAGACATATAAAAATAATGTATTAAAAATTTATGATTTTGATTTTCCATTTTCTTTCTGAATCAAATCTTTACAACTCTGCCTCAAAACTTTTTATTTATTTCTTAAGGTCGGAGTCTTACCTTCTCCACACTTGACTGGTAGAATATATAGTTGGGACTTCAGTTTCTAAAAAGAGATAATTTGGAATTAGACATAGCATATTTATAGCTATATTAATATTCCATTCTCAAGTATTTTACCAACTTCTTTGTGCCCAGTTAGTAAATCCTTAATGGCTGTACTTCCTCAATCTAGTTGAGATTTTAACTGTTTCATTTTTTAATTTTTATTTATTTGTTTAGTTTTTGAGCTGTTGCTATGCTCTGGGACCCAATGTTAAGAATCCCACCATTCTAATACTACCATTCTATTATTATGGTAGTATTAAGAGAACAGAACAAGGTAAGAAAAAAGAGGGTAACATCCCTCCTCGAATGTTCTGTTATTGATTTTTATAATAGTAAACACTGCAGGTGCACTCTGAACTCTGGGCCCAAAAATTTCCAGAGAATGCATCAGTGTCTCTAGTAGCCAATTTAAGCCTGTTTTCTTTAAAGGGACTCTGTAATCCCAAAAGTGATTTAAAGTGGTATCTTTAAACTTTCTGGAAGAGTAGCTCTTAAAGCTTTAGAGACTATGTCTCAAAGACCTAATTATACTTAACTTATTAAGCAAAGATTTATTTTAAAAATAAATGAACAGTTCTGATTAAATAAACGATGCATACTTATTGCAGAACATCTAGATAGTTTAGGAAGTCCCAATAAAGAAATTAAATTCATTGATAATTTAAGATATAGTAATTGCTAATATTTTAATATCTTCATATGCATATTATAAATAATTGAAAAAACTGTTTACTCCTGTTATAGTCTCAACAAAGAACATAGTCAACACTTTACTTCTGTGGCAGACTGGGGGTTTTGTCCCCACACCAAGCAATTTTCGTATAATACCAAGGTATCGCATAATTAATTTTTTTCTGACCCTATCTACGTAGAATTGATATCAGATCCCCAAAATAAGGGCCCAGTCCTACAAGACTGCCCCATGAGTCAGATGCTAAATTTTAAGTCTGGGCCTCAGGTTCTACTGTTAGCTGACTCTTCGGAGTGCTCACGGACTTCTCGAGTTTGACCGTGTGCTAGGATGACTCATAGGTTTCACAGTATCAGAGTATTTATATTTGGTTATGTTTATAATAAATTTATTTAACACAGGAAGAGCCAGATGGGAGATAAATACAGGGCAGGGTATAGGGCCGGGGGTAGGGCACATGTGCTTCTTCCACCCTGTGCAAGTCTGTCCTGTTGCTAATAGCAGAAAGAGCGGAGTCTAGATAATGTATAAAATTAGAGGTAAATTGGGACCAGCAGTTGGCGCAATGGCTATGTCACTGGACTTCCATGTAGTCGACTGCGGTTCGAGTCCCGGGCTCGGCAGTTTAAACTCACGCTGGGCATGTGTGCGTGCATGCCCAAGATTCTGGGAGGAAAATGGGGGAAAGGGATTGAAGCATGGCCATCCCTCCTGGAAGGGTGATTTCTTGCTTTCTGTCTCTCTGTCTTTGAGAGCAAAAAGCTCTCAAAAAAAAAAAAAAAGAGGTTTATTCAGCTCACAATTTAAAGAACCATGGTCAGAAGGTTTCATCTTCTGATGGTCTTCCTTCTGGTGGATAACTTGGGGGAGGCAATAGATTGGGCTGAGTAGAGCATGTTTCTGTCTGTTTCATTCTGGGCAGTATATAAAAAAGCATTAGAATACTCTGAAGAATGGAAAGAAGAAAGAATATTAGTCAAGAGGCCTTGAGTCCCAAGGAAGCACAGGGTTCTAAGTTTCCTGCATTTTTATTTTATTTTTTTTCCTACATGTCCCAGACTGAGTGCGAAGTAAGCCCATCTTGGAAACATCAATGGAAATAAACATGAAAAAACACTAAGAAAGTAGTGCCTTATTATGAAAGGAGATATTTAGGTAATAATTACCCATCTCCAGCCAAACAGAGTGAAGAACACTGCAGTCCCCCTGCGCCCTTGTGTCTGCAAGATCAAAGAGTTTAGACTTCCACCCTCTTACAACTATAATGTGTAGTCTTCGCTACCAGACAAGATTTCAGAAGAGGCTTAGTGGAGAGTCAGAACTTTCACCCAGCCCAGACATGTTCACTCTGTCACAAAGGCCATGTGAGGAACCTGGACTTCTACTTCATCTTGCATGAATGAGGTGCTAACTCCCTTTCCTAAAGAACAGGTTTGAGAGGATTGCTAAAACAGAATATTTAGATATGAAATGACATCTCATTTTATCAAAATTAGACACAATAAAAATGAACATATTTCTTCATAAAGAGACCAGGAAAACTTCAATTTTAAAAATAAAAAGGCAATTTTTAGAAGCAGGCCATAAGCAAGAAAAAAGAAAAGTTAATGAAGCTGTGTGAGAGACTCATGAACAAAAATGAACATTCTGTTCATGACATAGCTGCATTATGGCCCAGATAACAATTTTGATAAACATTAGCCTGAGATGGTTGAGGTTCTGTATCCATTGAGAGAATATGTAAGTAAACATTATCTTCATCTAGTTAAAGATGATGACACTAAAATTTCTAGACATACCATGAAATAAAAATTTTTTCACAGCTCAAATAAAAAAATTCATAATTAAAAGAGTAAACTATTTTAAGCAGCTGAAGATGCTTGAATCAGGTTAGATGCCTGTGCTTAGATTTTTCACTTCCATGTTATGGTATGTATGTATGCACATAAACATACACACATTTATATCTATAGTAATTTTCATACCTGTATCATTGCTGTTGTGTCCTTATCTTTCTTTATGTACATATATACATATAGATTTTTGTCTATGTACATATATAGAGATATGTATGGTCTATATAGATACTTGTATATGTAAAAACAAATATTCATATGTATAATTTAATACCACAGTGTTTATTCTAGTTTTCTTCTTTTTTTATATTTATAACTCTCTCTGAGAGTGAGAAGTCGGGCTTTTATCATACCTAGTATGCCTGTTACTTGTTTGATCTCTCATATGCAACCAGTTTCTTATTTATTTTGCTTCCCCTAAGAGGATTCACTCCTCAACTCACTATCTCCACACTTTTGTCCTGCTCAGCTTGCTTGAATTCTGACACTTTGGGCAAGGCAGTCTCCCTCAAGGATGCCCACACACCCTAATCTGGTCCTGGCACCCCTTAACCTTTCTCCCCTCCATAGGTGTTCCCATCTCACTCCTTTTGGATCTTTCTTCAGGCATTTCCTCTTTACCCTGCTCAGACTTGAACACCCATATTCTGAATCATACCCCTGTGGATGCTTTCCTCATATTTGTTCCCTGTTAACTCATTCTAGAGCTCTGTCCCGCTTCTTCTGTGGTGGGCAGATATTTTCCATGTCCTCCTTGTGTTATTACATCTGCCAGTCAGCCTTCCTTTGCAGATGTGAGCAGTGTTGGGATCCACACCCCTTCCCTGTAAGTATGCCCTTTTTATTTTACTTGGACTCTGACAACGTGAACTGAGCCTGTCATCTACATTGACATCTCCTTTATTCCATCAGTCAAATGCATTTTACTTAGCAGAACAAGTAAGGATGTCCTACTTACGACAATTGAGTTACTAAAACTCTTTGTTGAGTGGTCCTTGTAGAAGAGGGTATATGAAGACCTTTTCACTGACCTTAGGTTTTGACACTGTGCCATGGAACTCAGCTTTATAGCATACAAATCTGTAGTACTTTGCCAACAATACAAGGTATTGTTTCAAAGGAGCATGTCAGATGAAAAGAAAACTTTTAAAATTGTATTATTTAGTACAATAGTTTTAATAATATTGATAGTATTATTTTTGAAAGAGTGAAATCACTATTGTTCTTTAAGAAAAAATTAGGCTCTCCTCCTTCACCCACCCTCTTTCCACACTGTGTCTGGTATTTATAACCATTTTCTATGTTTCTGTATCCTTTAGTCATTCAGTTTCGGCTATAGAGTGCAGACAGCCAGTATATATTAGTATAGTAATCTCAACTGGATTGATGAGAAAAGTATACATGTTGGAATATTCACTTTGCAAGCTAAGTGATATATGTGATTAAATTTATAAAAGAAATAAAAAAAAACACTGACTGACATTTAAAAAAAGAAGAAGAATTTAGGAGCCAACCAGATAGCATTGTTTTAAGGCAACTTGAAACCCATTGTGTGATTCAAGTCCCTGGACCAACTGGATTGAAAAATCACACCAGGCACATGTGCACAGTGACGAAAATCCTGAGAGGAGAAGGAATTATGGTATGGTCATTCCTCCCAGTGGGGTGGCACTATCTCACTTTCCTTCTGTCTCTCTCTCTGATGAGCACACTTTTCCTATAGCCCATATATATATATATATATATACACACACATACGTATATATATATATATATATATAATTTATACAATTTTTTCAGCAATTTCTTATCAGAGAGATATATACAATATTTTTGTCTGAAATAGCCCAGATGATTTCCTCTATATACTCTATTTAATCTTTTCTCTTTTAATTTCTCTGACATTTAAAGATTAGCTGTTATTTTCTGAAATTTTTTGATTTGTTTGTTGATGAATTAAATAATATATCTAGTTTATTTTTTATCTCTATGTATCAAATCAGATTCTTGGACCATATTTTACTATCCTTTACATTTTTAATTAATTAATTAATTAAATTGTTAATTACTTCCAAGTGCTTTGAATTAACTTGACATTGGACTTCATAAAGAAAACAGTTCTGCCATTGGAAAGATATAAGAAGCTCAGAATTGATTGTACTATAATCATTTGTAAAATATGGAAAAAGTGCTGTATCAGAGGTAAAGGTCAGGTCAGTGTGGAGAAGGGAATGACAATCAGGTGGATTTTGGATGACAGTGCAGAGAATATAAAAATTGATCTATCTTTAAAAGATTGTTAGAATTTTACCAGAGGAGAAATGTGGATAAAAATGTCCATCCTATTGCTTGTAGGTGTAAAATATAATCATCCATTGTGTAACTGCAATTGTATAAAGGGGGTAGGTGAGATGTAGGCAGAGAAAGTAAAAGGTGAAATACGTGGTTGGAAATAGAGTTTGGTAAAATTCCCAATGAAATAAAAGTAAGAATGAAACTAATAAACACAAAACTATGGATTGGTTTTCCAAGTGTGATGACTGAAAAATTTATTTTAATTGATAAGTAGACATATGGGTTGGGTTGGATATTCTTGGAAAGGCTCAATTATATGAGCCTTATATTATATCAGTCATATTTTCTTGTTTCAAAATTTATTTTTAGAGAGGATTTTGCTAGAGGATGCATATGCTTCCTCGAAAACAGAGAGAGACTGAGACAGAACGTGAGTTATCACCCCCATTAGGCAGCTGACCATGCTGCAATCCCTTCTCCTTCACTTTCTTCTCTGTATTTTGGGCATACATGCACATGTGCCCAGTGTAAGTATTAAGCTGTAGGGTTGGGACTTGAACCTTGGCTGAGTACATGGCAGTCTGGTGACATAACCATTATGTCATCTGCTGGTCCCCTAAAAGATTACCCTTACTTCTTAGACTATTTGTTCCTACATTTTTAAGAGTTCACAATGTTTTTCATAAAGTGACATAGTTTTAATATTAATCTTCATATTTCTAACTGAAATTCTGTGACTTGATATGTAACCTTTATTCTGTTCCATTCATATTTGAAACCTTTGCCTCAGATTTGTGAGCTTATTTGCACATGAAGTCAAGGGTGTCATGTGGCGTCATTTTCTCAGGAACCCGTGTCTACTCATCAATTTTCCCATAGCTCCATGCGCCTCCATGTTCTTCAGCTGTAGATCATAGGGTTAAGCATGGTGGTGACTACACCACAGAACAGGGCAGTCAGCATGTCAGAAGCAGAGTCTTTACACTTTGGATTCATGTACATGAAGGGAATCATCCCATTAAAAACAATCGGCACTGTCATGTAGGATGAGCAGGTTGAAAAGACCTTTTTTTCTTCCTTCAGCTGAACTGATTCTTAATACAGTAGAAAGAATGAAAATGTAGAATATACAAATCAGCAGTGACAGAGAAAACAGAAATATTATATTGCCCAACATTATAAAAAACTCATTCAAGGAAATATCAGTGCAAGCCAGCCTGACAAAGCCAATATTACACAAACAAAATGATTAATGAAATGTTTTTCACAGAAGGGCAGCCATACTGCAAGAACAGTTTCTGTCAATAAGTTGAGAAAACTTAATTCCTGAGAGAGCTGCCATCTGAATACAAAGTACCTTGCTCATGGTGATGGGGTATCTCAGAGGATTACAAATGGCCACAGAATGGTCATAGGCCATCACAGCTAGACATATGCACTGTGAGGATCCCATGGTATAAGAGACAGACATTTGAACACATCTAGTGAGGGAGGTTTTTTTTCCCCCTTAGGCAGGAAGTTGATCAGCATTGATAGTCTTCCTGCTGGTGGATAAAATAGTGGAGGCAAGAACTTGAACTGAGTGCAATATGTTTCAGTCTGTTTCATTTGAGTCAGTATATTAAAAAGCACAAGAAAACTGAAAGATAGCAAGAAGAAAGAATATTAGCTAGGAGCCTTGGGGCCTAAGGAAACACAAGGTTCTAGATTTTCTGTATTTTTTTTTTAATCTCCTTTATATCCCAGATTGAGTACTAGGTAAGCCCAAGTTGAACACTAATGAAAACAAACATGAAATAGCACTAAGGAAATCTAACTCTTTAGACAAAGGAGTGCCTTATCAAGACAGAAAATAATTTGGTAATAATTATCCTATTCCAGCCAAACAGAGGGAAGAACACTACTGCCCTCCTATCCCCCTACATCAGAAAAGGCTAAATAACCTTCCACCCTCTTCCAGCTATAATGGGTAGCCTTTCCCTGCAGACAGGATTTCAGAGGAGGCTTTGTGAAGAGTCAGGACTTTCACCACAGCCCAGTCATGTTCATTGTGTCATGAAGGCCATGTGAGGAGGCAAGAATTTCACTTCACCTGGCATGAATGAAGCACTAACTCCCTTTCCTAATGAGCAGGTGTGTGAAGATTACTAAAACAGAAGATTCAGATATAAATATCATCTTATTGTATCAAAGGGAGCCACAATGGAAGTGAATATCTCTCTTCATATGAAAGACCAGGAAAACCTCAACTTGAATAATAAAAGGTAGTCTATTGGAGAAACAGGCTATAAGCAAGAAAAAGAAAGATTATTCAGCTGTGAGAGAGACTCATGATCAAAAGTGAACTTTCTGACCATGAAATAATGCATGATGGCTCATATTAACAAATTTTTTTCTGATTGATAGATTTATGTTTGTTCACTTTTTATCACATGTCTTTGCAGTATACATTTCTTTTTGCAATACAAATACCATGAATGTCGGTCAAGACAAGGATATTATTATATCCTTTATCATCTGCGAATAGTTTCTCATTTTTTTTCAATTAAACATAACTTTACCTGTTTTTCTTTTCCCCTTTTCCCTCCCTCTGTTTCATACTAAACTTTTTTTTCATGTTTAATTGATTCACAAAAGATCTTAAAGTATGGACAAAGCCAAAAATCTAGTGACAAGTGCACTGTAATTTTCTTCTGAAAAATTTTTTCCTCTCTCCATTCTCCCTTTTCCTAAAAAGAGGTAGGTATAAACTAACTTATTTGAAAAAAAAAAAAAATAAAAACTTAGGTTAATTTCAATTTGGTCTGCTCTTGGCACAAAATTAATAAGAATTCAATTTCTTTTTTTTTTTTTTTTTTAGTTTTACCGTTTTTATTTTTTTTTTCTTCTCCTGCAACTTTTCTTTTTTTTCTTTTTTTTGGTACCTAACATTCATTCCCTGAGCATCATCACAATATACTAAATGTAATTTCCCATCTAGAATAAACTGCATAGTGACTTAATCAAGCATGTTATCATCAATAATATTCCATTTCTACTTTCATACTTATGTATACATATATGTTTTTTTTTTCTCTTACTTTTTTTTTTCTCTATGTTTGACCCTCTGCCCTTTCCCACTCTCCCATTACACTATCTCTGCTATATACAGTTGTCTTCCAGAAGAATTATTGAAAAAGTGATACATGCAAGTAAAGGGAGAGGGGCCACGAGTTCCAATTATCAGCTCATAAAGTTTTT
>NW_006159776.1:140130-163330 GCF_000334495.1 Tupaia belangeri chinensis | reverse complement strand
GGGGCCCCGGCAGGGCAGAGCCCCGGCCGCGGGGGCCCCGGAGGGGGCCCGGCCGAACGGCCAAGAATTCAATTTCTGATGCAAGGCAATAGACACTGTTGTATTTTTGAACTTATGCAAATAACCATTCTGCCACAAAATAAGAATGCTCACAAATATTTTCCAATTGCAAAGGGGTTAAAAAGGGAGAAAAGTTTATGTTTCAATTAAAAAACTTCTTTTCTAAAAAATTGCTGAACCCAACAACTCAAAAGAAAAAAAAAATCCTTTCATTTGAAAGACAAAGCATAGAAGGAAATCAATAAAATTTTAGAAGAAAATCATAGAATTCTATTTCATCAGCTCAGTCTCATATAATCTCTCTAGTTGAATTTGCAGTGTTACTGTGGTCTGACCTTTCCGTTAACATTCAACATTTATTGATATTTCAGAACTTGTCCTTACGTTAAGTTTGCCTTTTTCTTGGTCATTTCTTGTTCTTTTATTTGTCTGCCTTAGTTTTCCCGGTATAGTACTCCATTCAGTACTTCTTAAAGAGCTGGTCTGGTGATGGTAAATTCTTTTAGGTTTTGTTTATCTGAGAATGTTTTTATCTTTTCTTTCCATATGAAGGATAATCTTGCTGGATACAGTATTTTTGGTTGAAATTGTTTTTCACTTAACACTGAATATATTTTCCCATTCTTTCCATGCTCACATTGTTTCTGAGGAGAGGTCCGATGGTAACCTGATGGGATATCCTTTGAAATTAACTTGAAATTTTTCTCTTGCCAATTTTAGTATCTTATCTCTGTCTGTAATTTTGAGTGGCTATGATGTGCCTTTGAAAAGATCTTCTTGGGTTGATTCTATCTGGGGACCTTTATATTTCCTAGGTCCGGATATTTGATTTATTTATTTTTAGAGGGGAGAGGTTTCTTTTTGCTATAGGATGCGTGTGCTTACCAGAAAGACAGAGAGAGAGAGAGAGAGAGAGAGAGAGAGAGAGAGAGGAAGAAATTACCCCCCCCCTGGGGATGGCCACACTGCAGTCCCTTCTCCTTCATTCTCCTCTTGGGATCTTGGGCATGCACACACACACAAACTGGGTGTAAATTTAAGCCACCGGGTCCAGGACTCCAACTGCAGTCGACTACATGGGAGTCTAGAGACATAGGCATTACACCAACTGCTGGTCCCATGTCTGGATATTTGAATGCCTCTCTAGGTTTGGAACTTTTTTTTCAAGATTTCATGGACTAGATTTTCAATGCCCTGAATAGTTTCTTCACCTTCTGGGATACTGATTATCTGGATATTTGATATCTAATGGTATCTAGTTATTACTTGAATATTATTCTCACATTTTGTGGTTATTTTCTCAGTCTTTTTTGGTGACTTTTTCTAGGTCAGGGGTTCTATCTTCTAATCTGAGATTCAGTCTTGTGCATGATCTAATCTGCTTTTAATACATTCAAGGGAGGTTTTGATTTCCTATATTATAGCCTTAAACTCTAACAGTTCTGTTTGATTCTTTTTTATGGTGTGTATTTTCTCTTTCAGATTATGGAAGAACTTCCTCACCTCCTGGCACTCCTTCCCTCTTTTCTCCTGCATTTTCTGAAGTTCATTGTCTCTCTTCTCTTGCATCCCTGTTAGCTTTGTCACCATGAATATCCTAAATTCTTTATCTGACATCTATGAATTCCATTGTACTGCATGTAGATGATGAAGGGCTATTCTTTCCCCTTGCTCTGGTGGCGATTTCTGGTCATCTGATGGATTATATGTTACTTCCTACTTGGCTTTTTGCTGGGTGTTGGGCTCGAATAAGAGATTTGATGCCGAGGCTTTCCAGTTAAATGGGCAGAGCTAGGTTCACTTCAGATGCACATGGATTCTGGCTTTTTTGCTGGGTGTTGGGCCAGAAGAAGAGATTTAGGACAGAGGCTTTCTGGTTAAAGGAGCAGGGCTAGGCCCAACTCAAATGCACATGGATTCTGGTTTTAACAATTTTGATAAACTTTAGCTTGAGGAAATAGATGAGCTTCTGGCGACAATCGAAAATGTAGAAAATATTGTCTTTATCTAATTCAATGTGATCACACCAAACTTTCTAAATATAACATCAAATCAAATTTTATTCACAATTCCTATAAAAGATAGCTGCTTACTGTTGGGGATTCTCTAGACAGTCCTGAAGCAGTGCAGAGCATTACATGACAAGACAGAATAATAGCAGAGCAAGAGCACACACGTCTCTGTTTATGCTCACTTCTCTGCTCTAGTCTCTCTCTCTTTATAAAGGTACCAGAAGCTAACCTTGTGAGCCCCATCCTAATCACCTCCTAAGTCTCCACCATTTTTTTTTTAAGAGAGATTTTTGCTATAAGGCATGTGCTTTCACCAGAGAGACAGAGACAGAAAGTGAGAAATCAACCCCCAGGGGAGAAGGTCACACCATAATCCCTTCTCTATTCTCCTCTTGGGATTTTTGGCATGTTTGCAAATGCAACCTGTGTAAGCTTTAAGCTGCTGGGTCTGGGACTTAAACTGAGGTGCACTACATAGGATTCCAGTGATGTACCCGTTATGCCATCTGTTGTTCCCCAGTCTCCACCTCTTAACCCTATTGCAGATAAAGTTTGCCTTAAATAGCTCATAATACAATCAAATTCTAACACAGAAAGTTTTGAAGAATATGTGCAAACTGTAACAAATGGCATATAAGTATACAGAGATAGAGAGATGAAGGGACATCTGGAATTCAAGTAGTGTGTGCCAGTCCTTCAAGGGAAAAGCATGGACTGATGTGTGAAAGCCCATCTTGGGGCAGAGCAATGGGAAGGGACAAAAGACAGGCAGTTGGCATTAGAGGAGTTGGCTCCAGATATTAAGACCCTAGGCATTGTGTGGCCAATCATATAATAGACTAGAGAAACTGGCAGGAGACCCAATTAATTCATGGACTATAGTGCAGATGCAGGCATCCCTCCGAGAACAAGGGAGTTGTAGTTATTATTTACATATTTTAATAAATTTTGAAAGAGAATATAATATGATAGACTAGCGCTTGGACTGTTGAGGAATTTCATTTGATCATTAGTCTTTAAGTTCATCTTAACTGATTTTTCTTACTATCCTGGCAAGAGATGGAGAGCTTTAATGGTAGGTTATATTTTGTGGTGGTTAGGGACATTTGAGATGTCAAATATTGTTATGACTCTTTATCCACCAGAGTGTCTTAGATAAATACACTGTGTAATGAACTGAATGTTTATGTCTCCCCAACCTAGCCCAAAATTCGTAGGTTGAAATCCAAACCCTCAAGGTGATAATACTGGAAAGTTGATACTTTAAGAGGTGGCTAGATGGGGTAGAGTCCTCTTGAATGGGACTTGTACCCTCCTGAAATAGATCCCAGAATGATTCTTCTGACTTCTTTCATGTGAGATTTCAGTGAGAAGATAGTCATGTTGAACAAGAGGGCCCTTATCATATACTGAATCTTCTTTTGCCTTGTTCTTAGACTTCCCAGACTCCAAATATGTATGAAATATATTCCTGTCATTTATAAATCACTCCATCTTTGGTATTTTGCTTTAGTATTTCAAGTAGACTAACACATTAACTATTTTCTGTTCCTCATTTGAAAGTTTGAAAATAGTTCTTTTTTTTTTGGAGAGGTTTTTTCGCTATAGGGTGCGTGTGCTCGCTAGACAGACAGAGACAGACAGAGAGACAGAAAGCGACAAATCACCCCCCGGGGGGATGGGCACACCGCAATCCCTTCTCCTCCATTCTCCTCTCTCCTCTCGGGATCTTGGGCATGCACACACACGTGCCCGGTGTGAGTTTTAAGCCACTGGGTCCAGGACGCGAACCGCGGTCAACTACATGGGAGTCCAGCGACATAGCCATTATGCTAACTGCTGGTTCCCAAAGTTTGAAAATAGTTCTACTACTGTGAGAAGTACTACCCAGAGACCTGGGTCTCATATTCCAAGATTTGGGAGTGGCTTGAACTGACAGAGAGGCTGGGTAGAACAAGGAGGCTTGATTGAGTTCCATGTGAGTCTTGGTCATAGGTAGTGAGTTTTGTCAGATTAAGAAATAAAAATTTTCATATACAGTTAAATTTGAATCACTTCTAATATTCTTTGCACTGGGATAGAACTTTAAAGAATGGTTCAATTTTTCTTGAACACAGGATGGATGATGGAGAGAAGTGAAAGTCTGTTATAGATGAGGCTGAAGACTTACATAGTATCTAGATCTTGGACTAATTGACAGGTCATTTTTTTTGCATTTTGGAAATTATTCCAAAAGTAGAAAGGTACTTCTGAAGAACTATTTCTTTTCATAATGGGAATATAGCAGGAAGTTAATAGGATATAAATTAATATGGTTTGTGAATGAATTTTTTATTTTTAGTTTTCTGTAGGGTGTGTAATTTATTGTAGAGCTGAGAGAGACAGAAAGAGAAGGAAAGCAAAAAAGCATCTCCCTGGGGGGATGTTCATGCTGTAAAAGTAAAATCCCTCCTCTCTATTTCCTCCTGGGATTCTGAGTACACACACATATCCAACATATTTTTCAAGCTGCCAGATTTTATCTCAAGCCTCCTAGTTGATCTTGTAGGAGCCAGCCACTCTAAGCACTACACCATTGTCTGACTGGAAAAAAAAAATTTTTTTTTACTTGTTACATTTAGATGAGATGCCAACATAAAACACCAAGGAAAGAAAGCTGGAATGAAGCTATACATTTGGAATTATCAGGTGTTTTTTGTTTGTTTGTTTGTTTTCTTTTGTGGGTGATATATTGAAATAATGAGTAGATGAGAGATGAGATTATTTAATACTGAAAATTTAGGTTGTGGTTAATTTGTGGAAGGAGATATATAACAGACGTCAGGGCTTTTGCATTTTATTGGGAAAACCAAAGTAAGTTTTAGTTAGTAATGTTAAAGACCATAAATTAGGAAGATTAATCTGGAAGAAGTAGCAGGGTGTTTAGAGTTAGAAGTTCAGAGGCTATAAAACCACTCAGAACATTCTTGTAACCTTTATGCTAAAAAATGAAAAGAGCTAGAATACAGATAGTAGTAGATAAGAAAGGTTAAGGGATGATTGTTAGAGTCACAAATATCTGAATATAAGGGTAATTAATTTTTTTTTTGGGATAGGGTTTTGCTATAGGGCATGTGCACTCACCAGAAAGACAGAGAGAGACTGAGAGACAGAAAGCAAGAAATCACACCCCCCCCCAGGGGGTATGGCCATGCTACAATCCCTTCTCCATTCTCCTCTCGGGATCTTGGACACACATGCACATGCACATGCCCGGCATTAGTTTAAGCCACTGAAGTCAGTGGGTCCGGGACTCGAACTGCTGTCAACTACATGGGAGTCCACCGACATAGCCATTGCACCAACTGCTGGTCCCAAGGCTAATTAATTTTAAACACTAATGTTCAGGCTGACCGGTGGCATGGTGGTTAAGGGTGCTATACTCCTACATAGCCATGGTTCGAGTCCTGTATCTGGAGGCTTGCTTTCTCACTTTTCCTCTCTCTCTCTCTCTCCTTCTCACTCTGTACCTCTCTAGTCAAAATAAAAGTGAATAAATACATAAATAAATAAATAAAATAAAGTATATATTTTTAAAACCCTAATGTTCATATTGTTTACCGTTATCTAGGCGAGTGTAGGCACTTGTATAGTTGAGTAACTGAATGAGTAAAACAATCTAGCTCTGCTAATAGAACTACGAACAATGACTTTAAAATATAAACTCTAACTCTGGTTCTAAAAATAAACTCAAGTGATATTGTTTCAAAGAGTACAACTAAGAATAAAAAGTAGAAAATATTCATATAAATGAAGAGATTTTTAGCTTCATGTAAGAAATTTCTGATACTCACAACTAGATTTCCTCAGGAGGTGGTAGGCTCTCTATTATTAGAGGTGAATGAAAGTATAGAAAACAGCTTGCTCTGAATATTTCTGAGGATATGCAAGCATTGGGACATGAACCAGATGGTTAGAAACTTCTCTTACTTGAAAAAGAATAATATATACATCATATCCAACCTTAGAATTCAACAAAATAATTGTGCAATCTGACAAATAATTGAAATTAAGATGATTATTTTTGGTGGGAATATGCTTTGGTTGGTAATGAAAAGGCAGTGTTTTGGTTGATAGTATGTTCTGGGTATTTGTCTGAAAGGATTTAATTTACCACTTCACATTTTATTGGATTGGTAGAGATGATGCAAGCATCTTTCTTTACTATTCCTGAAGTGCATAACACATACATGAAATAAGATGTTGGACTCCAGTATGTCTAAATGACTGATATGATGAGGAGCCATAGCTTTTAAAAATACATGAATTTCATTTCTGTAGTTCTAAGAGTAGAAGCTGCCATCTGTTTTTGGGGTAGACTCATTTTTTTGTGTTTGGAAGCACGATGATAAGGAATGCTTTTGATTATAATCCTATATTTTGATTGGATTAACTTTGTTGCTTATAGAAGAAGAAAACTAATAGATCTTCCTCTGGTAACTGGCCAGTGGCTAAAGAGGGAAATAGCTTAAGAGGCCTTTGTGAAGAAGCATGTCTAGTACATACTAGCAGCAGTGATATTCAATAAAAAGGCTTTTCTTTACTGCTATGACTTTATCTTATTCTCAGGCTCAGCAGTCTGTTAACCATGATAGCTTTTTAGAGGTGTATGTTTGTGTGTGTGTTTAAAGGTACTCATGGATACTGTTAAACTAAACTATTTTGGCCTGAAACGGTAGCTGTATTCTCACAATTGGATTCCTATGGACAAACCAAAATTACTCATTAGTCTGTTTCCTAAGCGAGTTGCCAATTTACAGCCAGTCACAGTCACACTTCAGTCAACCACAGAAAGCTTACCTTTTACACTGTTCATACATTCTGTGGAACCGAGCCAGTTATTTCTCTACTTTATTCTCTTATGTTTGTTTTTGTACAATAGGATGGCATTCATTTTTATTGAGCAGAATTGTGTTTCATGATTACAACAGATCCAGCCATATCAAGTGAAATATGGACTTATGAGAGACTGATGATGTCTTAAAATGAAAAGATGCAGTCTTTTACCATAAGAAATGCTGGGCAGATGAAATTATACAGACACACACACACACACACAAAGAAGAGACTGAGAAAGAAGAAGAGAAGAGAGTTGAAAGAGAGAGAAGAAAAAGGGAAGAAGGAAGAAGAGATAAAGGTAGATAGAGGCAGAGATGATTCATCTTATGATGACTTCCAAAGGACTAGAATTAGAGATGTAGATAACTAGACAGCTTGCTATAAAAATATAACATGAAAACTATATATGAATATTCCCTGTAAAAAAGTGAGAGTTCCTCATTTGGCTTAATAAACACAAATCTGTATTCATATTGAATTCCAGAACTTCATCTGTGAATACAAGAAACATAACATTGCCTCAACTGTAGATATTACATGCTTATAAAAGGATTTCATATTTTAAATAAATGCAGGTGTCTGCTCAGAATTATCTTTGCAGCCTCTTTGACATCCGTATTCCTTAGGCTGTAAATGATGGGGTTTAACATTGGTGTTACAATTCCATAAAACAACATGATGATCTCATCAGATATCTTTGTGTCTTTTGACTTGGGCTTCATGTACATAAAAAGGGCAGAACCATAAAATAGAATGACCACAGTCAGGTGGGCTGAACATGTAGAAAAGGCTTTCTTTTTCCCTTGAGCAGAGTTAAGTCTCTGGATGGCAGAGAGAATGAAAACATAAGAAATAAAAATTGATAGTAGAGGAATAATCAGTATAACAATACCTCCCACTCTCAAGGTAAGCATATTAAGGGTGATATCTGCACATATGAGTTTAAGAACAGCCAGCAATTCACAAGTTAGATGGTCAATGATATTATTCCCACAGAAAGGCAATATCATTGTCATGACTGTATGCGCTATAGAGTCCCCACAGCCTGTGATCCAGGACCACGCAGCCATGTGTACATATCGTACCTTGTTCATGATGATGGGATACCTCAGTGGATTGCAGATGGCCACATATCGGTCATAGGCCATCACAGCAAGGAGGATACACTCAGTGCAACCCAAGCCAAGGGAGATAACCATCTGTAGAGCACAGCCAAGGAAGGAAATGGAAGTTCTTCCAGCCCTAAATATAATGAGCATTGAAGGAACAAAAGAGGAAGTGTAACAGATGTCCAAGAATGAGAGGTTTCCAAGAAAGAAGTACATGGGAGTGTGGAGGCGAGAATCCAGGACACTTATGATAATAAGGAGGCTATTTCCCAGAAGGATTATAAGGTACATGATGATGCAGAGCATGAACAAAGTTTGCTGGAGTTCTGGGTATCTGGAAAGTCCCACCAGAAAGAATTCGGTCACAGCAGAGAAATTCTCTGTCTTCATGTGTTTGTCCCCTGCAGATTTTATATACGGAGATGACTTGGGGAAATTTAAATTTATTGGTTAGTTCTAGAAGTTACTTTAACTTGCATTATATCATTTAGCTTTTAGAATAGCTCTGTAAATCAGGAAATGCAAGGATATAATTTTAAGCCTATTGAGAATAAAACTGAAGTACTTAGGGATTTAATTATTTGTAGGACCGCACTAGCAGAGACCAGGCTACCAATAATCCCAGAATTTTATCATGAAATGTCAGACCTCTTGTAAAATAACAGATTAGAACAGCATAATTCCAAATGTGCATATACATAAATCTCATTATTAATGAATATTATTGAAGCAAAAGGTGTTTTCTAATAAAGTTAGTTCTATTTAAAAATAATTTATACCATTAGCCCATATAATTTAGTTTATAAGTGACTTTAGGTAAGTTACTTAACTTTCTCAGTTTCAGTTAGCTTATGTAAAAAACAATATGGTGAAGAAAGAACTCTTTGGCAATTTGTTGTATTAAATTAGATAAGTATCTAAGGTACTCATGCTGTGTTTAAAATATTTTATTCATAATTATATTTAAAATTATATTTTTTAATTATATAATTAGTAGATCTCTCCACAAGCCTCAGAAAGAAAAAGATTCTTACATTCTCAGTCCATATTTATTTACATAGGGCTAGTTCTATTTGGATTGATGACAAGCATGAAACACAGATATGTTAATGAAAAGTAAGCATTTCCCCAGTAACAGAATGATTATTTAGAGTTGCATGTGACCTAGCAATTTTTACAATAATAATTACAGTAATGTTTCCTGATAGTAAATGAAAAATGTATTGCTCTTTAAAATATTCTGTTTTTTCTTTTGAGAGAGAAAGAGAGAGAGAGACCCTCAACAAGATCTTGTCACACTGCTACTTCCCTCTGTCCTGCACCTCTGCCTTGCAGCCAGCCAGGATCATAGGTGTGTGTGGTCTTTAGATCTACCAGTATCTAAATCCAGAAGCTTCCCTTGTGGCTCCAGCATTGTACAGAATTAGCCTACCTGCTATGACTGGGGCAAGAATAATTATTTCTTCAAGGTTCTCTAAATTGGTAGAATATGTGGTTTCTCCTGGCCATCTGTTTTTTTTTTTAGAGGCTTTTATTATAGGGCACATGCACTCACCAGAAAGACAGAGACAGAGAGATAGAAAGTGAGAAATCACCCCCCAATGGGCAATGGCCATGCCACAATCCTGTCTCCTCCATTCTTTCGGGATCTTGGGCATGCACACACATGCACCCGGCATGAGTTTAAGACACTGGTTCTGAGACTCGAACTGTGATCGACTATATGAGAGTCCAGCAACATAGCCATTACGCCAACTACTGATCCCCTCCTGGCCATCTCTGCCAGTTCATGGGAGAACCAGATTGAGAAAGAAATCACCACAGTAGAAAGGATAGCTGAAGGAGAATAATAGAATATTCTTGATGTTATTTTAACTCCTAGATCAAACTGGCTCTAAAGACATTTGAGCTTGCACTTTTCAGTCATGTGAGTCAATATAGTTCCTTTTAAGAAAATATTTTGAGTTGATTTCCATTGCTTACAACTATATAAATCCTGAACAATGTATTTTCTAAGCTACTCTCTTTCTCTCCATTGCTAGCTCCCAGTTTTAATTTTTCCTGAGTAATTTAATTTTCCTAATGTGTTATGAGCCTCTTCCTTCCTTCCTATTTTGTGACAGATTCCATATTCCTGAATGTCACTGCTTATTTCTACTTACATTGGCACGTAAATCTGTTTCCTCAAAGCGTGAATTGAGGCACTTTTGAAATGTTTGTGCACAGCTATTTTGACTTTGGAGGAGAAGGAAGGGAAGAGGTGGAGAAGAAGAAAAGAACACCCTTTTTTGTTGTTCTCAGAGAGCTACAGTTAGCTTTTGTACCTCGATAGAGTGGACTTTAAAGAGAAAATGATGAAGAAACAGGGGCTCCATTTTCTGGGCACTTAATATCTCATCCTAATTCCTCAGTTACCTAGTTTCTCCTATTATTTCTAAAGCAGGGTTATTCTTCACAATACTTTGGAGATCTCCAGTACTTGTCCAAAAGAATAAGCCCTTGTGGGTTTCCAAAGGAAATAATACTGAGTAAGATAAGACAAGTAAGGCGATGGGAAAAACCAAAAGGTCTCTTTTTCCGCATGGCCTTAAGAACTTTTCACTTTTCTTACTAAGATTTCTGTGTGTAAACCAAGTACGATTTTTTGTTGCTAGAAACACAGAAAAAGCTTTTAGCTCTTTTCAGTAAGAACTTGTATCTGAGTACCTTGATGACTAATGAGATTGATTCATTCAGCCCATGCTGCATTCTCTGACCATCTGTAAGCTTTTGCTGGGGTTGGGGGGAGGGTTTCTTTGCCAGTCTTCTCACCCCTGTATCCTGAGTGCTGATAAGGCTTGTTTATGAAAAATGCTGTGTTCTAATGAATACAGAGGATCCAGAGTTCAATCCTGGCTCTGTGATTTATTAGATGTAGAGCCCTTGAGCAAGATATTGGACCTTGATCAATAAGATGTGTCACCTGCAATAGTAACATAATAGTACTTATTTTATAGACTCATGAAGACTAATATGACATAGGTGGCAGTTCTGGCCACAGAACAAGTGTACAACACCTCTCGATTTAATCTGGACTCTCAGACATTCCCCCTTCCCCATTTTTAACCTCAAGGACGAATGAATAATCTAAAATGATTATGGGGGTAATTGGCAAAATAGGACACACTACAAAGCTGGCCCACAATTAGAGGTTTCTAGTTCAAGTCTAGGGTCCTCTTTGACTATGCTGGGCACACTCTTACCCATAATCTGAGAGTGGCTGAGGCTGGGTTTGGATCAGAGCATCAGTACTCTGTTGGGGATACTGTTTCTCTCTCTCTCTCTCTCTCTCTCTCTCTCTATTACCCTCAAGGTAGAAATAAATAAACAAACCTAAAAGAAAATGATTATCAGAGCTATCCAAGATCCTTCCTTGGCTTAATGTTTTCTTTTTGTCTGTATTTCTTTAATTGTTTTATTTAGAAATTTTCACTTAAAAAGACAAAGTAACTTTAACAAACTAGAAGAGACAAAACAAATAGCAATTATATACAGTATGTGTAATTCTGAATAAGATTCTAGCACATAAAAAGACATTGCTAGAAAATTGATGACATTTAGATACCTTTGTGGTATAATTATTAATGTGGCAGTTTTAATTTCTTATTCTTAAAAATTTTACTGTGGCTATGTAAGATGTTAGCATAAGAAGTGGGATGAGCTATAAGGGAACTCTTTTTTTTTTTTTGGGAGAGATTTTCACTGTAGGGCGCGTGCACTCGCCAGACAGACAGAGAGAGACATAGAGACAGAAAGTGAGAAATCACCCCCCAGGGGGGATGGTCACGCCGCAATCCCTTCTCCTCCATTCTCCTCTCGGGATCTTGGGCACACACGCACGCACACGCGCCCGGTGTGAGTTTTAAGCCACTGGGTCCGGGACACGAACCGCGGTCGACTACGTGGGAGTCCAGTGACATAGCCATTATGCTAACTGCTGGTTCCCAGGGAACTCTTCAGACATCTTTTGCAGCCTTTCTGAAAGTTTCAAATCAGTTTGAAATAAAACATTTAAAAATAATGTATTCCAAAATTTATGATTTCTATTTTGCATTTTTTTCTGCCACAAATCTTTACAACTCTGCCTCAAAACTTCCAATTCAATTCTCAGTGTAAGATTCTTACCTTTTGTGCAATCGACCAGTAGAAGGTATTGTTGGGACTTCAGTTTCTAAAAAAAGGATGTATTGTAATTTTAGAAACAGCACATTTTTTTTCTATATATTATTCAATTTGCCAGTATTTTACTAACTTCTTTGTATCCAGATACTAAACTCTTTACGGTTGTACTTCCTCTTTCTAATTTATATTTTAGCTGCTTTTTATGTAAATTTTTGACCTGTTGCTATGCTCTGGGATCCGATATTTAATAATCCCACTACTCCATTATTATGAGAATAACAACTGGACCAGATCAAAGGTAAGGCTGTCATTCCTCCTGGAATGTTTCGCACGGATTTGTATAATAGTAATCACCGCAAGTGAACTCTCAACTCTGGGCCCTAAAAATTTCCAGAGAATTTATCAGTGGCTTGGGTAGCCAATTTAAACCTTCTTTGCTTTCTTCACAGGGACTCTCTAATCCCAA
The DNA here is from genome assembly GCF_000334495.1 of Tupaia belangeri chinensis. Taxonomy (NCBI): domain Eukaryota; kingdom Metazoa; phylum Chordata; class Mammalia; order Scandentia; family Tupaiidae; genus Tupaia; species Tupaia belangeri. Next base: position 150,644 of record NW_006159776.1, on the reverse strand, counting down.
AAGTGATTTAAGATGGTGTCTTTAAACTGTGTGAAGGTAGTAGTTCCTAAGGCTTTACAGATAATGTCCAAAAGATCTAATTACACCTAACTTATTAAGTAACAATTTATTTTTAAATAAATTTAAATTTCCTGATTAAATAAACAATATATACTTATAGCAGAGCATCTGGAAAATTAAAACAAAATCCAAATGAAGAAATTAAATTCATCCATAATTTAATGTACAGTAATTACTATTATTTTAATATATTCATATATGTATAACACATGATAGGCAAAAAAGAAAAAAAAACAGTTTACTTCTATGATAGTTTCACCAGAGAGCACAGTCAACACTCCACTTCTAAGCCAGATACTGGGTTTTCTTCCCATACCAGGTAATTCACTGATACCACCTGGGTGTTCTATTATTTAATTATTTCTGACTCTATGTACTTAGAACTGGCCTCGGATCTTAAAGGTTAAGAACTCTGTTCCACAAGACTGTCCTCTGAATCAGATACTAAATTACATGTCTGGGCCTCAGGTATTTTTGATAGCTTGATTGCTTGAGGTTCTCACAGCCTTTTTGAGTTTTTTTTCATGGGCTAGAATGCCTCACAGAACTCTTAGAGACAGAGTATTTATGTTTACTTGAGGTCGTTATAAAAAGATTTAACGCAGGAAGAGCCAGTTGGAAGAGATGTACAGGGCATGGTATGGGACATGAGGGGAAGGTCCATGTGCTTCCACACTCTGTTAGTTTGTCCTGTTACTAAGAGCAGAAAGATCTGAGTCTGCATAATTTATGAAAATGAGGTTTAGTCAGCTCACAGTTTAAGGGTCCATGGTTAGAGGGCTGATGGTCTTCCTGTTGGTGGATAACATGGTAGAGACATGAGCTTGAGCTGAGTAGAGCATGTTTCTGTTTATTTCACTGTAGGCAGTATATAAAAAAAGCATAGGTAGACTGAAAGAAGGAAAGAAGAAAGAATATTAGCTAGAGAGCTTGGAACCCAGAAAAACACAGGGTTCTCTGTTTCTTTTTATCTTCTATATGTCCTAGACTGAGTGCTAGGTAAGCCCTGCTTGGAAATACCAATGGGAACATACATGAAAAAACACTTAGAAAATTTTTATGTCTTTAGGCAAAGGAGTGCCCTATCAAGACAGAAAATTTATTGGTAATAATTATCCTACTCCAGACAAACAGAGGGAAGAGTGCCGCAGCCCTCTTGTCCCCCTAAACAGAATAGACCAAAAAACTTAAGAGTTCCACCCTCTTCCAGCTATAATAGGTAGCCCTCCACTGCAGACAATATTTCAGAGGAGGCTTAGCAGAGAGTCAGAACTTTCAACACAGCCCAGTCATGTTAACTGTGTCATGAAGGCCATGCTAGGAGCTCAGACTTTCACTTCATGAGGCATGATTGAAGCACTACTCCCTTTTCTAATGAGCAGGTTTGAGAGGATTGCTAAGACAAAAGATGCAGATAAGAAATAGCACCTCGTTTTATCAAAATTAGCCATGATACAAATGAATATATCTCTCCATGCAAAGTACCAGAAAACCTCATATTTAATAATACAAGGCAATTTGTAGGAGAAACAGGCTACAAGGAAGAAAAAGGAAGCTGTGAGAGTGACTCATTATCACAAAATGAACATTCTGTTCATGACATAGCTGTATTATGGCCCATATCAACAATTTTGATAAACTTTAGCCTGAGAAGATGGATGAGGTACTGTCTTCATTGAGTGTAAATGTAAGATAACATTATACTTATCTATTTCAAGATAATGGAATTAAAATTTCTAGCTATACCATGAAATTAAATTTTATTCACAACTCAAATAAAAGATATCCATAATTTAATGGAGTCAAATTTTTTAAGGAGCAGAAGAAGCTTAAATCAGATTAGATGGCTGGTCTTAATTGTTTTGTTAGTTTGTCTTTAGACAGAATATTATGGAAAGTTGTACTGGCTACAAGGTAAAAGGACAAGAAGGTTGCATTTGAATGCTGTATTAATCTGTTGTGTTGCTAGTAACAGAAATACCTGAAATACCTGGTGATTCATAAGGACAGAGGTTTATTCAGCTCATGGTTTGGATGTCCAAGGTCTAGAACCCTCATGCAGAGTTGTCTTGCTGGTGGTGGCTCTCTAGAAAGTCTGAAGCAGTGATGAGCATTATATGAGGAGACAGACTAAGAGCAGAGCAAGAGAGCACAGGTCTCTGCTTATACCCATTTCTCTGCTTTGGTCCCTCTCTCCTTATAAAGCTACCAGTAGCCAGCCTATCCTAATCGCCTCCTAAAGTCTCCACCACTTTAATTTATGTGTCAGATTAAGTTTGCTCATAGTACTTCATAATACAACCAAATTCCAACACACAAAGTTTTGGGGAATATATGCAAACCATAGCAAATGCCATGCAAATATACAGAGATAGAGAGATATGGAGAGACATCTGGGAGTTAGGGAATTCAAGTATTGTGTACTAACCCTTCAGGAGAAAAGCATGGAATGATGTATGAGAACCCAGATTGAGGCAGAGCAATGTGAAGGGACAATAGACAGGCAGTTGGCATTAGAGGGGTTGTCCTCAGATATTATGAACCTAAGCATTTTCTGGCCATTCGTATAATAGACTATAGAAACTGGCAGGAGAATTAATTAATTAATGGGCTATAGTGCAGATGCAGGCATAATTCCAAGGTTAAGGTAGTCTTCAGTTATTGGTTTTTTATTTGAATAAATTCATAAAAGTAGTTGGTATTATATATTAGGGCTTGGAATGTTGAGGAGTTCTACTTGATCATGAGCCTTTAAATTCATCTTAATAGATTCTTCTTACGGCTCTGGAAAGAGATGGAGGGCTGTAATTGTAGATTATATTTATGTGGTGGTTAGGTACATTTGAGATGACAAATATTGTTATGATCCTTTATCTACCAGCGTGGCTTAGAGAAATACATTGTGGGATGGACTAAATGTTTATGTCTCCTCCACCTGTCCAACATTCATAGGCTGAAATCCAGACTTCCAAGGTGATGGTATTAGAAGGTAGGGACTTTAAGAGGTGGCTAGATAAAGGCAAGTTTTCAAAAATGGGACTTGTACCCTTATGAAATAGATTTCAGAATGATTCATCCTACTTCCTTCATGTGAAATTTCAGTGAGAAGACAGCCATTTATAAAGAAGAGGGCCTTTATTAGATACTGAATCTGCTGATGCCTTGTTCTTGGACTTCCCAGATTCCAGAACTGTGAGAAATATAGTTCTGTTGTTTATAAATCACTCTATCTTTAGTATTTTCTTTTAACATTTCCAGTAGACTAACACATTGAATATTCTCTGTTCCTCATTTGAAAGTCTGAAAATAGTCCTATTGGACAGTACTATTGTGAGAAGTACTACCCAGATAGCTGTGTCTTATATTCCAAGGTTTGGGAGTAGGTTGAACTGACAGTGAGGCACGGTGGAACAACCAGGCTTGATTGAATTCCATGAGTCTTGGTCATAGGCAGTGAGTTTTGTCACAGTAAGAAATGAAAATACATCATATCCAGTTAAATTTGAATCACTTCTAATATCTTTTGCACTGGGATAAAAGAAAAATATTGCACAGACAATATTTACACTAAAAAGCACTTGTTGTTTTTCTGAAATAAATTCTAAGTATCTGTATTACATACTTATTTAATTATATTTCTATGGTATTTTGGCTTTACTTAACACTTCTTTGTTTTGCAGACCTCGCTTATAAAATTACTTGTAGTTATAGCCTGTCTTCCCTTTACCTTGTAATAATTCTTAATTCTTTTGACAAGCATTAATTAATGAGGAATTAATGATGCATAACCTTTGCATCATGAGTCAGTACACTGATCATGTCCTTGTATAAAGTAAACATAATAAGAATTCTTCTTCATATTTGATTTGTTGAAGCATTAAAACCAGCTTGCATGGCATAAGTTGTTTTCCAACTTTTCAGGATTGTGTTGCACCTCCCACACAATAACTTTTAAAAAATATTGTCCATTGGTTAAAAAAAAAAGAAAACCATAGTCAAAATTTATTTTTTATGTAAGAAATTCTTCGGTGGCTAGATGTGGTCAAGTTTTCAAAAATGGGACTTGTACCCTTATGAAATAGATTTCAGAATGATTCATCCTACTTCCTTCATGTGAAATTTCAGTGAGAAGACAGCCATTTATAAAGAAGAGGGCCTTTATTAGATACTGAATCTGCTGATGCCTTGTTCTTGGACTTCCCAGATTCCAGAACTGTGAGAAATATAGTTCTGTTGTTTATAAATCACTCTATCTTTAGTATTTTCTTTTAACATTTCCAGTAGACTAACACATTGAATATTCTCTGTTCCTCATTTGAAAGTCTGAAAATAGTCCTATTGGACAGTACTATTGTGAGAAGTACTACCCAGATAGCTGTGTCTTATATTCCAAGGTTTGGGAGTAGGTTGAACTGACAGTGAGGCACGGTGGAACAACCAGGCTTGATTGAATTCCATGAGTCTTGGTCATAGGCAGTGAGTTTTGTCACAGTAAGAAATGAAAATACATCATATCCAGTTAAATTTGAATCACTTCTAATATCTTTTGCACTGGGATAAAAGAAAAATATTGCACAGACAATATTTACACTAAAAAGCACTTGTTGTTTTTCTGAAATAAATTCTAAGTATCTGTATTACATACTTATTTAATTATATTTCTATGGTATTTTGGCTTTACTTAACACTTCTTTGTTTTGCAGACCTCGCTTATAAAATTACTTGTAGTTATAGCCTGTCTTCCCTTTACCTTGTAATAATTCTTAATTCTTTTGACAAGCATTAATTAATGAGGAATTAATGATGCATAACCTTTGCATCATGAGTCAGTACACTGATCATGTCCTTGTATAAAGTAAACATAATAAGAATTCTTCTTCATATTTGATTTGTTGAAGCATTAAAACCAGCTTGCATGGCATAAGTTGTTTTCCAACTTTTCAGGATTGTGTTGCACCTCCCACACAATAACTTTTAAAAAATATTGTCCATTGGTTAAAAAAAAAAGAAAACCATAGTCAAAATTTATTTTTTATGTAAGAAATTCTTCAATAGTTGATATTCATTTTAAAAGATAATTATTGCAAGTGTTAAGATAATTACTCATTTCAAGTCAGAATTTTGTTTCTTGTTCAAAAGTGAATTATGCTTTGCTCTCTCATGGAAATTGTTGTAAGTTCTGCCCTACATTGCACTGTATCAGTGCAGGCATGACTGAGGACAGTTTATATGAGGTTAGGATATTGTTTGTGTATTTGAACAGAGGGTATGAGTGAACAAAATTGTGGTGACTGTGCATAAGACTAGAGTGGGGCCAATGAGACCAGATGAGGGTTGTGGGCACTGACTCCCGGATTATTAGTCAAGATAAAGGTGATTAGCAGTTAAGTTATTAAGAATAAAGTATCGGGGCTGATAGGTGGTGTGGTGGTTAAGGGTGCTAGACTCCCACATGGTCAACCATGGTTAGAATTCCAGACTTGGTGGCTTGCTTTCTCACTTTCTCTCTCTCTCTTTCTTTCTCTGTCCTAATCTGATCAAATTAAAGTAAATAAATAAATCAATCAAATTTCAATGAAATAATTTTAAAAAATGAGTAAAGTATCATTGTGAACTGTGTCGTACATTACTGCCACATTTCTCCATCAAATATAATCCATGTCTGACCATTTCAGCTCAATTTACACTCCTTTAAAATTTCAAAACAAAATGATTGCTGTTTTGTGAGTTACGTATCAATTAAATTGTATTAACAACTTTGTTTTAGTTGTTACTGAGGGACTTCATCCCCAAAGTCCTAGAAAGATTCCAGATTGTACCCCGTCCACATAGTGAACCTTAAATCGCTTTTGGGATAGAAGCATCCTCTAGGCAGCACACACTTCAGGTTTTCCTGGTGCATCATGTCTGGTTCTTTAAAGATTCTTTACTTGTGGAAAGACTGTAACGAGCCCCAGCTTCCATCTTTACTGGAAATTATTTCTATTTTTCCCACTGTTTATAGATTTTTACAACAGCAGTGGCAGATGCTGATTTTAGTAAGAACTAAGAAGATTGTTCTTTTTTTTTTTTTTTTAGTTACCATAATAAAATTGTTGAGATGGAATTTATGAGACTAGCAATCTCATAAGTAAGTCTTCTGTTTCTGGCATATTAATATTCGAAATACGCTATATTGTATTGAAATGAGGGACATAAACAATCACAGCAATGCTACATGTAAGACTTTTTGAGTGATCTCTTATTATGGTTATTTTGTTATAAATATGTGCAGAACAGCTATTAGAGCAGCAGAAGAAACTGATTTCTATGCAGGAGAAGGTAATACATATTTCCTCATACCTGGTGTAAAAGAACAAATTATGACATTTCTTATTTTATACATTCACTTATGGTTTGATTTTTAGATTAAGTATATACCAGACCTAAATGCCCATGAACAGATGAAAAGATTGAAAAAGTGTGGCAAATATATTCTATGGAATACTATTTAGCCATACAAAACAATAAAATCCTGGTCTTTGATAGAAAGTGGTCGAATATGGAAGATTTACTGCTGAGTGAAGCCAGTCAGGCTATGAAAGAAAGGTATTGTATGTATCCATTTAATATATATCAACTACCTGCACTCTGTGGTAGAGACTGAAAGATTGGAGGACATAAAACCTTGAAAATAGTATGGACACTGGAAGGAGACAGTGTGGAAAGAGGGAGGGAGAAGGAAAGATAGTAGAGAAAGAAATTAGGGGGGAAAATAGAGAGAAAAGACATTTGTGGGACACAGTAATGGTTTATTACCACTTGATAGCATCATGTACAGTATTCTCAACTGGGACTGGTCTGAGATGTATTTCATGTTGGGTAAATATTCTATACAAGCCAAATGATGTATAGCTATCAAATGCATAAAATAATAATGATAAAATAAAATTTATGCAAAAAAAGATGGACATGCTGGAGTTTTTCTGAAGTCTACTTGTTATTAATTTTGTGTATCAGGTAGAGCAATAGAGTGACCTCGATAAACTTCCTACATTGCGCTAAAAAAGTTAAAGAATCATTTTACCTGAAAATGTTTTCCATTATAAACAGTTCTGATGGTTTTGTTAATATTCTTAGGTTATTGCAGGTGAGGGTATTTACCTTAAATTACAAATAAGAAAAAATAATTTTTCTAAAAACATACCTTTTCCATTTGTTCTTTTAGCCATGAAACTTCTCTGAAACAGGTTAAATTTACAATAGAAGCAGGACTGACTTATACCACTTTGTCTTAGTAACTAAAAAGTGATTTTTAATAAGGAAAACATATTAGATGTGAAGAAAAAAAATAGGATATAGATACATATAATGGATAAAATGGTCAAATATTTTTTGGCCAGTTTATACACTTTATATTTGCTCAGGATTGTTTGGTCCAGAATGTAATGGTGACATTGCATTAAAATAATTTAAAATTCATAATGTAAATAGGATATATGTTTCTAACCCAGTCACATGTATTATTAATCTATCCTTTTTCAAGGATTTTTAAAAATATAAATAGCTATAGCCTCTTTCATTAAATCTAAAAGTCTAACTGATTTTAACTTATTCTTATGCTATTAGTGAATCCAGTTAAAGGTCCTTATTACTCATAAAGAAGCCACTTAAGAATGCAAATGATTCTTACAGATACTCTTGTAACATCCACGTGCATTCCAGTCACTATATAATTCACCCGTGAGAGAAAACATTAACATGAAAAAGTCTGATCAGTCTTCTGTGACAGAATTTGTCCTGCTAGGGCTTTCTGGGTATATCCTGTTTGAGGGCATTTACTTTGTGCTGGTCCTGTGTATGTACCTTGTGATTCTGCTGGTTAATGGAGTGGTCATCATTGTAAGTGACTATGATTCCCACTTGCACACCCCCATGGACTTTTTCCTCACAAATTTAGCATTCTTGGACATTTGCCTCTCTAGTTCTTATTCCCTTATTTCTCAGTAGCTTCTTAATTTCAAAGAAAACCATTTCTGAGGCCTGCTCTTGGCATGCTTCCTCTCGTGTGTAGAACTCTAGGCAATGAGAGTATCTTTGGAATTTTTGCCACTCCATTGCCCAGCACTCTAGCTGCCTGGGCTCACCCAACAAACTGGGACATGAGGGCCTCTTCTCATGTGTACACCCCTATTCCCTGAGAGTAACTGTGGAACTTCCAACACTCCATTGTCCAGTGCTCTGGTGGTCTGGGCTGGCTCCACCCACTGGGAGACTAAGGCCTGGTCTCAGTAGACCTCCTCTAGTGAGTGCATCCCTAGACCCTGAGAGTAATTTTGGGACTTTTTGCACACCAGACCACACACTTCACCTTGATTTTCTTCACTAAGCTGTATCTTCTTAGCTTGGTACCACCTTATCAAGAGCCAAGCATTTGACAGAGGAATGAAGCACCCGAAGTTACCCATGACTGCTTTGACCAGGGGATATAGCACTCCAATAGGAACACACCTAGGAACAGAATTGGAAGAGCAAAATTTTCTCTTCCAATACTGTAAATCTACTCCAAAAAAAAAAAAAGTAGGAAAAAGTGAATACTACATCGGATGACCAAAAACCAGTGCAGATCTCAAAGACATATGAGAAAACAACGGGGTAATTCACCAAGTGAGCACAGTAGCCCCTCACCAACAATGGGCAGCACAGAGGAATACACAGAAATGTCACAAAAAGAATTCCAAATATTCATCATGACAAACTCAATGAGCTGAAGAGAATATAGACAATCACTTCCAGGATGAGAAAAATCACTTCAGGACATGAAAGGGAAACTTCATAAAGAGATAGACACCCTAAAAAAGAATCAAACAGAACTTCTGAAAATGAAGAATACAATATAAGAAATTACAATCTCCCTAGAAAGCATTGCCTGCAGAAAGACAAAGTTTTCAACATAGACCAAACAACCAAAATAATGAAAAAAAAAAAAAAAAGAACAACAAAATGAAGAAAATGTATGGGAAATTTTAGACACAGTGAAATGCCCAAATATCTGTATAGTGCATATTCCAGAAGGTGAAGATCCTGATAAAGACATGGAAAACCTCTTTTATGAAATACTATCTGAAAATTTTCCAAATATAGGGAAACATGGAGAAATTTAGACCCCCAAAATAAAAAGCACTCCACATAGAATCAACACAAAATGATCCTCCTCCCAGCACATCATAGCCAGATTGGTAAAACTTAAAGACAAAGACAATATTCTAAAAATGGCAAGGGATAAATGTCAAGTTACTTATAAAAATTATCCCATTAAGCTAACATCTGACTGCTCAGCTGAAACAATGAAGGCAATTCCACTCTTAGGCATTTACCCAAAGGATAGAAAAACCTTCCGTTGGAAAGACACTTGCACATCCATGTTGATTACAGCATTATTTAAAATTGCTAGGACATGGAATCAACCCAAATATCCAAAAATAGATGAGTGGATTGAAAAACTGGGATACGTACTCTATAGAATACTACTCAGCAAAAAAACAAACAAACAAACAAAAAACAAACAAACAAAACAATGAGACCCTGGCATTTGATACAACATGGATAAATATGGAAGACCTGATGCTTAGCAGAGCAAGCCAGCGTATGAAAGACAGATTTTGTATCTCCCTATTCAAGATATACCAAATGTTTGTGCTTTTAGAAACTGAAAGTTTAGAAGGTATAGTATAGGGATGACAACTGTAGATACTAGATATAGTAAGGAAAAGCGGATACAAGGTCAATATTATTAGAGGGGGAGAGAGAAGGGGAAACAGGGAAAATATGTTTAATTGACACAAAAATGAAAATTTATTTACTGGTAATAAGGTATATGGTAATATCTTCGCTTTGATTGATATACACTGTATTCATACTGGACACAGCAATGCTGTATACTGTAAAGATATGTAATGATTAAATGCAAATTTTAAAAGTAAATTCATATAAAAAAGAAAAAACACACCAGGCACATGTGTACATGTGCCCAAAATTCCAAGAGGAAGAGGAATACTGCCATGGTCATTCTCCTCTGGGGGAACGTTTCTCACTTTTCCTCTCTCTTTCTCTCTGGTGTGGACATGTTGTGCTCTATAAGAAAGAAATATATAATTTGTACTATTAATTTTTTCAGCAATTGCTTATAAAAGAAATATTTACCCTATTGTTTTATCCATTCCTCATGATTTTTTCAATATATTTTATTCGGGACCAGCAGTTAGCGTAATGGCTATGTCGCTGGATGCCCATGTAGTCGACCGCAGTTCACGTCCCGGACCCAGGACTGGGCGTGTGTGCGTGCATGCCCAAGATCCCAAGAGGAGAACGGAGGAGAAGGGATTGCAGTGTAGCCATTTCCCCTGGGGGGTGATTTCTCGCTTTCAGTCTCTCTGTCTCTCTCTGTCTGTCTGGTGAGCACACGTGCCCTATAG
>NW_006159776.1:93841-140114 GCF_000334495.1 Tupaia belangeri chinensis | reverse complement strand
AAAATATATTTTACTCAATCTTTTAATCTTCTTTTATTTTCTTCTACATTTAAAGATTATCTGTTATTTTATAAAAAGCTTGCACCTACCATCCTAACCTATTTCCTGGCTTTAAGCAAAATTCCTTGGTATTTCTTTGATTTAAATTAAAACTGTTTTTCTTAATAGTAGCGAGTGAACTCACCATTGAAAGTAGTTAGATTATGTATGAAATTGTGTGATCAATACAAGGTGGGTGGGAAAGGAATGGAAGACAATTGTAGACACCAGAGATAGTGTGAGAAGAGGGTGGGAAAGGACAGAGGGTCAGAAAGAGGGGTAAAAATAATTCTAGGAACTAGAAATGGAAAATTTTTTATAATAACAGTATAGAAAGCAAACATAGATACCAGAGACAGTGTGGGAGGAGAGTGGGAGATGGCAGAGGGTAAGAGATAGGAATCAAGGATGGGGGGAGAAAAAGCAAAACATACAGAAAACAAGAAGTGGAAAATTATTTGCTGACAATAAAACAAAAACAAAAACAAAAACAAAAACAAAAACAAAAACAAAAACAAAAACAAAAACAAAAACAAAAACAAAAACAAAAACAAAAACAAAAACAAAAACAAAAACAAAAACAAAAACAAAAACAAAAACAAAAACAAAAACAAAAACAAAAACAAAAACAAAAACAAAAACAAAAACAAAAACAAAAAACCTTTTCGAACCTCTCCAAAAAAATAAAAAATAAAAAAAATAAAAAGGGACCAGCAGTTGAGCAGTTGGCATAATGGCTATGTTGCTGGACTCCCATGTAGGTGACCACAGTTCGAGTCCTGGATGGTGGCTTAAACTCATGCTGGGCACGTGTGTGTGCATGCCCAAGATCCCGAAAGGAGAATGGAGGAGAAGGGATTACGGTGTGGTCATCCACCCTTGGAGGGTGATTTCTTGCTTTCTGTCTCTCTGTCTCTCTCTTTCTGGTGAGCTCACAGCACCCTATAGCAAAAACCTCTCCAAAAAAAGAGAAAAAATCTTTTGTAATTGTAGTTTAGTAAAGAAAATAATACATCAGTTTTTTATTTCCCTGTATTAAATCAGGTTTTTAGACCATATTTTATATCTATTAGTTTTTTTAAGAGAGATTTTAGTTATAGGGCACGTGCAGTTGCCTGTGAGACTGAAATAGTAGGACAGAATATGAGAAATCACCCTCCCAGAGGGCATGGCCATGCCACAATGCCTTCTCATCGATTTTGCTCTCAGGATTTTGGCCATGTAGGCACACACACCCAGCATGAGTCTCAAGCCTTCTGGTTGGTCAATTGAACCATGGTTGGACATGTAGCGGTCCAATGATGTAACCATTACACTATCTGCTAGTTTTAAATTTTTTAATTAATGAATTTATTCAACAGTTAATTACTGCCAACTTGACATTAGACTTCATACAGAGGACAATAAACCATGGTTCTGCCATTTGGAAAATGTTAGAAGTTAACAAATGATTATACTGTAATCATTTGTACAATTAAGAAAAGTTAATGCAGCAGAGATCAGGTCAGCATGGAAATGACAAACTCTGGAAGATTTTGGACTCCCACCTGGCTGACCATGACTTGAGTCCTGGACTTAGCAGCTTGCTTTCTTGCTTTTCTTTCTCTCTCTCTGTCTCTCATCAACTTCAAATAAAATATAAAATAAAAACAATAAATAAAATTAAATTTAAAAATTCTTGGAAGAAAAAGGAATGGCTTCAGTTGCATGTGACCCTGAATAAATCACTGTTACTAGGGGACGTTCATTTTTCATGGACCAGAACTCTGTTTCATTCTTACAACAGATCCAACTCCACCAAGAAAAATATGGACTAAGTATGAGAAGAAGATAATTTTTTTTTCCAACGAGATTTTAGCCTTAGGGCTTGTGTGCTTGGCAGAGAGAGAGAGAGACAGATTAAGTGAGAGGAAAAGTGAAAACTCAGCCCACAGGAGTGCTGGCCACGCTGGCAGCCTTCTACTCCTGGATCTTGGGCACATACACACATGCTCCCAAAATGAGTTTTAAGCCACTGATTCTGAGACTCAAACTGTGTTTGGCTGACTGAGAATCCAGTTAAATAACTGCTAGGCCATCTGATGATCTTGAACAGATGACTTCTTAAAATAAAAAGATACATTTTTATACCCAAACAGGGGATACTAGATAGACCAAAATTACACACACACACACACACACACACACACATATACCCTTTGAGGAGACTAAGAAGAAAAGGAGGAGAGAGTTGAAAGAGAAAGAAAGAAGGAAGGAGGGAGAAAGGGAGAAGAGATTAAGACAGATGGAGGCAGAAATGTTTCATCTATGGCTACTTCTTGGTCCAAGGAACCAAGAGGTGGAGATGTATATAACTAAAATGCATGAAACAAAAGATGACATGAAAAATTTTCCATGAATATTCTCTGTATAAAATAGAGAGTCACACATATGGCTTTATAAATGCATATCTGTATTCTAACTGGATTCCAGAGCTTCATCTGTGAATAACAGAAACATATATTTTCCTCAAAACTAGATATGTGCTTTATTGAATTTCATATTTTTAATAAATGCAGGTGTCTGCTCAGAATTTTCTTTGCAGCCTCTTTGACTTCCTTATTCCTCAGACTGTAGATGATGGGGTTGAACATTGGTGTAACAACTCCATAGAACAGTCCCATGATTTCATCAGATACCTTTGTATCTTTTGACTTGGGCTTCATGTACATAAAAAGGGCTGAACCATAGAATAAAATGACCACAGTCAGGTGGGCTGAACATGTAGAAAAGGCTTTCTTTCTCCCTTCGGCAGAGTTAAGTCTCAGGATGGTAGAGAGAATGAAAACATAGGAAATAAAAATTGACAGTAGAGGAAACATCAAAATAACAATACTTGCCACTGTCATGATAAGGATATTGATGGTGATATCTGAACATACGAGTTTAAGAACAGCTAGCAATTCACAGGTAAAATGGTCAATGACATTATTCCCACAGAAAGGCAACACTATTGTCATGGTTGTTTGCACAAGGGAGATCATATAGCCTGTGATCCAAGACCACGTAGCCATATGCAAATATCGCACTCTATTCATGATGATGGGATACCTCAGTGGATTGCAAATGGCCACATATCGGTCATAGGCCATCACAGCAAGGAGGACACACTCAGTGCAACCCAAGCCAAGGGAGATAACCATCTGTAGAATACATCCAAGGAAGGAGATGGATATTTTCCCAGTTCTAAATATGATGAGCATTGGAGGAACAAAAGAGGAGGGGTAACAGATGTCCAAGAATGAGAGGTTTCCAAGAAAGAAGTACATGGGAGTGTGGAGGCGAGAATCCAGGACACTGACTATAATGAGGAGGCTATTTCCCAGGAGGATTATCAAGTACATGATGAGACAGAGCATGAACAAAGAAAGCTGGAGCTCTGGGTATCTGGAAAGTCCCACCAGAAGGAATTCGGTCACAGTAGAGAAATTCTCTGTCTTCATGTGTTTGTTATCTACAAATTTTATATAGGGAGATGACTTGGGGAAATTTAAATTTACTGCTTAGTTCTAGAAGTTACTTTAACTTGTATTATTCCCTTTAATTTTTAGAATAGCTCTGTGAATCAGGAAATACATGAATATAATTTCAAATCTATTGAGAACAAAACTGAAGTACTTAGAGATTAATTTTTTGTAGGACTACACTGGCCTAGACCAGGCTACCAAGAACCCCATAATTATGCCATGAAATATCAGACCTCTAGTAAAATAATATAGAGCAGCATAATTCCAAATGTGCATATAGAGAACTCTTATTACTAATGAATATTATGAAATAAAATGTGTTTTCTAATGAAACATAGTATAAACAATTAGCCCATATTATTTAGCTTATGAGTGACTTTAAGTAAGTTATACCTTTCCAATTTAGTTAGCTCATATTAAAATATGGAGAAGAAATAAGTCTTTGGAAAATCATTGCATTAAATTAGATAAATATCTAAAGTACCCATCATGTGGTTAAAATATTTTATCTGTAATTTTATAATCATATATATAGTAGATTTCTCCACAGACTCAGAAAGAAAAATATTCTTCCATTCTCTGTCCATATTTGGATGGATGTGGCTAATCCTCCTGTCTGAGCTGATGGCAAGAATGAAACATAGATTTGGTTAATGAAAAATAAACATCCCCCTAGCCAGAGTGATTAATTCAGAGTAGCACATGACCTACCCATGTAATTGGATATTAACTGCAGGAATGTTGCCTGATATTAAATCAGAAAAATACTACACTTTTTAAAAACTTTTTTTTTTTCCTTCTATGAGAAAGAGAAAGAGAGCTTGCAAGAGACCCTTAACAAGGTCTTGACACACTGCTATTGGCCCCTCCCTGCACCTCAGGCATGCAGCCAGCCAGGATCATAGGTGAGCATGGTGTATTTAGGTCTACAAGAGACTAAACTCCAGAGATTCCTTTCTGGCTCCAGCATTGTACATAATTGGCCTGATGTCTGTGACTAGGGTAAGAATTATTGTTTCTTCAAGGTTCTCTCAAGTGGTAGAATATGTGGCTTCTTCTGGCTATCTTTGCCAGTTCATAGGAGAACCAGATTGAGACTGAAATCACCAAAGTAGAAAGGATAGCTGAAGGGGAAATAATAGTGTATTCTTGATGTCATTTTAATTATTGGATCAAGCTGGCTCTATAGACATTGATGCTTGCACTTACTTATTACGTGAGCCAATAAAGTTCATTCTAAGAAAACTGTTTGAGTTCTCCAATATTTACAATTATAATAGTCCTGCTTAATGCATTCCCTTCTATTCCCTAATTGTTTTTCTACCTCATTAACTCCCAGCTTTAATTTTCCCTGCGAATTCATTTTCCTAACTTGTTCTGAGTCCCTTCCTCCTTTCCTCATCTTGTGACTAGGCTTCCACATTCCTGAATGTCAATGCTTATCTCTACTTACATTGGTGCATGGATTTGTATTCCTCAACGTATGAATTGAGGCAGTTTTGATTTATTTGAGCACAGCTATTTTGAATTTGGAGGTGGAAGAAGAGAAGGAACCTCTTTTTTATTGTTCTAAATAGCATTACACTTAGCATTTGTATATTGGGTAGGTAGTTTTTTATGAGACAGACATTTTTGTTATAGAGCACTTGTACTCCCGAAGTGAGACAGAGAAACAGAAAGTGAGAAATCACTGTCCATGGGGAATGGTCAATACAATCCCTTCTCCTCCACTCTCTTCTCGGGGTCTTGGACACAATCAGTATAAATTTTAAGCCACTGGTTTGGACTTGAACTGTGGTTGACTATGTGGGAGTTCAGCGGTGTTACCATTATGCCATCTGCTGGTCCCAGGAAAATGAGTTCTAAAGAGAAAGTGGTGAAGAAACAGGGGCTCTCTTTTCTACCTGTGTCATATGAGGGAGGCCATTTTTCTGATATCTACGGCCAACACGAGAAACCGGGAAAAGTAACCTTATTTTCACTGAATTGTCCCATTATAAAAGCTCTAGTTTAATCTCCCTATCTTCTATGTCATTTCCATTATTTTCCATCTCATGACTTAGTCAAGTGACTAATTATTGCAGGAAAGTTTTTCTCCTTGGTAATCTTCATCAGTTTAGCTTAAAATGTCAATGATTCAATAAAACAATATGGTAGGAGGCAAAACAGTGAACTAGCTTTGTTATATGACTTCAAGAAAATTCCACTCCAACCAGATTGCCACCTCTAAATTCTTATTGGAAATTCTAGAACCATTACTGACCCTTCCTACCCAAGCTCTGCAATAACCATGCTAAACTCACTTCGATTTACAATTGTTCTTCTTTACACTTTTATACACAGTCTTATCTTAAATGGAAGCCAAAATTGCTTGTTATGTAATAATCATTATTATTTAAAATTGTGTTTTGAAATATCTATCCAATAGATATATTATTATTCCTTGAAAATGTTGAAAATGTGGAACTGCCACTTAGATATGCTATATGTGAAAAGAGTCTTTTCATTTGTCATACTACTGAAAATTATCATGAAGAAGAGTTAAGCTCAAGAAAAATGCACATGATATAAGACATGATAAAAGTAAATTTTATGGAAATATATATTTCACAGTTTTGTATATATGTAGCTGGAAGAAAGCATACCAAAATACTAAGTCTCGTGTTCTTGAACATTTAATTTTGTGGTATTTAACATTTTAACATCTTTTCATATTCTTTCATATTTTAGTCAATGTACCTCTTATTTCTGATTGTAAATATAAGAAAATATTTAAAAATTTTAAGTAGGGTACTGCCCTTGCACAAAGACTGGCTTCTTTTTACTCTTTCTCATGATTAGATGATCACTAAAGAGGCAAAAATATATAGATATTTGTTTTTCCCATCTTTTTCCAAAACCCAAGAAGGGGAAAGAACAATCAATGCAAAGTAAATTTGACTGATATTTTCTATTGCTTATGACAGACCAATTTATGCCATTTAATGTTCTGATTTTAACCAACAAACTTTACAGATATATTTTTTCTGATAACATGTACTGACGAAGTCCCAGTTTTGTCCAAGGAATTCTAGAGTCCATCAATCATTTAGATATTGACCAAGGTCAGTAGTACAAATAAAATGCACTGAAAAGCATGAACAGTATCACTTAAAAAAGAAAGATGAATACCTGGTAGATTGAAGGTATCTGGGAGAAATAACCAGTGCTTCTTTCTCTCTATCCAAAAAAATGTAAAGTTTCAATTTCTTGACTCCCTGAGTTTGTCTGTCTCCCCAAAGGCTCCGTCTTTGATTATTTTTCTCCAGTGGGCATTATCTATGGAAGAAAATAAAACTCAGACTCATAGATGATGTGTATATATATTTATCTTCTGCCTGAATTTGCCAACAGAAGGGAGTAGTACCTTGTAAGATATTTGAATTAGACTGGTATGTCACATTTGGCCCAAGGAGCCCCTTGTATCAGATTGTGACATCCTGGAAAATTTCCTTAGGAGAAAATTCTCAGCAACAAGTTTGCATCCTAAGGAATCAGTTACCTAATAAACCAGTTACTTCTATTATTTCTGAAGCAGGTTTATTCTTCACAATACATCGGAGATCTCCAGTGCTTGTCCAAAAGAATAAGCTCTTGTGGGCCACAAAAGGAGCTAATATTGAATAAGATAAGACAAGTAAAGTCACTGGTAAAAAGAGAGGGTCGCTTCTTTTTCTGCATGGTCTTAAGAACTCTCCAGATTTTCTTACTAAGATTTCTGTGTGTAAACCAAGTGTAATGTTTGTTTCTAGGAACACAGAAAAAGGTTTTTAGCTCTTTTTAGTAAGAGCTTTTATCTGAGTTTCTTGTTTAGTGCTGGAATTGATTCATCTAGCCCACACTGCATTCTCTGACCATCTGTAAGCCTATTTGGGGGCAGGGGAGGGGCTTCCTTGTCATTTTCTTACCCCTCTATCCTGACTGCTAATAAAGCCTGTATGTGAAAATGTACTGTGTTCTAGTAAATACAGAGGACCAAGAGTTCAATATAGCTCTGTGACCTATCAACTGTATAGTCCTTGCATGAGACATTTTACTGCCCTCAATAAGATGTGTCACCTGCATAATAAAATAATACCTATTTTATAAAATCATGAAGACTAATATGATATAGGTGGTAACTCTTTCCATAGAAAAGTGCATAACACCTGTAAACTTAATCTTTACTTGCAGGCATTTCCATTTATCTGTTTAATTATTATTATTATTATTATTATTATTATTATTATTATTTTGGAGAGGTTTTTGCTATAGGACAAAATCTTTCATCAGAAAGACAGAGAGAGACATAGAGATAGAAAGCATGAAATCACGACCCAGGGGAGATGGCCATGCCACAGTCTCTTCTTCTCCATTGTCTTCTCAGGATCTTGGGCATGCCTGACACATGCCCAGCATGAGTTTAAGCCATCAGGTCCAGGACTCGAACTGCAGTTGACTACATAGGAGTGCAGTGACATAGCCATTATGCCAACTGCCGGTCCCACATTTCCTTTTTAATCCCAAGGAAAAATTAGTAATTTGAAATGATGTTCATAGTGTTGTAGTGGTGATATGTAACAAACCTCAAAGAGGCCCTTATTAGAAGTTTCTAGTTCAAGTCCTGGGACCTCCTTGATTATTCTGGGCACACTCTTAATCTGAGACTGACTGAGGCTAGATTTAGATCAGGACATCATTACTCTGTTGGGGATACTCAAACCCTACACTCATAGTAGAATTAAAAACAAAAATACCTAAAAGAAAATGAATTTCACAGCTACCCAAGATACTTCCTTTGTTTGATAGTTATTTTTGTCTGTATTTCTTTTTAATGGTTTCATTTAGAAATTTTTACTTAAAAAGACAGAGGAACTTTCACAAACCAGAAGAGACTAAAGAAATAACATTTATATATAGCGTGTGGAATTCTGAAGAGGATTTAGCATGTAAAAAGACATTAGTAGAAAATTGCAAGGATTCAAATAAAGTTTGTTGTATAATAAATAATATACCAGTTAATTACTTAAGCTTGCTAATTGTACTGTGGCTATGTAAGGTGTTGCATAAGAAGTGAGATGAGATATATAAAGGAACTCTTAATACTTCTTTTGCTGTCTTTCTGAAAGTTTCAAATCAGTTTGAAGTAAGACATTTAAAAATAATGTATTCAAAATTTATGATTTTGATTTTCCATTTTCTTTCTGAAACACGTCTTTACAACTCTGCCTCAAAACTTCCTATTTAATTCTTAATGTAGGAATCTTACCTTCACCACACTTCACTGGTAGAATGTATTGTTGGGACTTCAGTTTCTAAAAAGAGATAAACTATAATTAGACATAGCATATTTATAGTTTTATAATATTCCGTTCTCAAGTATTTTACTGACTTCTTTATTTCTAGATAGTAAATTCTTTATGTTTGCACTTTTTCAATCTAGTTGAGATTTTAACTATTTTATTTTAAATTTTTTTCTTTCTTTCTCTTTCTTTCTTTATTTCTTTCTTTCTTTCTTTCTTTCTTTCTTTCTTTCTTTCTTTCTTTCTTTCTTTCTTTTCTTTTTTTGAGCTATTGTTATGCTCTGGGACCCAATGTTAAGAATCCCACCATTCTAATACTACCATTCTATTATTATGGTAGTATTAAGAGAACAGAACAAGGTAAGAAAAAAGAGGGTAACATCCCTCCTCGAATGTTCTGTTATTGATTTTTATAATAGTAAACACTGCAGGTGCACTCTGAACTCTGGGCCCAAAAAATTTCCAGAGAATGCATCAGTGTCTCTAGTAGCCAATTTAAGCCTGTTTTCTTTAAAGGGACTCTGTAATCCCAAAAGTGATTTAAAGTGGTATCTTTAAACTTTCTGGAAGAGTAGCTCTTAAAGCTTTAGAGACAATGTCTCAAAGACCTAATTATACCTAACTTATTAAGCATAGATTAATTTTAAAAATAAATTTTAAAATATCTGATGAAATAAACAACATGTACTTATCATAGAACATCTGGATAATTTAGAAAGATTAAATAAAGAAATTAAATTTATTCATAATTTAAGATAGAGTAATTACTAATATTTTGGTATCTTCACATGCATATTATGAATAATGGAAAAAACAGTTTACTCCTACTTTAGTCTCAACAGAGCACATCAACACCTCATTTCTGTGGCAGAAGCGGGATTTTCTCCCCACACAAAGCATTTTCAGATATTACCAAGGTATTCTATACTTTAACTTTTTCTGACCCTATCTACTTTGAATTGTCATCAGATCCCCAAGGTAAGGGCCCAGTTCCACTAGACTGCTCCATGAGTCAGATGCTAAATTTCAAGTCTGGGCCTCAAGTGCTCCTGTTAACTGACTCTTTGAGGTACTAACAGACTTTTTGAGTTTGATAATGTGCTAGAATGATTCACAGAACTCACAGTACCAGAGCATTTATGTTTATTTATGTCTGTTATAAATGAATTTAACACAGGAAGAGCCAGATGAAAGATAAATACAGGGCAAGGTATAGGGCTAGGGGAGAGGGCACATGTGCTTCTTCCACACTGTGCAAGTCTGTCCTGTTTCTCATAGCAGAAAGATCTGAGTCTAAATTTATAAAAACAGAGGTTTATTCAGCTCACTGTTTAAAGGTTCATGGTCAGTAGGCTACATCTTCTGAAGGTCTTCCCACTGGGGGATAATATGGAGGAGGCAAGTGCTTGAGCAGAATAGAGCATATTTCTGTCTGTTTCATTCTGGGCAGTATATAAAAAAACATAAGATGACCCTGAAAGATGGAAAGAAGAAAGAATATTAGCTAGGCTAATATAATTTTTCTTGAGGCTCAAGGAAGCACAGGGTTCTAGGTGTCAAGCATTTTGTTTTTTTATCTTCTCCATATCCCAGACTAAGTGCTAGGTAAGCCCATCTTGGAAACATCAATGGAAACAAACAAGAAAAAAACACTAAGAAAATCTTGATCTCTTTAGGCAGAGGAGTGCCTTATCAAGAAAGAAAATAATTTGGTAATAATTACCCATTTCCAGCCAAACAGAGGGGAGAACAGTATCCCTCCTGTCCCCCTGTATCAAGCAAAGATCAAAGAGCTTAAATCCACCCTTTCCAAACTATAATGGATAGTCATCTCCAGCAGACAGGATTTCAGGGGAGGCTTAGTGGAGAGTCAGGACTTTGATCAGCCCAATCATGTTCACTGAGTCTTGAAGGTCATGTTAGGAGCTCAGACTTTCACTTCATCTGGCATGAATGAAGCACTGACTCCCTTTCCTAATGAACAGGTTTGAGATGACTGCTAAAACACAAGATTCAGATATAAAATATCATTTAATTTTATCAAAATTAACCACAATACAAATGAATATATCTCTTCATAAAAAAAAAAACACAGGAAAACCTCAATTTTTGAAATAAAAAGGCAATTTGTAGTAGAAGAAGGCCACAAGCAAAAAAAGAAAAGTAATGAAGCTGTGAGAGAAACTCATGATAAAAAATGAACATTCTGTTCATGACATAGCTGCATTATGGTACAGATAACAGTTTTGATAAACTTTAGCCTCCGAAAATGGTTGAGGTTCTGTCTCCGTTGAATTAAAATGTAAGAAAACATGATCCTTATCTAATTAAGGTGATGAAACTAAAATTTCTAGATACACCGTGAAATAAAATTTTATTCATAATTCAAATAAAATACATCCATAGTTAAAGGAATAAATTATTTTAAGGAGCTGAAGATGCTTGAATCAGATTAGATGCCTGTGCTTAGATTTTTTTCACTTTCATGTTATATCTAGTTGACTACAGTATGAGGAAAAGAGGTAAAAGCAGTTGCAAAAGTTGTTATTATAAATCTTTATGCTCTTCCACAGTGGCAAATACACTGATTCATGTTAATACGATACAGGCTTAATGGTCCATGAACACCAATACCCCGGCATAATGATGGAAGACCCTCATTTTAACTATGTCTGAAATATACATGAAAAATATGAAGAAATGCACACATACATGTAGAAATTTATTGTTAAGTTATTGACTTTTGCAAATGTACAGGGTGAAAAGTCCAACTGTCTGCCATCTGCAAGCTGGAGACCTAGAAAAACTGGTGGTGTACTTCAAAGACCTGAGAGCCTGAGAGCCAATGGTGTAGATTGCAGTCCAGATCAGAGGGCCTGAGAATAAGGAGTCCGTCGGGCAAGAGAAGATTTTGTTGTCCCACCTCAGACAGTCAGGCATACCGAATGCAACTTCTCTTTGCCTTTTTGTATCTATTAAGTCCCTGGAGAGATTGGAGGATACCTACCCACATTAGAGAGGGCCATGTGCTTTACTTAGTTCACCAATTCAAATGTTAATCTCTTCTGGAAACTACCTTATAGACAAACCCAGATATAATGTTTAATCTGTTTTCAAGGTTTCCCCTGGCCCAATCAAGTTAACATGAAAAATTAATCATAAAATATAATATCATACAGTCTACAATAACAAACTTGTCATAATTTGCTTGTTTCTCATCACTATTAGAATTTGATTTTGGTAATTACATGGAAATGTCAAGTATAATGTAATACTTTAGTAAACAGATCCTTTATGAAATAGAGAATCTTTGTTTCTGTTGGCATTCTACAAAGTTATAGTAGTGTAGAATTAACGTGTGTTAAAAGAAGAAAACAGCCAATTTAACTGAGTGGAGTTTTAATTGAGCAAATCTTAACATGATTATCAGCAGTTGTCCCTGAACAATTTCTGGACAAGTCAGTGTAGCCTGGTGATCAACTTGATATTTTAAGTTCCAGAAAGGGAAAATGATGTAGAAAAATGGAAGTGAAGCAATGAGGAAGGGAAAGTTTGAGTTGGTTACATTCTGAAACTTGTCTGCATTAACGAGTGAAGCAATGAGGAAGGGAAACAGTTTGATTTGGTTACATTCTGAAACTTGTCTGCATTAACCCAGTTTAAAAGCAAGGATGCCCGTGATTGACTGAAGCCTAGCTTCTTTGATCGGCTTTAACCTAGCAAGAAGGAAAGAAAGAGAAAATATGATATTGCAGTTTGTTTATGGAAACCAAGCAGGGGTACAGAGGCTTTTTTGATGTTCTTTAACACTCAGGATATACTAGGCTTCTAAAAATAGATAATTTTCATGAGGTTCTTGTAGATTTCACATTTTTCTTAGAAGCAATCCAACAGTCACAGATTATTTGAGAGTGTGTTGCCAACATAATGTTCCATCAATTTTGATTGGTTTAGTGTTTTATTCTTACCAATCCAACAGTCACAGAAAGTTTACAATAAATATTTTTCCTTTCCCTTAGATTATTTGAGAGTGTGTTGCCAACATAATGTTCCATCAATTTTGATTGGTTTAGTGTTTTATTCTTACAAACAAGGGCATCCTCTTGATGACCTCAATATAACCATTCGAACTGAGAAATTAACCCTGATACATTACTCACATGTAGTCTTTAGACTATAAGCAATTTAGCCAATTGTTCATATAATACCTTTTGGAACAAAATGAGCCAATTCCAATCTTATGTTGCACTGGGTGATCATGTCTCTTTAATTTCTTTCAATCTGACATAATTTCATTATCCTTCACTTTCAAGATCTTGATAATTTTGAAACTTATAATTCACATACATTGTAAAATATTCCTCAATTTGGATTACTCTGATATTTCCTCATAACTAGATTTGAGTTATAATTCTTTTGCAGGGATACCACATAGATATTGTTGTATTCTTCTCTTTGCATTCTATCATGTGGCCTATGATTTTAACTTGAGCTATTAATAGTAAACTGTGAAAATTGAATGATGTTGATATCTGCCACTACAAAATTACTTTCCTCTTTGCACCCAATAAGGGTTAATATCTTGTCCATCATCAGCCTTTCAATTTATTCATTTATTTTCTCATGTCACTGTGGAGTCATGATTTTCTAATGAAATAGGTTCTAATTACTTAATATAACTACTTATTTTGCTGCTCAGATTGTCACTGATTTTGTCAGTGGGAACTCTTCAAAACTGCTTATGGATCCTTTTGAAATATCTCCCACATTTTTTAAGCACTTTTATTCTTGCCCAAAAAGGTAACAACAAGATATTCCAAGCCCATTTTGATACTTCCCTGCACAATTCCAAGTGCCTGCTCTGGTTCCTTTATGGGAGACTTGAATTTAGAAATCAAGATCTGCTGCTTGCTTTCCTTGGCAATGGCCCACTGTGCTGTGGAATGTGTATTTCTCAGGCCTCTTTGCCTCCCTTGGCACTGGCCTGTTTCATCTGTGAAACGAATCTGTATCTCCTTCAATAAACTTTGTGATGAGCTTGGAAATAAAAAAAATAAGAAATCAAGATCTAGTACTAGCTTATATGATAGTTATTGGCATGTCACTGATCTTAGGCCATCTTTCTGAATTGTATTACTATATATGTTTATACATATATGTATGCATGTACACACACATTTATATCTATGTTAATTTCCATACCTGTATCATTGCTATCATTTCCTTAATTATTTTTCTGTATGTAAACATATATACATACAAATATGCAATATATATTACATGTGTGTAATTCAACACCACAGGGTATATTCTAGTTTTCTTCCTTTCTATATTTGTAACTCTTTTTCCTTTTCTTTTTTAAAAGAATTATAGTTATTTAACTTTATTTATTTATTTATTTTAATTTGATCAGAGAAGGACAGAGTGAGCAAGAGAGAGAGAAAGTGAGAAAGTAAGCCACCAAGTTCGGGTCTTGAACTGTGGTTGGCCATGTGGGAGCCCAGCGCCCTTAACCACCATGCCACCTGCTGGGCCCAATTTGTAACTCTTTTTCTGAGAGTGACAAATATGATTCTTATCATACCCAATATGCTTGTTATGTGTTTGAGCCCTCATATGTAACCAGTTTCTCATTTATTTTGCTTTCTCTAAGAAGATTCACTCCTCACCTCACTGTCCTGACACTTCTATCCTACTCAACTTGCTTGAATTTTGACACTCTGGTCAAGGCCTTCCCCTTCAAAGATGCCCACAGCACCCTGATCTGGTTCTAACACACCTTAACCTTTCTCCCTTTCCCAGGTGTGTCCTTCTCACTCCATTTAGATCTTTATTCAGGGATTTGCTCTTGACCCCGCTCAGACTTGGACACTCATATTCTGAATCATTCCCCTATGGATGCTTTCCTCACATTTGGCCTCTGACAAGTCACTCTGGAGGCCCTGCCCCACTTCTTCCCATGGTGGGCTGATATTTCTATTTCCTGCTTGTGTTAAAACATTTGCCAGTCAGCCTTCCTTTGCAGATGTGACCAGGTGTTGGAATCCACACCCCTCCCTTGTATGTAAGTCCCTTTTATCTTGCTTGGGCTCTGACAACCTGAACTGAGTCTGTCATCCACACTGACATCTCCTTTATTCTGTCCAGACTTACACGCATCTTACTGGGCAGGACAACTAAGGATGACTTACTCAACACCATTGAGTTTCAAAAAGCTTTTGTTGGATGACCTTTGGAGAAGAGAGTATAGAAGCTCTTTCCACTGACCTCAGGTTATGATACTGTGCCAGGCAACTCAACTATAAATATCATACAAATATGTAGTACTTTACAAAAAAATAAAGAGCTTATTAATTGTTTCAAGGGGGGATGTCAAATGAAAGGAAAACATATAAAAGATAGTTATTGTTTTTGAAAGAGTGAAATTGTCAGTTTTCTTTTAAAATAATTTAGGGGTCAGCCAGGTTGCATGGTGGTTAAGGCAACTGGATCCCTGTGATTCAAGTTCTGGACCAGATGGCTTGAAAAACCACACTGGGAACTTGTGCCTACATGCCCTAAATCCCCAGAGGAGAAGGAATTGTGGCATGGTCATCCCTTCGGCGGGATGTCATTGATCTCAGGCCATCTTTCCCTCTGTCTCTCTCCAGTGAGCACAGGAGCCCAATAGCCAGAAAAAGAAAAAAGAAAGAAAGAAAACTTACAATTTATACAACTAATTTTTCTTCAATTGCTTTTCAGAGAAATATATATAGTGTGCTTTTTGTATTATCCAGCCCAAGTGATTTTTTCAATATATTCTAGTCAATCTTTGATTTTTAAAAAATTTTCTCCTACATTTAAAGACTGGCTGTTATTTTACAAAAAGCTTTCGGAATTGTAGTTTGGTGAATGAAATAATGCATACCTTCTAGTTTTCTAACCTCCTTCTATTAAACCAGATTCTAGGATCACATTTTGCTGTCCTTTAAATTTTTTAATTAATAAATTTATTCAATAGTTAATTACTGCCAACTCTTTTTATTAACTCGATGTTGGACTCATATAGAGAACGGTGAGTCATGGCTTGCCATTGGGAAGATGTTAGAAGCTAACAAATGATTATACTGTGATTATGAGTATAATAAGGAAATATTTCAGTAGAAGGGATATAAGTCAGGACAGCATGGATGAGGGAATAACAAATTCTGGGGGATTTTGGATGGCATTGCAGAAAATATGATAATTTACCTGTTTTTAAAAGATTCTTAGGATTGGGACCAGCAGCTGGCATAATGGCTATGTTGCTGGACTCCCATGTAGATGACCGCAGGTCGAGTCCCGGACACGGTGGCTTAAAACTCACACCAGGTACGTGTACATGCATGCCCAAGATCCTGAAAGGAATATGAAGGAGAAGGGATTGCAGTGTGGCCATTCTCCCTGCAGGGTGATTTCTCACTTTCTGTCTGTCTCTCTCTGTCTTTCTGGTGAGTGCACACACCCTATAGCAAAAACCTCTTAAAAAAAAAAAGATTCTTAGGATTCACACAAGGAGAAATGTAGATAAAAAATCATGTGCTATTTTTAGTAAGTGTAAAAGATAATTATACATTATAGTTGTGCAAAGCAGGTAGGTGAGATATGGGCAGAGAAAGAAAAAGGTGAAAATGTATAGCTGGAAATGGAGTTCTGAGACAGATCAAATTCTTGATTAAATAAAAGTAAAAATAGAGCAAATAAGCTAAAAATTTCAGACTAGTTTTCCAAAAATGAGGGCTGAAAATTTTGTTTTAATTGTTAAGTAGACATATGGCTGGATTTTCTTGGAAAGGCTTAATTATATCTATATTTCTTATTTCCGAAAGTTTATTCTTATGTCTTAGATAACTTGTTCCTGCATTTTTTTTTTTTTGAGAGGTTTTTGCTATAGGGCACGTGTGCTCGCCAGACAGACAGAGAGAGACAGAGAGACAGAAAGCAAGAAATCACCCCCCAGGGGGGATGGCCATGCCGCAATCCCTTCTCCTCCATTCTCCTCTCGGGATCTTGGGCACGCACATACATGCGCCCGGCGTGAGTCTTAAGCCACCGGGTTTGAGACGCGAACCACGGTCGACTACGTGGGAGTCCAGCGACATAGCCATTACGCTAACTGCTGGTCCCTTGTTCCTGCATTTTTGAGTTCACAATGCTTTTCATAAAGTGACATAGTCAGAATATTGATCTTAATATTTCTTTCTAACAGAGATTCTGTGACTTGACATGTAACTTTCATTTATTCTGTTTCATTCATATTTAAAACCTTTTCTTCAGATTTGTGAGCTTATTTGCACATAAGGTCAAGGGTGTCACTGTGTCATTGTTTTCTCAGGAACCAGTGTCTACTCATCAATTTTCGCATAGCTCCATGTACCTCCTTATTTCTCAGGCTGTAGATGATAGGATTGAGCATGGGGGTGACCACACCATAGAAAAGGGCGATTAGCTTGTCAAATGCAGAGTCTTTGGACTTTGGCTTCATGTACATGAAGAGAATTGTCCCATAAAAAACAATCACCACTGTCATGTGAGATGAACAGGTTGAAAAGGCCTTCTTTCTTCCTTCAGTTGAATTGATTTTTAGTACAGTAGAAAGGATGAAAATGTAGGAAATACAAATCAGCAGTAATGGAGAAAACAGAAATATTACATTGCCCAACATTATAATAATCTCATTCAAGGAAATATCTGTGCAGGCTAGCTTAACAAAGGCCAATATTTCACAAACAAAATGATTAATGACATTTTTTCCACAAAAGGGTAACCTTATTGCAAGAATAGTTTCTGTCAATGAATTGAGAAAGCCTAATCCCCAGGAGAGAGCTGCCATCTGAACACAAAGCACCTTGCTCATGATGATGGGGTATCTCAGAGGATTGCAGATGGCCACATAACGGTCATAGGCCATCACAGCTAGCAGCACACACTCTGTGGATCCCATAGTGTAAGAGACAGACATTTGAACAACACATCTACTGAAGGAGATGGTTTTTTTCTCAGATAGAAAGTGTATTAGCATTGAGGGGATAAAGGAGGATGTGTACCAAATGTCTATGAAGGAGAGATTACCAAGGAAGAAGTACATGGGTGTGTGGAGGCGGGAATCCTGGAGTGTTAGGATGATCAAGGTGCAGTTTCCTAGGAGGATTATCAGGTACATCACCAAGCACATAACAAAAAGGAATTTTTCAGCTCTTGGATACTCAGAAAGTCCCTGCAGAATGAACTCAATCTCTGTCCAATTGGTTCTTTCCATTTCACTTTTTTTATATCTGGAGTTTAACAAATATGTACAGTATTATCAAATAAGATGAGAGATACTCAGAGTAGATGGGGCAACAAATGTATCAGCTACTGAAGTGGTGATTCCACTTGTGACTTTCATTTCTTGGTTCCTTCTTTTACTTACAGAGCAGTGGACTGAAGACACATTATAATTACCTTGGTAGCTTATTAAAAATGCAGATTTCTGTATCCATTTTCTGAGACTGGAATGCATGAAGTCTGAGACAGGAAGAAATATTTGCATTTTTACCAAGCATCTACTATTCTTACACAGTTGAAAAACAGACCATCCTCTGGGACCAGCAGTTAGCGTAATGGCTATGTTGTTGGACTCCCATGTAGTTGACCGCGGTTTGCGTCCCGGACCAGGTAGCTTAAACCTCATGCTGGGCACGTGTGCGTGCATGCCCAAGATCCTGAGAGGAGAACGGGGGAAAAGGGGTTGCAGCATGGCCATTCCCCCTGGGGAGTGATTTCTCACTTTCTGTCTCTCTGTCTCTGTCTCTCTCTGTCTGGTGAGCGCATGCGCCCTATAGCAAAAACCTCTCCCTCCCCCCCAAAAAAGAAAAGATCATCCTTTGAAAAATTAATATCTTGGAGAGAGCATGCTTTAATCTGTTCAACAAATTTTTTTTTTTTGGGGGGTGGAGGTTTTTCCTGTAAGGCACGTGCACTTGCCAGGAAGACAGAGAGAGACAGAGAGACAGAGGGACAGAAAGCGAGAATTCACCCTCCAGGGGGGATGGCCACGCCACAATCCCTTCTCCTCCAATCTCCTCTCAGCATCTTGGGCACGTGTGCACATGTGCCTGGCGTGAGTTTAAGCCACCAGGTCCGGGACTTGATTCACAGTCAACTACATGGGAGTCCAGTGACATAGCCATTATGCTAACTGCTGGTCCCACAAATAATTATTTTTATTTGATTTAATACCATATCAATCATTACTGATATAATTGGTTTAAGGTTTTGTGGTTTACAAATATGCTCAGATTTTTTATTCATCTTATCGTCATTATAATTCTCTGAAGAAAATGAAGTCTAGAGAGAAATTTGCATAAAATTAAGTAAGTCAATAAACTGCTATGGGAACCTTTTTTTTTTTTTACTTTAAATTTGTTTCTAAACTACACTTTATTGTCCTTTTACAATTATTTAAGTTGTTTAAGCAGTAGGAATGTGACATCTTTAATTTTTTATCTTTTCTTTTTTTCATAATTCCCTTTAGGTAATTTTTTTTTTCTAGAGAGATTTTTTGATATAGGGTGCATAGGCTCTCCAGAGACAGAGAAAAATCACCACCCTGGGGGGAGGTCATGTCACAATCCCTTCTCTTCTATTCTTCTCTTGGGAGTTTGGGCACTCATGCATAGGTGCCTGGTGTGAGTTTAAGCTACAGAGTCTGGGACTTGAACCATGGTTGACCATGTGGGAGTCTAGCACCTTAACCACTATGCCACTGGGTGGCTCCAACCCCTTGGGTAATTTTAATGTATAACTGAAGAGGCTCACCCATTTCCAAACTTTAGGATTCATACAAATTACCTGGGGGAGCTTTGTAAAAGATTCTGATTCAGTGGGTCTGAGGTGGATTCCAAGATCTGCTTTATTAACATGTTCCTTGCTCTTTCTTCAGGACACCTGAGTAGAAAGGTCTTTTAGACTACATCTCTCCAGTCCCATTGGAGAGTACTGTTGGTGCTTCAGTTGTGTATCAGATAAAAATATGGAGAGTAGACAATGGTAAACTGAACACTCTGATGAAACACTCTGGAGTAAAGACTCCTGTGTAGTTTATTGCAATTAGTTTTATGTTCTTTAGATTTTTTGATATATAAGTAGTTAAAGAAACTACATAGAAGAAATTGCCTTTTATTTCTTCCCATATGAAATTGATTTTCCTTCTTCTTGAATTTTTAGTTACGAATAATGTTTTCCTGAAGAAGGAATTTTGATTCAGCTCAAGCACTTGAGTTGTGCACTGAAGAACATGGAGCAAATGACTTAAATTTGAAAAATTTTAAAGGATAGATATTTGTAGGTGAATGTCTTCTTAATAGTAAATAAATCATGAAGTCTCATTTTGAAATGCTATTCTTGTGGCATTCTGCCTAGTTTTAAAATATATTATTAGAATAAAATAAAATTGTCTAATAGATGAGTTTCTAAGTAGTGCTTTCAAACAGTGGCTGTGTTTCTGAAATAAGATTTGCCTTTTTTTTTTCCTGATAGTCATTTGCCAACAAATTGTTCTTTCTTTGAAAATTCCAGTTTACCATGGTCTAGTAATTTAATTGTTATGAAAGGATGTTTGCATTGCTATGGACTATAGATACAAGGACTATTATTTAATTTACACTGTACCCTATTTATAGGCAGACATCACAAAGAGGATGAGAAGGGTTGAGCCTCTCACATACATTCTTTGGTTTTAAGATTGGAATTTGATTGGCTATAGCTGCATATCAACCTACTCTGATCCTGCCTCTAAAATTCTAATAGAGGCTTTGAAGAAGCATGAGTTACTTGGGGGTCTGTGTTAAAGCTTCTGCAGAGAAAATATGAATCAGTAAAATGCCCTCTCTAAAAACATCTCTTAAAAGTTTATTTTGATTTGGAAATTAATTTCAGAAAACAATTATGGTATACATTTGGCATTCTAACAGCACTGAGATAATCATTGCAATAAAGGTTTCACTTGTGGCCCAGCTGTGATGGTATAGGCAATAGGGCACCACTGTGTGACACTGAGACATATGGAAATGCCTAGGTAGGCCTGCACAGAGTCAGTCGTAACATACCCGTCGTACCTGCAAAT
This sequence comes from Tupaia belangeri chinensis, assembly GCF_000334495.1. Taxonomy (NCBI): domain Eukaryota; kingdom Metazoa; phylum Chordata; class Mammalia; order Scandentia; family Tupaiidae; genus Tupaia; species Tupaia belangeri. The sequence goes on along the minus strand of NW_006159776.1, from coordinate 119,124 downwards.
GCACCCATAATCCTGGCTGGCTAGAAGTCTTGGGGTGGATTACAGCATGGTAAGACCCTGCAATGGATCTGTCTCTCTCATGAGAGAAAGAAATATACTTAAAAAAAAAAAACAAAAAAAACAACCGTAGGGCCAGTCTCTCCAAAGTGAAACATGCAGTGTTTATCTTTGCCATCTCTGAAAGAGTATTAAGACAAGGTTTGAGGGAGTCTGATGGTCCTGCAACTGTAAAACACAATGCTCTGTGAGGTTGACCCATGGAAGGGTCAGGGTCATGTGGGGAGAACTCTCTTAGTGTGGTGGGTATACATGTGACCTCAGATATGGGGCTGGCTGAGACTGGAGTTGGATTGTGGTGGCAAGACCTTGTTGGGAGTGCTGTCTCTTTGTTTTTTTCTCTATCTCTCTCATTCAGGGAAGAAGTAGATATATTTTAAAAATGTCACTGGCAAAATTTATGAGAAATCACCTGTCTGTTTTGATGCTTCTGGAGACAAAAGGATAATTAACAGTAAGAAAAAATTATTTGCATTACTTTTTCAGTGCTAGTTCTCCTATCTCTTTTGATGCTTCCCATTGGAGACAAAAGGATAATTAACAGTAAGAAAAAATTATTTGCATTACTTTTTCAGTGCTAGTGTAATTATTAAAAAGCGATCACCAGATGCTCTGTTGAATAGTATGGAGCCTGAGTTTTTTCTTCATTTAAATTTACTTCCCTGAAACAAATTCTTAGAATCTATTTGGGAACAGGTAATGCAGATTAAGATGCTGGATGATTTCTAATAAATTATTTTCCATGGAACTCATAGTATAAGATAATTTCATTTTTTATCAGATTGCTGTCATTATTTGATATTGCCTTTTTAAAAAATGTATTCATGGGACCAGCAGTTAGCATAATGGCTATGTCACTGGACTCCCATGTAGTCGACGGTGGTTCGAGTCCAGGACCCAGTGGCTGAAACTCACGCCGGGCGCCTGTGCGTGCGTGCCCGAGATCCCGAGAGGAGAATGGAGGAGAAGGGATTACGGCATGGCCATCCCCTTGGGGGGTGATTTCTCGCTTTCTGTCTCTCTCTCTCTCTCTGTCTGGCGAGCGCACATGCCCTATAGCAAAAGCCTCTCTCTATATATCTATCTCTATCTCTATCTCTATCTATATAGTCATTTACTTTTTTCAAGAGAAAGAAATGTCCTACAACAGGATTTCCATGGCATGACCCACTTCTGATCTCAGCTCTCAGCCAGCCTGGATCTTGGGAATCAATGCCTGATTTTCTTAGGGAGGTTCCAGGCCATGAACCCAGACCTTTCTCATCTTGATCCAGTTGCATTACTACTGCACCACTGCCTGGCATCTGGATATTATCTTTTAAAACACCTTTTTGTTCTTGTTTAATGCTACTGGAATTATTAAACAATCATAGTATACTCATTTTATAGACTATTATGTCCCTATTAATAGGATTTTTTTGAGAGGTTTTTGCTATAGGGCGCGTGCGCTCGCCAGGCAGACAGAGAGAGATAGAGAGACAGAAAGCGAGAAATCACCCCCCGGGGGAATGGCCACACTGCAATCCCTTCTCCTTCATTCTCCTCTTGGGATCTTGAGCACACATGCACAGGCGCCCAGAGCGAATTTTAAGCCACCAGGTCTGGGACGCGAACCGTGGTAGACTACATGGGAGTCCAGTGACATAGCCATTACGCTAACTGCTGGTCCCATGTCCCTATTAATAGGGTTTTTATGAGAAATTTGAATTAACACAAAAGTGGTATCTAAATTGTGTTAAAATGATTCAGTAAAAAACAAAACACAGTACACAGCATTGTTTACAAATTCAAAACTTAAACCAAGATAATCTGGACAGAATGGAAAGGCTGAAAAGAAATAAACAAATACTAATGTTTATCTTAGAGAGCTTCTTTCTACTTTTTTGAATTATCTAAATTTTTAAAATAAATTTACATTAAGAAAAATATAATCAAAGAGAAAAAAAAACAACACTGAAGCAAATGTCTATAATTACCAGAAGGGTTAACTCAGAGTAAAAATGTTAAAACAAGGTTACAGTGATTATGTTCGGTATCTAGACCTTGCAATAAGGCCAAGTTGGATTGGTATCTCCCTTCTATTTACCCCTAGGAGCCCCCTATTTCTTTGTATTGGGGCTAGGGCATTCATTCATCCCTACCTTTTAAATCTTGCAGGTAACAGTTTTATTATTTTCAGAAGGTATACCAAGAATTCCTGACTTCATCATATGATCTCAAAAGAAAATGCAGACCATTGATACATAGAGCAGAACTATCATTCAAAGATGAAAGTTACATTTTTAAAAAGGCTCTGACCCTAACTGAATCCTGGCCATCCTCGAGTTCCTGTCTTCTAATCCCTGAACGTTTGAAAGAAATAACCACTCCATGTTTCAATGCTCTAGGGCTTAATCCCGATCCTGCTTTAGTGTTGTAATAGACATAAGTAAATTTTGTTAGCTTTTTATTGAAGCCAGAATCAAACTCTCTAACATTATAGAAGAACTTCAATCTTCCTATAAGTTCTTTGGTTTTGTTTTGCCTTATTGATTTAGGTACTAGAAAGTCTAACATTTAAAGTGCTAAGTACTCTTGGTGAAAAACATCTGTACCCTAAGTACCCACTAGGTAAAGCAATTCTGTAGTACTCTCCAACTTTTTTAAAAAGATCAGTTAAGGCAATTGATACTACACAAAGTTTAATAGACATGCCAACTCTTAGTTAATAGGCTTTATAATCTCTAATCCTCAATTAATATTCCGCAAAGGAAGATGAATTATTTTAGCTCACAAAGGAAAGTATACTACACATCATATGGGAGTCTTCATATATATATTTCATCTTTTACCTACTTTTTTTTTTATCATTCAAACTGCAAAATAACCCAAATACTACTCTGACTTTTTTACAGATGAGGAAATTAATTTCAGATGTCAAAGGTAAAAGTAAAATTTTTGGTATCTAAGAGTAGTATGGCAGAACAATGACCTAAAACCATAACTTGGAACCAAACGGTGGTATGGTGTTAACACAACTGAACTTACTCAGGAAGGTTCCTGGTTCATGTCCTGTGGCCTCTCTGTTCCCTACATGCATACTTGTGCCTGTTATCTGTGCTAGCTGAGTTGGGAGGGATAGTGGTGTGGGGGTACTAATAGGGGTGCCTGTCACTCTTTTTCTCATGGAATAAATAAGTGAATAATCTTTTAAAGCATTCATGGAGAAATGGAATTAAAGTACAAATTTATTTTAAAAATCTATATTTTTATGATCCCCAAGTCTGCCTATTCATCAGTTTACAACAATGTTTTATTTATACAAAAAATTTATAAAACCACAATTAAGTGCAATGAACTTTCAGCAATGTCCATATGATAAATATTCACATAAAGAATACGTTTGCTTCTCTTTTTTTTTTTTTTGAGAGATTCTCGCTATAGGGCGCGTGTGCTCTCCAGGCAGACAGAGAGAGACATAGAGACAGAAAGTGAGAAATCAGCCCCCGGGGGGGAGGGTCACGCCGCAACCCCTTCTCCTCCATTCTCCTCTCGAGATCTTGGGCACACATGCACAAGCGCCCGGCATGAGTTTTAAGCCACCGGGTCTGGGACGTGAACTGTGGTCAACTACATGGGAGTCCAGTGACATAGCCATTACGCTAACTGCTAGTTCCCACGTTTGCTTCTTTTGAAAATTACTCATAAGTACATTTTCCACAATAATTAATTCAAATGAATACATACACAAAATTCCTTTCAGGTCTATTGTGAGGAATTAAGGTTAGCATAGGGGACTTTGATTTATTATATACTTGGGAAAAATTTTTAATATTTTGCTTTTGCTTGGCTGCTTGGGATCAGATGAATATTCAGTCATAATTATTTTTCCCCTCTCATATTATTTGTTTCTAATCCTATTTTTACCACAAACACCTTAATTGTGTGTCTTCTCAAGCCCTTATTAGGCATAGTTTCTGTATGACTAATACATAAATCACCACATACTCTTTTTTCATATAACTGGTATTTAAGATTATAGAGAACAATGGTCAAATTAAAATAAATGAATAAATAAATAAAATTAAATAATTCTTTAAAAAAAAGGGACCAGCAGGTGGAGTGATGGTTGGGGTGCTGGACACTCCCTCATGGCCAGATAAGGTTTGAGTCCTGGACCTGGTGGCTTGCTTTCTCACTTTCTCTCTCTCTCTCTCATCAAATTAAAATAAATGAATGAATAAATAAAATTAAATAATTCTTTAAAAAAAGATTATAGAGAATGAGATATTTAAATAGTGTAGCCATTAACTGAGGATTTTAAGGACTATTATAAGTACTTTCATCATTTTTACATGACTAAATCATATAATTTCAAAAAAGATTATAAAAGATTGGACTACTTTGGGATTAAAACAATTTAATAATATATTCTGGTCTGTTAGATACCTGGGTTTTTGTGTTTTCATATATATATAGAGAATGAGATATTTAAATAGTGTAGCCATTAACTGAGGATTTTAAGGACTATTATAAGTACTTTCATCATTTTTACATGACTAAATCATATAATTTCAAAAAAGATTATAAAAGATTGGACTACTTTGGGATTAAAACAATTTAATAATATATTCTGGTCTGTTAGATACCTGGGTTTTTGTGTTTTCATATATAGATATAGATATAGGTATATTTCATATATGAAATATACCTATATCTATATCTATATCTATATATGTGTGTGTATATATGAAAACACAAAACACATACACACATACATACACACACATGCATTTTCCTTTGAAATAATCATAATAAAACCTTCTCTATCTTACCTCCTGACTGGGTTTTAAAATCATCCTCACCATTCCATGCTATTAAAATAATAGAAAAAATTTCCAGGAATTTGAATTTCCATTGCATTTTTCAGATGAGGTTAGAAAATTCTCAGTTAGGAAGGCAATGATTCTTTTTTCCTAAAAAGAAATGAGAGATAGGGTAGCCATAATGAGGCAATTTGTCTGTATGTGAATCTTTATAAGAGGGTGTCAAGGAAATCAAGTATATTAAACGTGAAGATACATGATGCAACTCTAGTGTTCCTGTGATTTGGCCTAAGGTTGACACTTACTCGAGGGAGACTTACCTTCTGGAGGGAATCTAGCACCTATTTGCACAAACTTCCCCACTCCCTGATGTATGTCAAAAACATGGGATTCCCAAGGGATGTAGTCCTTGACTTCTGCACATTCCAAAGTTCCAATTATCCTAACTTTAAAAAGCAAAAAGCAAAGTAACCTTACCCAGTTATACATTTCTTAGTCATTAAATACATTAAAGTATTTGATGGCCTCATCATAACTTGGAGGCCAAGATTAGAATGTCCGAAAGTTCTCAGAAAAGTTAAACTTTCCTTAAGAATTTGTTGTGCTTTTCAGTGTAGAAATAACACTAATTCAGTTCTATAAAATTCTAAGTGAATCATTTCAAGTCTTTAAGGTGTTTATCCTACTTAATTCTAAATCATATAAGACACTTTTTAGTAGCACTATCATTATAGCATAGAGAAAATTTACTATTTGCTTCTTTATCTCAATAATTTAATTTTATACTCTGTAATATCTGAAGAACACTTTATTTAGTAGGACTACTATAACGTAGCCTACAATTTTCACATTTTTGAACATTTTAATTTGTTTCTAATTTTCTGACTTTTGTATGACAATTGTTATCTATGCATCTGGCTGTCTAAACTGCCTTTTCTTCTACTAAAAATAAGATAAATGTTTAAAGACAGAACTATATAATGAAAGAACATGAATCATGAGAGAATTCTTAATACACATGCAAAATTATTTTCTCAAAACTTAACTCTAGGGACCAGCAGTTAGCATAATGGCTATGTCGCTGGACTCCCATGTAGTCGACTGTGGTTCAAGTTCTGGACCCGGTGGCTTAAACTCACGCCGGGCATGTGTGTGTGCGTGCCCAAGATCCTGAGAGGAGAATGGAGGAGAAGTGATTGTGGCATGGCCATCCCCCCTGGAGGGTGATTTCTTGCTTTCTGTCTCTCTGTCTCTGTCTTTCTGGCAAGCACACACGCCCTATAGCAAAAAAAAAACAAAAACAAAACAAAAAAAAAACAAAAAAACCCCAAAAAACAAAAACAAACAAACAAACAAAAAAACTCTCCCCCCCCAAAAAAACTTTACACTGCTACTGAAATATTTGCAAAGACCATTTTCTTTACATTCTCTAGAACCAGAAAAGATGTTTTTCCTTTTCTACTAGTAAAATATTACTTTGTTTTACTTTGAGTTTTTATGATTGCTATTTAGATTGCATATTTTTGGTATTTATTACTTATATTTTCTCTTGTATTGTCTGTTCACATCCTTTGCTTAACCATCTCTTGGAATTAGAAATACTTTATTTCTTTAATTTGTATGAACTTTTAATAGGCTATATTATTAACATTTTGTTTCTCAGATTTTCTGAAAATACTTTTCAACTTTTAGCTTTCCTTCATATTGTTAATATGCTTTCTTTCCCCCATTGAGGTATGATTTTAATATGACTCCTAAAATATTTGGAATGAAATTTTCTTCTATGACTTAATTTTTTGGTTGTTTCATCCATATGATAACTGTCTTATTTTATATCTAAGTCATGGAACAAACTGATATTTTTGAAAAATTAATTTTTTCCAAATAATTTATTAAAGATATGTCACACTGTTTCCCCCTTATTCATTTGCCAAATGTTTATTGAACACCTGTTATGGACAAAGCATTATGATCCCTTAAACATGGATATAGTTGGTAGATAAATATGTAAATTTTAAAGGTAAACATGAGAAAAATTATATTATAGTATAAAACATTTCTACCTTTATCTATAGTTTGTGCCCTTTTATAATCAAAATTATATCCCAATCAGTTTTTCACGTATCATCAAATATTCACAGGATACATGATTTATGATAGCCATATAGTATTATATTAATGATTTAAGATTCATGTAAAATATTTTCAAATAATTAGCATTTGTTTTGCTTTCTTTTTATTATTATAAACAAAGCTAAATGATTGGATCTTAGAGGTAGAAATTATTATTATTATTATTTTTTGGAGAGGTTTTTGCTATAGGGAGTGTATGCTCACCAGAAAGAGAGAGAGAGACAGAGAGACAGAAAGCGAGAAATCACCCCCCAGGAGGGATGGCCACGCTGCAATCCCTTCTCCTCCATTCTCCTCTTGGGATCTTGGGCATGCACGCCTGGCGTGAGTTTAAGCCACTGGGTCCGGGACTCGAACTGCGATTGACTACATGGGAATCCAGCGACATAGCCATTACGCTAACTGCTGGTCCCAGAAATTATCTTAAAAGATACCTAGTTCCTTATGAGATGAAAGAAATACACCTATAGTATAGTTGATGGTCACCTTACTTCTGCTCCTAAATCCAATGACTTTTTGAGGCCATACAAGTTATTTTCAGACTATTGTAGTTAAACTTCAATTTTCCTATCTGTAAAATACAGAATTAAAAAAAAAAACACTTTTCTGATAAGGTTATTCTGAGAATTTAACATAGTTATGGAAACCTAGCAGGTGCTAAATAAAAGTGCTTGCTATTCTTCTAACTATATTGCTGATTATAAGTACAGTCAGGTTCTGCATAAGACCATTCTGCTCAACAACAGAATTCATGTATGAAGGTTGTCTCACAGACTTTAAGGGAGCTGAAAAATTCTTAGTGCCTAGTAGAGTTATTATAACTATCTCAATATAGCAGAGCAGTGGATTATAGTGTTAGATTTTTACACACGATGATCTCATACACTCTTATTTTCCTGTTTAGTTGTAACTAAGGAGGAGAAATGGGTCTCTTAGGAACAGCCCCAGAGTCCTGGCAGAAACTTGTGGAGAATGTTATTAAAACTTGAGGAGAACATTATTAAAAAGTTACAAGTTCATTTTAACAAGTTGACTTTAGACTGATCTCGGACACATGGGATACTATCCCTATGTAACCTATTTGTACTTTGATATCATAGAGAAGTCAGTCAGTCAACTTTTAATGATGTCCTCTGAGACACTGTTCACTGCTCAGGCATAAATATTAGACTGTATTTCATATTCCTGTGGGAGGAGCTTACCTGCGGGAGGCTATGAGATAACATCTAGGAAAGAAATAACGTCTTCTTATGTTGGTTGATCACTTTGGAAGCACTCTTTATATAATGAAAGGTCATATAGAGCAGAAAAATGTCCTATTTGTTAAAGAGAAAGGGCAGTCTTGGCAGGTCTTTCAGCAAACAAACAGAGCTCTATAGTGTATAAACTTTGGAGTCTTTTAGTTGGGTTCCAGTCTCTACTGTGCCATTTCCCAGCTGTATGACCTAGGGCAAAATTTGGATATAACTTTTGGATTCCATGTTCCTTATCTTATAAAGTCATGTAGATAGTCAGTTTTTGTTTGTTTGTTTTTTGTTTTTATGAGGATTGAACACATCTGTGAAAAAGTGATATTTAATGTGTTCTCTTCATTGAGCTACAGAAAACATCAGTCACTGAAGGAGTGGCTTCAATTTTTTTTTTATGTTTTTGCCACAGGGCATGTGCACTCACTGGAGAGAGGCAGAGAGATGAAAAGAGAGAAATCACGCCCTAGGGGAGATGACCACAGAGCAGTCCATCTTCTCCAGTCTCCTCTGGGATTTTGGGCATGCATACACATGTGCCTGGCGTGATTTTCTAGCTGCCGGGTCTGGAACTCCAACCATAGGAGGCCATGTAGGAATCAAGTGCCTTGGTTCAGCAAACTAAGGAGCTAAAGGAAATGAGAGTTTAAAGAGGTTTGCACAGAGTGATAGTGGATCACCAGATTGATGGCATCTAGCCAGTATATAAATATGAAAATTTAAATATAAGGGATGGAAATTCAATTTTTTAAAGAATTAGTTATATAATTCTATTTATCATTATTATTATATTTTAAGCTTGACTAAAGAGAGAGAGAGAGAGAGAAAGGGCAAGTAAGAAAGCATGCCCCCAGGTCAGGGACTCAAACCACAGTCAGCCATGTGGTAGTCCAACACCTTAACCACTATGTCACCTGCTGTCTCTTGGACATGCAATTTAATGCCATAGTTAATGTTATTCTTAACGTAAATATTATACATGAAGTCTTTGTAGCATATAATAAAAGCAGAGGGAACATTATAAATCTCACCCCTCTTTGTAGGGAAGAAAAAAGTACAACTTCGAAAAAGAGGCAGGCAGATGGCCTAAGGAGTAGAAAGTGAGGCATGTTTACCTAGAGTCACAGAGATCATAAAACGGGTAGTTTCAGAATGTCTAAAAGGGAATGTCTAACTAAGGGAATTGTAGATGCTGATATCAAAGATACCACTTATTCATTTGGAGAAGAATATCTCTGATCAAAGAGCTCAGGAACATCTACCAGGTGATCTGGAAAGTCACCAGTGGTAAATCCAAAGTTGTCATAAGAAATTATTTTAACTTGGGACTAGCAGTTCGTGTAATGGCTATGTCGCTGGACTCCCATGTAGTTTATTGTGGTTCGAGGCCTGGACCCAGTGGCTTAAACTCACACCAGACACATGTGCGTGCATGTCCAAGATCCCAAGAGGAGACTAAAGGAGAAGGGATTGTGGCATGGCCATCCTCCCTGGGGAGTGATTTCTCGTTCTCTGCCTTTCTGGCAAGCGCATGTGCCCTATAGCAAAAGCCTCTCCAAAAATTTTTAAAAAATTTATTAATTAATTCCCTTTAACAGTATAGGGAAAAGAGAATGTGGACTAGTTAATATTGTTTCTTTGAAATTTACTGATTCTTGTTTTCAGCCTAGTATACAATTATGTTTGCATCTATTTCACATGTTATTTAAAAGAATGTGTATTCCAAAATAGCTGAGTTGTTAAGCCTGTTAACTTTTTTGTTCCAAACTATTATAAGTTATAAATATTTGTCCTTTTAATCTTTCAGTGCTTGAGACTGAAAGGTAGTTTAAGTTTTCTTTAGTATATTGAGGTTTTTATTAAATTTAGGTTTAATAAAATTCATAATTTTTATTGGTTCATCAAGGACCTTTAGGTTAAATTGGTATGTACAACATTTTAAGAATATAGTGACTATGATGGCACACTAAAGTCTTGGACCTTATTTGTGCTAAGACATCAGCAATTTACCAATCATTGCTTTCATACCATCAGTGCAAAATCCAGGAACATGGGATGTCCTTCCACTTTTTTGTGTTATTTTCAATTTCTCTTTTAAGATTGCCAGTTTTCCTTGTAGAGGTCTTTTACTTCCTTGATTAAATTTATTCCTAGGTATCTTATACATTTTTGTGGCTATGGTAAATGGGATTACTTTCTTCAGTTCTCCCTCTGTCTGCTTGTTGTTTGTATATAGAAATGCTATAGATTTTTGTAAGTTAACTTTGTATCTTGACACTTAAGGGTATGCATTTATTACTTTGAGAAGTTTTTTCTTGGAAATCTTTGAGTCTTCTATGTATACAATCATGTTATCTGCAAAACAGAGATAATTTATTTGGAGAGGGGCTCATTGAGATAATACAGATGGGAATGCCTTTTATTTAATTCTTTTGTCTGATTGTATTGGCTAGAGCTTCTAGCACTAATTGAAAAGGAGTGGAGAGTGGGTAGCCTTGTCTTGTCTCAGTTTTTAGTAGTAAAGCTTTCAGTTTTTCTCCATTCAGTATAATGTTAGCTATAGATTTTTTTATAGATGGCTTTTATTATGCTGAAAAATGCCAATTTTGCTGAGTCTTAAACATGAAGGGATGTTTTGATTTGGTAGTATCTTTTTGAGAATTTTTGCATCTGTATTCATCAGAGATATTGGTTTGTAGTTTTCCTTTCTGTGCAAATATCAATATAATGGAAAAGGCAAGTAATGTCTTATTATTATGACAATAGTTTTGACCTTGTGGACACCCCATGAGAATCTTTGGGACACCCCCCTTCAATGGCACAGACAACCTTTTGTAAGATAATATATTTTAATAGAGTCAATAATTTAGAAGTAGAATAGGTCAGAACACTTTTTGGAGTTCTTGTAGAAGTAGACTACAGGAAAGGGGACCTATAGGTGGAGCAGTGGGTTAAGTCTTGTATTCCTACATAACTGACCGTGATTCGAGTCCTGGACCTGGTAGCTTGCTTTCTCACTTTCTCTCTCTCTCTGGTGAATTTGCATGTCCTGCAGCAAATTAAAAAATAAAAATAATGATAAATAAAATTAATTAAATAAAAAATAATGCCTTAACTGTTTTGTTGTTGTTTTTAAAGAAGTAAGCAACAGGAAAAATATCTAAGAGCCAATGGCTAAAACGATATTCCTGATCCACAATGCTTTTTGATCCAAAGTACACAAATTCTTTTAAGCAAAAGCATATAGAAGATAGGAAATAAAAAAAGAAAAATACAAAACTGGAGGAAAGAATAGAGAAAAGTAGAAATAATTATGAAGAGAAGACATTTGCTATTATTCAATTCTGACATAAGTTGAATGCATCCTGTGTACATTAGTGGGACATATTAATGGGAAAAATGTAAGTTATAGCTTAATTTGTCCTAAAGAAACTATTAAGAATGCCATAACCAGGTTCACAAATAGCTATGACACACACACACACACAAAAAAAAAAAAAGAAAAAAAAATAGCTATGACATTTATGCCATGAGAAAGAAATAAAAACACCAAACAAGACCCAAAACAGCGTGTCCTATATAAAAACAATTAAAGTGTTCTTGGGACCAGCAGTTAGCGTAATGGCTATGTCGCTGGACTCCCATGTAGTTGACCATGGTTCGCGTCCCGGACCCGGTGGCTTAAAACTCATGCTGGGCGCGTGTACGTGCGTGCCCAAGATCCCGAGAGAAGAATGGAGGAGAAGGGATTGCAGTGTGGCCATCACCCCTGGGAGGTGATTTCTCGCTTTCTGTCTCTCTGTCTCTCTCTGTCTGTCTGGCGAGTGCATGCGCCCTATAGAAAAAACCTCTCCAAAAAAAAAAAAATTTAAAGTGATCTTATTTTAAAGATAGATGATATTGTCTCATTACCAAAAGTAATGAAAATCTACATCATTAGCATATTCAAGGAGACTCCAAATTTCTAGGTAGTAGACCCAAGTAAGATTCCCCATTAGTGATTTGCAAAGAGAAGACAATGTTATATCTTGGTTTTCCAGTATCCTTTTTTTTTTTTTTTTTCTCTTAAGAGTTGTTTACCTTAGGGTGCGTGTGCTCACTGGAGAGAGACAGAGACAGAGACAGTGAGAGGGAAAATGAGAAATCACCCTCCTGGGGTGTTGGCCACATCACAATACCCTCTCCTCCATTCTCCTGAGAAGGCGTGCATGCACAAGTGCCTAATGTGATTTTTAAGTCGCTGGGTCTGGGACTCAAACCATGGCCCACCATGTGGAAGTCCAGTGACGCAAACACTACACCATCTGCTGGTCCCTTTCCAGTATCCTTATACTCACTCTCATATCTAATTCTGCCATGAAACAAAATAAACATTTAAGCCTGCCATGGACCAAAACCAGTGCTTACTCAAAAACAAGAAAATCACTACTAGGAAATTATGAATCTATACAGAAACAGTTAAAATCAGTCTAAGAGTCCAGGTGGTGACACAGTGGTCACACAACTGGACCTGTATGGGAAAGATCTAGAGTTCGTGTTCTGTGACTCCCCTGAGCACGCAAGATATGTGTTGTGCTTGCCCATGATCTGGGGCAGCAGAGACAGGGCGTGGATTGTGGAATGAAGACCTGCCGGGTTCCTGTCTCTCTCTCATGAAAGAAAAAAATATAAACAAACTTAAAAGAATGAAAATTCATACATAATGATGATATCCTAAAATAGAAACACACAAGTCTTTATACCTGCCCTGCAGTCTCATAAAGGCCTTACATTTTCTATATTCCCATCATGTATTGCACTATGCTTTTTTTAAATTTATTTTTATTTTTCTTATTATTTTTTAAACATTCAATTGCTATACATCATTTATCTCATAAAGAGAATTTACCCAACATGAAATACATCTCAGACCAATCCAGTTGACAGTACTATACATGTTGTCATCAACAGGTCATAAACCATTTCTGTGTTCCACAAATGCCTTGCCTCTCTATTTTTTCTTCCTGATTTCCTTCCCTATATCCTTCCCTTTCCCCACCCTCCTTCCACACTGTCGTGCTATTCTTTTCAACTCTCTGGCATAGCAAATTATTATCAAACCAGTTTTTTTGGCCACCAATAAAATTATAAAGTATACTTGTCTTTTAATAGAAAACAGATTGTATAATAAAATGTGAATAATCTTAATTTGAATGTCATTGTATATAAGAAGTAATCTTTAGCATTGTATCAAAGATAAATGAAACTCTCTTATGAAAGCTTTAGAAAAGCATGCGCCCTATAGAAAAAACCTCTCCAAAAAAAAAAAAATTTAAAGTGATCTTATTTTAAAGATAGATGATATTGTCTCATTACCAAAAGTAATGAAAATCTACATCATTAGCATATTCAAGGAGACTCCAAATTTCTAGGTAGTAGACCCAAGTAAGATTCCCCATTAGTGATTTGCAAAGAGAAGACAATGTTATATCTTGGTTTTCCAGTATCCTTTTTTTTTTTTTTTTCTCTTAAGAGTTGTTTACCTTAGGGTGCGTGTGCTCACTGGAGAGAGACAGAGACAGAGACAGTGAGAGGGAAAATGAGAAATCACCCTCCTGGGGTGTTGGCCACATCACAATACCCTCTCCTCCATTCTCCTGAGAAGGCGTGCATGCACAAGTGCCTAATGTGATTTTTAAGTCGCTGGGTCTGGGACTCAAACCATGGCCCACCATGTGGAAGTCCAGTGACGCAAACACTACACCATCTGCTGGTCCCTTTCCAGTATCCTTATACTCACTCTCATATCTAATTCTGCCATGAAACAAAATAAACATTTAAGCCTGCCATGGACCAAAACCAGTGCTTACTCAAAAACAAGAAAATCACTACTAGGAAATTATGAATCTATACAGAAACAGTTAAAATCAGTCTAAGAGTCCAGGTGGTGACACAGTGGTCACACAACTGGACCTGTATGGGAAAGATCTAGAGTTCGTGTTCTGTGACTCCCCTGAGCACGCAAGATATGTGTTGTGCTTGCCCATGATCTGGGGCAGCAGAGACAGGGCGTGGATTGTGGAATGAAGACCTGCCGGGTTCCTGTCTCTCTCTCATGAAAGAAAAAAATATAAACAAACTTAAAAGAATGAAAATTCATACATAATGATGATATCCTAAAATAGAAACACACAAGTCTTTATACCTGCCCTGCAGTCTCATAAAGGCCTTACATTTTCTATATTCCCATCATGTATTGCACTATGCTTTTTTTAAATTTATTTTTATTTTTCTTATTATTTTTTAAACATTCAATTGCTATACATCATTTATCTCATAAAGAGAATTTACCCAACATGAAATACATCTCAGACCAATCCAGTTGACAGTACTATACATGTTGTCATCAACAGGTCATAAACCATTTCTGTGTTCCACAAATGCCTTGCCTCTCTATTTTTTCTTCCTGATTTCCTTCCCTATATCCTTCCCTTTCCCCACCCTCCTTCCACACTGTCGTGCTATTCTTTTCAACTCTCTGGCATAGCAAATTATTATCAAACCAGTTTTTTTGGCCACCAATAAAATTATAAAGTATACTTGTCTTTTAATAGAAAACAGATTGTATAATAAAATGTGAATAATCTTAATTTGAATGTCATTGTATATAAGAAGTAATCTTTAGCATTGTATCAAAGATAAATGAAACTCTCTTATGAAAGCTTTAGAAAAGGCAGAAAATACACAGATATAAGATTGAAAAAGGAGGGACCAGCAGGTGGTGTGGTGGTTAAGGCACTGGACACTCCCACATGGCCGACCAAGGTTCGAGTCCTGAATCTGGTGGCTTGCTTTCCCACTTACTTTTTCTCTCACTCTTACCCTCTGTCTCTCTCTGGTCAAATTAAGGAATGAATGAATGAATGAATGAATGAATGAATGAATGAATAAATAAATAAATAAATAAATAAATAAAAGATTGAAAAAGGATTCCTACATATCAAAGATGAAATGAGAAAAAAAGAAACATTTCATGTTTAAGCCAGAAAAGGAGATGAAGGTAAATTTTTTAAAATGTACATGAAAAGCAAGTCATGTTATTAATATGGGAAAAAAGCAAACACATTAAACCTTTGAGAAATAGTTTTTAATAATAGAATTTATATCTATACTAAATATATAATTGATGTCTCAACTGCACATGAATAGTGAAATACATAAACATGGTAGGATATACAGTGCAAAGTCAACAGAAACAAACAGAAAGATTTAACTCTCTCTGTATCTCTTAATAAAGCACAATGCACTAAATAATAGTGATTAAGATGTAGAGCAGTGTTTTTTGAATGTTTTTTGCTGGGACTCACTGTGAGAGACATATTTTAGATTATGATCCTAACCACACAGATTACTAGATAGGCAAATATAACCGAAATAAAAGTTTGGGGACCAGTGAATGGCATGGAGTTTAAGGCAGCTGGACTCCACATGACCAACTGCACGTGGTGTGTGCGTGTGTGCACTTGCTCAAAATCCAGAGATGAGAATGGAGGAGATGGGATGGTGGCCTGGTCATTGCTGGTAGGGGGTGATTTCTCACTTTCTCCCTCTCTCTGTGTGTCTTTTTCTAGTTAGCCACATGCAAATTAGAAAACAATTTTTTCAGAAGTTCTTATTATAAGTAAATATACTTTGATAATTTTCTATTCCTTCTGTTTCATTAAAAAGTATAGTAAAATATATCTAGCCAGGGTGGAAGAAATTGATTATATAACACAAATGTTTGTGATCCGTAGATTGAAAAAACAATGACACAAATAATAAAACCCCAAACCCATCCATTATTTCACATATAATAAAATTTACATTTAGGTTATATCTTCATTCTAAGTACTGTTGGAACTTTTACAGAAATTAATTATAAATTAGGCCACGTAGAAAATCTCAGCAAACTCCTCAAAGAAAAAATATTATAGACCACATATATCCTTGAGTCACAAAACAGTGAGGTTAGAAATACAGTTATGTGCTGCATAGCAATGTTTTGGTCAATAATGAATGCATATAGGATAGTGGTCCTATAATGAAAGGCAGCTGAAAATTTCCTATTACATGGAGGCTATTTTACTAGAAAAATAAAACTTAAAATTATACATCCTCCTGGTTAAATAAACCTTTTAGCATGATGCATCTATTTTTCTTTTAATAGTGTTTTTTTTTTTTTGGTCTTAAATCCATTTTGCCACATATTAAAATAGTAACATCAGGTTTTGGTTATTATTTCCTAGTATAGTTTTTCCATCTTTTTATTTCAATTCTCATTTTATGTCATGCATTACATGTTTCTTGTGAACACACAGTTAAAATAAAATAAAAAGTTATAGATCCACTTAAAATAAAATATTAAAATACCACTATAATAATGCTATTTTTAAAATTACGAGTTTGGTCCATTTACATTGACTATAATTATTGTAGATATAAACTCTCACTAATTGCAGTTTGCTTCAGTATGTGTTTAGTAAAATTGTAGTTATAAATTTAGTTTTTCTATGGGAATCCTGCATAACTGAATTGAAGGGGATTTTTTTTTTAAGAACTATTTAACTTAATTTATTTATTTATTTTTAAATTTGACCAGCAGGGAACAGAGCAAGAGTAAGAGTGTGGCAGGAGGAGGGGGGCCGTGAGAAAGCAAGCTGCCAGGTCTGGGACTTGAACTGTGGTCAGCCATATGGAAGTCTAGCACTCTTAAACACTACGCCACCTGTCAATCCCTGAAGCTGATATTCTCCACAGAGCACTTAAATCTACTTTTCCTGAGAATAATAGGGTGCAAGTGAATTGAAACTTTAAAGAATGCTTTGAGCACACGTGTTGCAATATAGAATTATTAACATTCACTTTGTGTACTAATTAAGAATTTACTTACTATAGCTTAGAAAGTGCTGTTACAACACCTTTTGTTGGACTACCTAAGAGATTGTCGGCATTTTGCATTTCCTTAATAACCTGTCTTAAAACCAGCAGTATGTTTCACTTTCACGTTTACAACAAAAACTATCAGTAATAATAGCAACCAAAATATTTTTCTCATATATATAGAATGCCACAGAATAAATATGTCTTTACTTGGTAATTTTCTCCTTCTGAATTCTGAGTGTGAGGCAGCATGGAGTATTGAGACACATAATGACAATCACTGTTCATATCCTAACAGAAATGTTCTTCCTACACAGCATATTTTTAACAGCAGTTTTTATATCCTTGTTCCGCAGACTGTAGATGAGTGGATTGAGCAGGGGTGTCATCACCCCATAGAATAGGGAGATGAGGGCATCAACGATGTCTTGATTGTCTGTACCAACAGATGTTTTAGACTTGGGCTTAGCATACATGGAGAAAATGGTTCCATAGAATATAATCACCACTGTCAGGTGGGCTGAGCAGGTGGAAAAGGCCTTACGTTTTCCTTCAGTGGAAGGGATCTTCAGAATGGTAGCAACAATAAACACGTAAGAGATGGAAATGACAAGCAGTGGAATAACCAGAAAAATCAGATTTGATCCTGCCATACTGATCACATTGATGGAAATATCTGCACAGGCTAGTTTTAGGATAGCCAGAATTTCACAGACAAAATGATTAATGACGTTATTAGCACAGAATGGTAGTCGTATTGCAAGAGATGTCTGTACCACTGAGTTAGTAAGCCCAGTGAGCCATGATACAGCTGCCATGGACACGTAGGCACCCTTGCTCATGATGACAGGGTATCTCAGTGGGTAGCAGATGGCCACATAGCGGTCAAGGGCCATCATGCCAAGAAGCACGCACTCTGTCACCCCTGTGGCAAAGGAGAGAAACATTTGTGCCATGCACCCAGAGAAGGAAACCCTTTTCCTTACAGTCAGAAAGTTGTCGAGTGCTAGTGGGACAGATGAGCTTGTGTAACAAATGTCCAGGAAAGACAGATTGCAGAGGAAGAAATACATAGGGGTGTGCAGGCGAGAGTCGTAGATGATTACTGAGATGAGGATTCCATTTTCAAGCAGGATCAGCAGGTACATCCACAAAATTAGCACAAAGAAAACTGTCTGAAGCTTTGGATGAGCTGAAAGCCCCACCAGAACAAATTCTGTCAACATGGAATCGTTGGTCCTTTCCATATTACGTATATTCTTTCTCCTATAGAACTCTATAGATGATAGAACAGATACCTGTTACACTGTGTCTGTGACAGCTTCTTATAAGAATCACGTTCTGTGTTATGCAGTTCTATATTTGGGTGTAACAACATAAATCTGAGGAAAATTTCTTACTGCAAATCCAAGCCCCTTGAAGCAGAAATCCTAATCTGATTTTCTCAGGGTTAAAAGAAAATGCATTGGATTATTGTACGTTTAGGTGTCGAACCATTTACTGCTATTTCTACAAGTCTGGCACTTAACCTGTGGATTACAAATAAATCACCTACAGCCTGGATTCAGCAGACTGCTGTGCTTTGATCAGGAGTGATTGAGCTGTGTTCGAAATTTGAATTAGAGGTCAACATTTTAAAATGAGATATGGTATAAAAATCTGTACATTGGGAACCAGCAGTTAGCGTAATGGCTATGTCGCTGGGCTCCCACGTAGTTGACCGCGGTTCGTGTCCCGGACCCGGTGGCTTAAAACTCACGCCGGGCGCGTGTGCGTGCGTGCCCAAGATCCCAAGAGGAGAATGGAGGAGAGGGGATTGTGGCGTGATCATCCTCTCTGGGGGGTGATTTCTCGCTTTCTGTCTCTAATGTCTCTGTCTGTCTGGCGAGCGCACGCACCCTATAGTGAAAATCTCTCAAAATAAAAATCTGTACATTGAGCTTCTTTTCTAAGAAATCTGAATATTCTAAAACATTGTTTCTGTTATGGAGTTCAGTCACAACAGACCTATTGGATTTGAAGCATGTCTCTCGACTCTACAAGAATACTCCCCTCACTCTTTTATGTCTTGTGGCTGGAGGTGAATCTAAGTTGGCAATTAGTGTGTTATTCAAATTGGTCTCAATCATCTTACATGTATTTAAAATCTTGACCCAAGGCCTCAGCGCTGAATAAGGTTTGTTAGGCATAGTAAACATGCCATATTGTGACAAACCAAGGAGGATGTTTTATTCCTTTTAAAATCTGGAGAAAATGGAACTTTCAGGGGTGTCATCACCCCATAGAATAGGGAGATGAGGGCATCAACGATGTCTTGATTGTCTGTACCAACAGATGTTTTAGACTTGGGCTTAGCATACATGGAGAAAATGGTTCCATAGAATATAATCACCACTGTCAGGTGGGCTGAGCAGGTGGAAAAGGCCTTACGTTTTCCTTCAGTGGAAGGGATCTTCAGAATGGTAGCAACAATAAACACGTAAGAGATGGAAATGACAAGCAGTGGAATAACCAGAAAAATCAGATTTGATCCTGCCATACTGATCACATTGATGGAAATATCTGCACAGGCTAGTTTTAGGATAGCCAGAATTTCACAGACAAAATGATTAATGACGTTATTAGCACAGAATGGTAGTCGTATTGCAAGAGATGTCTGTACCACTGAGTTAGTAAGCCCAGTGAGCCATGATACAGCTGCCATGGACACGTAGGCACCCTTGCTCATGATGACAGGGTATCTCAGTGGGTAGCAGATGGCCACATAGCGGTCAAGGGCCATCATGCCAAGAAGCACGCACTCTGTTCCCCCCATGGCAAAGGAGAGAAACATTTGTGCCATGCAGCCAGAAAAGGAAACTCTTTTCCTTACAGTCAGAAAACTGTCGAGGATTAGTGGGACAGATGAGCTTGTGTAACAAATGTCCAGGAAAGACAGATTGCAGAGGAAGAAATACATAGGGGTGTGCAGGCGAGAGTCGTAGATGATTACTGAGATGAGGATTCCATTTTCAAGCAGGATCAGCAGGTACATCCACAAAATTAGCACAAAGAAAACGGTCTGGAGCTTTGGATGGGCTGAAAGCCCCACCAAAACAAATTCTGTCAACATGGAATCGTTGGTCCTTTCCATATTACGTATATTCTTTCTCCTATAGAACTCTATAGATGATAGAACAGATACCTGTTACACTGTGTCTGTGACAGCTTCTTATAAGAATCACGTTCTGTGTTATGCAGTTCTATATTTGGGTGTAACAACATAAATCTGAGGAAAATTTCTTACTGCAAATCCAAGCCCCTTGAAGCAGAAATCCTAATCTGATTTTCTCAGGGTTAAAAGAAAATGCATTGGATTATTGTACGTTTAGGTGTCGAACCATTTACTGCTATTTCTACAAGTCTGGCACTTAACCTGTGGATTACAAATAAATCACCTACAGCCTGGATTCAGCAGACTGCTGTGCTTTGATCAGGAGTGATTGAGCTGTGTTCGAAATTTGAATTAGAGGTCAACATTTTAAAATGAGATATGGTATAAAAATCTGTACATTGGGAACCAGCAGTTAGCGTAATGGCTATGTCGCTGGGCTCCCACGTAGTTGACCGCGGTTCGTGTCCCGGACCCGGTGGCTTAAAACTCACGCCGGGCGCGTGTGCGTGCGTGCCCAAGATCCCAAGAGGAGAATGGAGGAGAGGGGATTGTGGCGTGATCATCCTCTCTGGGGGGTGATTTCTCGCTTTCTGTCTCTAATGTCTCTGTCTGTCTGGCGAGCGCACGCACCCTATAGTGAAAATCTCTCAAAATAAAAATCTGTACATTGAGCTTCTTTTCTAAGAAATCTGAATATTCTAAAACATTGTTTCTGTTATGGAGTTCAGTCACAACAGACCTATTGGATTTGAAGCATGTCTCTCGACTCTACAAGAATACTCCCCTCACTCTTTTATGTCTTGTGGCTGGAGGTGAATCTAAGTTGGCAATTAGTGTGTTATTCAAATTGGTCTCAATCATCTTACATGTATTTAAAATCTTGACCCAAGGCCTCAGCGCTGAATAAGGTTTGTTAGGCATAGTAAACATGCCATATTGTGACAAACCAAGGAGGATGTTTTATTCCTTCACAGAATGGTAGTCGTATTGCAAGAGATGTCTGTACCACTGAGTTAGTAAGCCCAGTGAGCCATGATACAGCTGCCATGGACACGTAGGCACCCTTGCTCATGATGACAGGGTATCTCAGTGGGTAGCAGATGGCCACATAGCGGTCAAGGGCCATCATGCCAAGAAGCACGCACTCTGTTCCCCCCATGGCAAAGGAGAGAAACATTTGTGCCATGCAGCCAGAAAAGGAAACTCTTTTCCTTACAGTCAGAAAACTGTCGAGGATTAGTGGGACAGATGAGCTTGTGTAACAAATGTCCAGGAAAGACAGATTGCAGAGGAAGAAATACATAGGGGTGTGCAGGCGAGAGTCGTAGATGATTACTGAGATGAGGATTCCATTTTCAAGCAGGATCAGCAGGTACATCCACAAAATTAGCACAAAGAAAACTGTCTGAAGCTTTGGATGAGCTGAAAGCCCCACCAGAACAAATTCTGTCAACATGGAATCGTTGGTCCTTTCCATATTACGTATATTCTTTCTCCTATAGAACTCTATAGATGATAGAACAGATACCTGTTACACTGTGTCTGTGACAGCTTCTTATAAGAATCACGTTCTGTGTTATGCAGTTCTATATTTGGGTGTAACAACATAAATCTGAGGAAAATTTCTTACTGCAAATCCAAGCCCCTTGAAGCAGAAATCCTAATCTGATTTTCTCAGGGTTAAAAGAAAATGCATTGGATTATTGTACGTTTAGGTGTCGAACCATTTACTGCTATTTCTACAAGTCTGGCACTTAACCTGTGGATTACAAATAAATCACCTACAGCCTGGATTCAGCAGACTGCTGTGCTTTGATCAGGAGTGATTGAGCTGTGTTCGAAATTTGAATTAGAGGTCAACATTTTAAAATGAGATATGGTATAAAAATCTGTACATTGGGAACCAGCAGTTAGCGTAATGGCTATGTCGCTGGGCTCCCACGTAGTTGACCGCGGTTCGTGTCCCGGACCCGGTGGCTTAAAACTCACGCCGGGCGCGTGTGCGTGTGTGCCCAAGATCCCAAGAGGAGAATGGAGGAGAGGGGATTGTGGCGTGATCATCCTCTCTGGGGGGTGATTTCTCGCTTTCTGTCTCTAATGTCTCTGTCTGTCTGGCGAGCGCACGCACCCTATAGTGAAAATCTCTCAAAATAAAAATCTGTACATTGAGCTTCTTTTCTAAGAAATCTGAATATTCTAAAACATTGTTTCTGTTATGGAGTTCAGTCACAACAGACCTATTGGATTTGAAGCATGTCTCTCGACTCTACAAGAATACTCCCCTCACTCTTTTATGTCTTGTGGCTGGAGGTGAATCTAAGTTGGCAATTAGTGTGTTATTCAAATTGGTCTCAATCATCTTACATGTATTTAAAATCTTGACCCAAGGCCTCAGCGCTGAATAAGGTTTGTTAGGCATAGTAAACATGCCATATTGTGACAAACCAAGGAGGATGTTTTATTCCTTTTAAAATCTGGAGAAAATGGAACTTTTAAGTTTTAATATATGATTTCAATATATTTGCCTTTGCAAATAGCTCTGTGAGAAGAGCCTCATTGGGAAAAGGATCTATCTTTATGATTCATCATCTTCTTTAAGATGATGTGGAAGGGTGTGTTCAAATTTTTAAAAAAGATTTAATGACTTGAAAGTATTTACAAAGCCAAGTTGATTATGAATAAAAAGATGAATATATACTGTAGGATCTACCTAAGTTATTTTCACCTCATGCCAGAGCTACCACTTAAGGATCAACTCCTTCATTCAAAATCTACATGTTTACTATACCAGTGATATTTTGTAAATATAATTTATACAGGAGCACAAAATGAACAAAAAGAGAGTTTCTCTGTTTGAAATTACACTGAATTGCAGGAGAGAAGAAGGCACTATTGCTGTATTTTCTTATTCACTCTTCCTTCCTTGAGTAAGTTCTTAAGGAGTTCAAGGGGCATAGTTTGAAAACCACCAATGTAACAAGTAAAAAGTAATAGTCATACTCTGTGTTTTCCTTCATTTTAGGAAAATTAACAACAATGAAATGACAATGTATTGATTACTCTATGCCAAATATATATATATATATATATATATTTGTTTGTTTGTTTGTTGGAGAGATTTTTCACTATAGGGCACATACGCTTGCCCGGCAGTGGGACACGAACCGCGGTCGACTATGTGGGAGTCCAGCGACATAGCCATTATGCTAACTGCTGGTTCCCATATGCCAGATATATTTTTAAATGTTTTTATTCATTATAACAAAAGAAAGTAGGGATTAATATACTATGATATATGGATTATCCTTGCTTAAACATTTGATAAACATCAGTAAATCATGATATGAATAAACTGAATAAAAAGGTATTATTTCTTTTCTTTTTTTTTTTTTTGGAGAGGTTTTTGCTATAGCATGCTTTCCTTGCCAGAAAGAGAGAGAGAAATAGACAGAAAGTGAGAAATCACCCCCAGGAAGGATTGCCACACCACAATCCCTTCTCCTCCATTCTCCTCTCGGGATCATGGGCATGCATGCAAACACACCCAATGTGAGTTTAAGCCACTGGGTCTGGGACTCAAACTGAGGTCTACTACATGGGAGTCCAGTGACATAGCCATTACGCCAACTGCTGGTTCCCTAAAAAGGTATTATTTCAAGAAATGCAGAAAACACATCTGGTACAGTGCAACTCATAATCCTCTGAAGTTTATAAGAACAAGGTAACTTCTAAACTTGAAAGGATATGCTAAATAAAAAGATGCTCGAACTTAGAAAATCTGAAAAAAATGCATACTAAATATTGAAATTCAACATTACATAGAAATGTAATAGAAAATCTGAAAAATGCTCATTAACTATTCAAAAGTGCTCATTTAAAAAGATATGAGATGCATTCATTTTTATTAGAAAAGTAGATGATACCAAATACTTGTAAGCTTGAGGGGCATGCAGAATTCTGATATACTAAAAAGCTTTCTACTAAAAAGCGTTCTGCCTGTGAGTATAGACCTGGGGATGTGTCCCAGATAAGCCCTTTGACAAGAGTGAAAGGAGAAAAGCATACTGATACTCATGATGGCATTGTTTGTGGCAAAAGGATTCCACCATGTGTGAGCATGCATAATAGAACAATTTGTGGAAGTTAGAAGCTAATGTACTAGATATCTAGGCAGCAACATAGATCCTGAAAAAAAGCATTGGAAAAGTAAGCAATATTGGGACCAACAGATGACACAATGGTTATGTCACTGGACTGCAGCTTGAATCCCATTCCTGGTGGCTTAAAATTCACAGCAGGTGCATGTGGGTGCGTTCCCAAAATACCAAGAGGAGAATGGAAGAGAAGGGATTGTGGCATGGTCATACCCCTTTATGGGTGATTTCTCACTTTCAGTCTCTCTCTGTCTCTCTGGCGAGTGCACACACCCTATAGCAAAAATCTCTCTAAAAAAAAGTAAGTAGTATTATGATTTATAGCACACTAAAATTTATATTATTTAAAATATATATTTACACATTTTGCGTTGATACATGCACTTTTAGTGACATTTCAAACATGGTTGTAGGTTGGGGAGAAAATGTTGGCAGAATCTGTGATTATGGGGAAAATAGGAGACTTTGTAAATACTGAGGAAAATAATGTCAGAGAAGTAGAAAATACACAGAATGATCAACTAAAGCCTATTAAAAAAGATTTTTTAAAAAATAACACGTACAAAAATCAAGGAGAATAATACAGGACATATGTCGATGAAGGAGCGCTTATAAAAATGTAGTTTTAATAGAAAAGAATATCATAAGTGTAAAAATCAAGGAGAATTGATTTATGACACCAAAAGAACAATGCATAAGAGATGAGAAAAAAAAAATTTGGTAAACTTAAAAAAAAGTTGAAAAGACAGTTTTTAATCAAATTAAACAAAATCAGTCATAGAATGATTGGTCAGTGATAGAGAAGAACAAAAGAAAATTTCTAGGGTCAGCA
>NW_006159776.1:86922-93825 GCF_000334495.1 Tupaia belangeri chinensis | reverse complement strand
AGCAGGAAGCAGTGTTCATCCTAGGTGTTTAAATCTTATGGTCCCATGGAAAGGTTATCCTTAGTGTGGAGATAGATGTCTCTGGCATTTGCATTAGCCTGATTCCACTAAATGTGTCATTTGTGTAAGTAACACTTGATTTGACTCAGTGGTCC
This sequence comes from Tupaia belangeri chinensis, assembly GCF_000334495.1. NCBI lineage: Eukaryota > Metazoa > Chordata > Mammalia > Scandentia > Tupaiidae > Tupaia > Tupaia belangeri. Next base: position 93,670 of record NW_006159776.1, on the reverse strand, counting down.
CTCGCTAATGATAAACTGGCCTCAGGTAACTTGCACATAATGAAAGAATGCACAGAGAAATTCACCGGCTGCTTTCCATTGCCCTGTCAGTTTCTCATGTCACTCTGGTGTATTGGGGTATTTGTGAGCTGGTGTGAATCTCCTCCTGGGAGAGGCATCCAGTATGTTTTTTATTTAACAAATCAATTCAAAATCTGTGGGGCTAAGGAACAGTATGTGGATTTTTGTAAAAGGACCACTACATTGCTATGTGGTGAAGTCTGTCTGTGGGTAGGAAACAGGCCACTTCCAGCCCTCACACCCCGCCCCGGAAAAGTCTCGAAATCACTACATATGTCTTATTCAAACTATTGAACCTAAAGGTAAAACATGCTGAGTTCAAAGAAAGGGAGATCATCTGAGAGAGGGTCATCACAAGATTTCATCACATAAATTAAAATTAGTCCTGATGAGTAGAGATAGTCTGAGGTAATGAACTGAAGCCAAAATACATCAGTGGGGCTTCTAAACAAGAAAATGACATAAAATTCAGTAATCCAGGGGGAAAAAATTAAAAAAAAATAAGAAAAAAGAATCTTGTTTGCTTATTTTTAAGGTATTTTTTCTTTTTTCTTTCTTTAAAAATAATTTTGCTACAGGGTGTGTCCAGTTGCAGGAAGAGACACCTCCTATATGGCATGGTCACACCCCAATCCCTTCTCCTCCCTCTCTGTCCTCCCAGGATTTTAGGCAGGCATTTGTATCTAGTGTGTTTCTCAAACTGCAGGTCTGGGACTCAAATCATGATGTGGGCCATGTGGGATGTAGCTGTTGTACTCTCCAAGCCACAGGCTGGCCCTAAATTATTCTTAATATAGTCTGAAGAAATGATCATTTATTGTCCAGGCAATAGAAAGCCATTGGAGTTTTGACCTTGGGATGTTAAGGATGAAAATATATAAAATACACACAAAAAAGAGGCATTCTTCAAGATCACATTTTTTTCCTCACCAATATTAAACTAGAATTTGTGTTTCATAGGTTTCTAATCATTGTTTCCCAGGGCAACCATTGTCTTCTTTGGATTACAGAGAATCTGACACAAAATTCATCTTCTTTTAGAAATAGACACATAGTGTCTATTCATTTTAAGTCAAATTGATAAGAAATTAAAAAAAATTTAATTGACCCATTTCCTTTGAGTTTTCAGCTTAGTTTCTTAGTAGTAAAAACTAAAGTGTACTTAGTTTTGGTTTGTAAGTAATGGCTAAAGCTTTGTTGGGTCCTTCACAGCTTGGTCTCCACTGATTCCTTCAGTTGAAGTAACCAGAGTCATTACAGTCATGTGTTACATAATCACAAGGATACTTTTCTGAGAAATACATCGTTAGGTGATTTTGTGGTATGAACATCATAAACTGAACTTACACAATCTTAGATGGTGTAGCCTACTACACCCTTAGGCTATATGATATAATGCTATGGGACAACTGTTGTGTATGCTGTTTCTTGCTGACCAAAACATCAGTATGTGGAGCATGGCTATATAGTAACTGCCTCGGTCTACCTGGGTTTTCAGATTCTGTTATTTCTGAGTGTAAGGGCACTTCACCAGAAACACAGAGAAAAATAGTTATAAAAACATTACTATTCAAGGAATAATTCATATTTTTTTCCCTTTTTCTTTTTTTCCCTTCCTTTCTTTTTCTTCTCTTTTTCTTTCTCTTGTCCTTCCTTCCTTCCTTCCTTCCTTTCTTCTTTTCTTTTCTTTCTCTTTCTTTCTTTCAAAGAAATCCTTCCTTTCTTTGCCCCTGGAATTTCAAGTATACATTAGCTTAAAAAATCTTGGCTATTTATGAACTCTGGGATATTATGCTAAATTTATAGCCTCCATCAATTATTGCATGCTCTCTTATTATTGGGGCTAACAGATGTTGGCCTATTAGCTTGGTCTAAGTTCAACTATTATCATATAATGCTAAGTTTATTGTAGAAAATAGGAATTTAGAACAAATTTAATTCTTCCTTGGGTCATAATTAGTTGGAATTAAAAAAATGTAAGACCTAAAGTTACATTTTTAGGAAAAGAATAAATAAAGGGTAAAGAGGGACTAATTATAGTACTTATCATCCACAGGACTTCCAGAATGGGTTAATAGAAGAGAGAGTATACATTCATTCATATTTACAGAGACTTATATGTAATATGAATTATATTCATAGTTAGACATAAAAATCATGGGTTTTTGTTTTGTTTTGTTTTGTTTTGTTTTTTTGAGAGGATTTGCACTAGGGCACGTGTGCTTGCCAGAAAGACAGAGAGGGACAGAGAGACAGCAAGTCAGAAGTCACACCCCCAGGGGGGATGGCCACGCCACAATCCTTTCTCCTCCATTCTCCTCTCTGGATTTTGGGCATGCACACACACATGCCTGGCGTGAGTTTAAGCCACCAGGTCCAAGACTCAAACCACAGTTGACTACATGGGAGTCCAGCGACATAGCCATTATGCCAACTGCTGGTCCCAGAAATCATGTTTTATTCTGCATAATTTGAATTCAACAATTATTTTGACTCTACCCATGGAAGAGATACATCTCAGTGATATAGAAAACCATATAAAACATAGCATACAAACTACTGATAATAGTTATGTTATTATACTGCAGTTTTATACATTTGGGACAGAGAATTTTTTTAGCAGATTATATGTCCAGTAATAGTGATCAAGTTCCTTAGCTACTGAAGAAAATGACATAACACGCATGATTTACAGTGATGTTTCTAGATTAAAGCACCAGAGAGAGGACTCTAATGTTCTCATTTATCTGCTGGGGAGGGGAAGAACAAAATAAATGTTTTTGAAAAAGTAGGTATGATATAGAAAAAGAAGCAAGGGTGACAAAGGAAAAAATAATTGTTTTTGAAGAATCATAAAAGACATAAGTCTTTTAATATACCTACATTTAAAATGAAGAAAAAAAAAACACTCTTTTTTTCTGTTTAACTGAGCCCAGTTCCTACCTAAGAAATTTGTTGTGAATATTACTCAGACCATGGGACTCAGAAATGGTTTATTACCTGTTGATGATGATGTGTATAGTATTCTCAAATGGACTAGTCTGAGGTGTACTTCATGTTGGGTAAATTCTCTATACAAGCTAAATGATGTATAGTGATGGACTGTATAAAAATTAATTATAATACAAACTTAATTAAAAATGTAATGTAAATCTCTGTAGTATTTAATAATGAAAATTTGATAGATGAAAAAATTAGACATTTAGTATTTATGCCTATTTCACATGGGATCCATTATAAGACCCCCAGTGGATGACTGAAATTATGGATAGTACCATACTTACATATAATAAGTTTAAGAGTAAGAGATTAACAGCTATTAATAAAGTAGAATCATTATAATAATACTGTAGTAAGAGCTGTATGAAGTGCTGTCTCTCTATCAAAATATCATACTTTATTGTACTCACCTATTTTTAGACTATGGTTGACCGCAAGTAACAAACCATGAAAAGCAGAACTGTGGATAAGGAATGATCATTGTAGCCAGTTAAAGCATATAACATTGATATTTGTAATTTTGAGAATGAATATTCACAAAACAAGAAGATGGAACATGGTATCCTTTATGTGTATCTGGACCTGAGGAATGGTTTCCTTTCCTGAATTGCAGATGTCTTATTTCTCTACAGTCTCAAAAAATTCTCTCCATTTAACATAATCATTAACAGGATGACATGAAGGGATCTAAGTGAGTTTTACATAGCAATAAGCGTTCTGTAATTATTTTTTTATGCTTTTCACTTACCTGTAGTTTATTCCTCAGGTAAAACTGATAGATGAATCTATCTAAAATACTATCACTCTTAGGCCTAGAGTTTCTAGTTTAGTCTTGGAAAATAGTTTTAGAATGTCCTGTTTTGGGGAGCCATTATGATGACCTCAGTATTTCTCTACATTTTGAGCTTCAATAAAATCCTCCAAAGGACCAACCATTAGCACAGCAAGGCAATTTAAATTCTTCTTTGGAGTGAGCCTGGGAGGGGTCCAATATTTGCAATGAGTTAAAGTTAGGAGTGTAAACACAGAAGATTAAAAACTTTCCAACACTCCAGGGAGACTGTTGTAAGACCCAATTATATCATATAATTGCTATATTCTTTTTTTTTAATAGATGCTTTTTCTATAGGCATATGCACATGCAGGAAAGACAGAGAGAGACAAAGAGACAAAAAGTGAGAAATCACCCCCGCAGGAGGGATGACCACACCACAATCTCTTCTCCATTCTCCTCTTAGGATTTTGAGCATGCATACACACATGCCCAGTGTGATTTAAGCTACTGGTTCCAGAACTCGAACCACGGTCAACTACATGGGTGTCCAGAGATGTCAACTACATGGGAATCCAGTTATATAACCATTACGCCATCTGTTGGTCCCTGATATATTCTTGTTCTAATGCAATTAGAATAAGAAATATATTGTCATCTATCATAGCTCATTTTGTGCTGCGTGAGACAGGGTAATTTATGAAGAACAGAGATTTATTTCCTAATGTCCTAGACACTGGGCAGTCCAAGACTGATAGACCCACAACTGTCTAGGGTCTTCTTTCTGGGTCATCCCATGTGGAGAACAGAAGGGCAAGAGAAGATGCTTGTGCAAGAGAGAAGTGGAGGGCAGGGAGAGAAGACACCCTCATTCTTCATTGTTTTATTGGAACCCATTCTTGCAATAACAAACCCACTCTAGTGATAACATCTTTATTCATGAGGACAGAGTCCTCATGATCTAATCATTTCTTAAAGGTCTCATCTTTCAACATTGTTCATTGTGAGTTAAGTTCAACACATAAACGTTGGGCAATACATTCATATCATACCACTGTGTACATTGCTACAATATTGGAAGATTTTTTTGACTCAAACAGAAAAAGTCTTTAGTAACTATTTTTTTTTCTTTTTTGATATTATTGGGAAACTTCCCATGAATTCTAGCATAAATTGTCCTCACTTTCAAATATTTAACAGGGTATATAGAATACTATAACGAGTTGGTACAATTATTCTTACTATACAGATAGAGAGTCTGAGACTATGGAAGTTGAAATAGTTCGGTAAAGGTTGTCCAGCAAGTATATGAAAAAGTAGAAAAGATCTCAAATGCAGATTTTGTGACTTAAGGCCCGGTAATCTATGTGGAGCCGTGCCCCCTCTCTAATATATAATAGACCAAGAAGAGCTTTTACAGTGTTGCATTCCATAAGCGTTCTGTAATTATTTTTTTATGCTTTTCACTTACCTGTAGTTTATTCCTCAGGTAAAACTGATAGATGAATCTATCTAAAATACTATCACTCTTAGGCCTAGAGTTTCTAGTTTAGTCTTGGAAAATAGTTTTAGAATGTCCTGTTTTGGGGAGCCATTATGATGACCTCAGTATTTCTCTACATTTTGAGCTTCAATAAAATCCTCCAAAGGACCAACCATTAGCACAGCAAGGCAATTTAAATTCTTCTTTGGAGTGAGCCTGGGAGGGGTCCAATATTTGCAATGAGTTAAAGTTAGGAGTGTAAACACAGAAGATTAAAAACTTTCCAACACTCCAGGGAGACTGTTGTAAGACCCAATTATATCATATAATTGCTATATTCTTTTTTTTTAATAGATGCTTTTTCTATAGGCATATGCACATGCAGGAAAGACAGAGAGAGACAAAGAGACAAAAAGTGAGAAATCACCCCCGCAGGAGGGATGACCACACCACAATCTCTTCTCCATTCTCCTCTTAGGATTTTGAGCATGCATACACACATGCCCAGTGTGATTTAAGCTACTGGTTCCAGAACTCGAACCACGGTCAACTACATGGGTGTCCAGAGATGTCAACTACATGGGAATCCAGTTATATAACCATTACGCCATCTGTTGGTCCCTGATATATTCTTGTTCTAATGCAATTAGAATAAGAAATATATTGTCATCTATCATAGCTCATTTTGTGCTGCGTGAGACAGGGTAATTTATGAAGAACAGAGATTTATTTCCTAATGTCCTAGACACTGGGCAGTCCAAGACTGATAGACCCACAACTGTCTAGGGTCTTCTTTCTGGGTCATCCCATGTGGAGAACAGAAGGGCAAGAGAAGATGCTTGTGCAAGAGAGAAGTGGAGGGCAGGGAGAGAAGACACCCTCATTCTTCATTGTTTTATTGGAACCCATTCTTGCAATAACAAACCCACTCTAGTGATAACATCTTTATTCATGAGGACAGAGTCCTCATGATCTAATCATTTCTTAAAGGTCTCATCTTTCAACATTGTTCATTGTGAGTTAAGTTCAACACATAAACGTTGGGCAATACATTCATATCATACCACTGTGTACATTGCTACAATATTGGAAGATTTTTTTGACTCAAACAGAAAAAGTCTTTAGTAACTATTTTTTTTTCTTTTTTGATATTATTGGGAAACTTCCCATGAATTCTAGCATAAATTGTCCTCACTTTCAAATATTTAACAGGGTATATAGAATACTATAACGAGTTGGTACAATTATTCTTACTATACAGATAGAGAGTCTGAGACTATGGAAGTTGAAATAGTTCGGTAAAGGTTGTCCAGCAAGTATATGAAAAAGTAGAAAAGATCTCAAATGCAGATTTTGTGACTTAAGGCCCGGTAATCTATGTGGAGCCGTGCCCCCTCTCTAATATATAATAGACCAAGAAGAGCTTTTACAGA
>NW_006159776.1:38444-86907 GCF_000334495.1 Tupaia belangeri chinensis | reverse complement strand
CTGTAATGAAATTTGTGCAGAAGAGTAAGGTTAGAAAGAATGCAAAAATTGAAGATGACCAATAAATATCAAGACAATATTAAAACAACTTATTTGCTCTCAAGATCAAAGTCCGAGTCAAAGTACATGAAATAGAATGTAACTTTTAAATTTATTTAAACTCATGTGTGCTTTTTAAAAACTGTGTCTTAAAACACTATTTATTACAATTTTTACTTTCACTGCTCAGACTTTTTCCAGTGGAGGACCCTTCAACTTGTATAGATACTATTTCCTTTTGACATTCACTCATGACTTTTTGAGACTTCCTTACCTTCTAGGCAAAGTATTTCAAGCTCTATTTCCACAAAACAATCCCTAGAATTAGTCATTTCTTCAAAAAGGCTTTTATTAGAGCATATGTCTCATAACCAAGATTCAACACTAGGTATGCTTTTTAATATCAGGGTGTCTTTGTCTTTAATCTCTCTCAGCCATCACCATTATAAAATAAATTGATGCAAATTGCCATCATTTTCAACCAAATAAACTAATATTCCCCCTAAGCACCCAATATGGCCAATCAGCTAATAAGATGACTCGTCTTAATCTCCTACATTTGTTCCCAAATCTGTTTAGAATTTGGTTGAAGGTTTTATACGGGCTACTATCATACAAGTAACAGTAACCTCCTAATGTGCTTTAGTTTCAGCATGCCAGAGAGTGTTCCATAAACTCACTCAGCAAACATTGGGCCCATCGGTGATAGTTACCCTCACCTAACCATGGTGTCAGTTTGGCCAATTATTTGTTATCTTGGTTATTGTCCTTTATATTCAAAACAAGATTCTGTTGGTGTTAGGGCACATTTTGATCTTCAGTTTTAAAGGATGAAAAATTACAAAATTTAAAAGCAGTTGTAGACTAAATATTAGTTTTCTATCTCTGCTATACCAAAGAACCACAAAGTAGATGGCTTAAAACCATATCTTTGAATGAAGTAGTATGGCTGCAAGCCAATGAGTCTTCAAAAGCCACCCAAAGCTAGGAAAAGGCAAGAGAGAATTCATCCCCAACAATATCAAGAAAGGTTGGCCCTGCTGAAACTTGATTTCTGACTGCTCATTTCTAGAAATGTCGACGATACATATTTGTTGTTTTAAGCCATCCAGTTTGTGGTATTGTGTTTTACCAGATCAAGAAAATTAATATATAGCCCATAACTCTTTCATTCTGAATTCAGAATGAAATTTTATGATAGACATAGAAATATCCCACTTTTGGTCATTAAAGTGTTCTCTAATTTACCATCTCATACATGAATTCCTTATATTTCATATGTCTTCAAACACAACTGTCAGACCTTACTCTATGCTGTGAGAATTGGTAAAAATACATACTATGTCATTATTTTTATTATCTAGTTTCTTTGATGATGAGAAATACTGTTAATTCTGAACATTGATCACATTTTATTTTCTAAAGTGCAGCTATAAACCAGTCATGGTGTTGCTGCATTTGAGATTGAATGCCAGCTTTCTACTCATGAGCTCCCAAGAGGAGACATCATGCTGCATATCTAATGCATTACCACTGTTTTCTACTTCCTTTAATAAACTAAAAATTCTTGAGCCTTCTATCTTCCCTAAAGGGCATCATACCGAAAATCCATGACCCTAGGTTTATTAGCAATTTTCTGGTTGATTGAAGCCCTTGGTCCCAGTGCTAAATGTATCTCAGGAGGATGATCCAAAAGTGGGTCAAGAAAAGGTCAAATTTATTCTTAACCTTTGCCACTTCATTGCAGGACTTGTAGTCATAATCACCTGAACTCACCTATTTACTCAGTTAGCAGCTTTGGAAAAATGCAAAGATAAAAATCAAGCCAGGATATGTTTTCTTTTTCTTTTATTATTATTATTATTATTATTATTATTATTATTATTATTTTAATTATTTTAATTATCAGAGAATATATCTACTTGACAGAGAGGCACACATACAAAAACAGGCAAAAAGGACAACCCCCAGTGGGGTGTAATCACACTTCAATCCCTTCTCCATTTCCAGGTTTGTATTCAGATCCTCAGAGTCAGGATTAAAACCTCATTGGGTAACCAATCATGTCGGGTTCAGATCCCTTAACCACCACACCATGGAGCCGTGTCCAGTTATGATTCCTTAAATCTCTTGTCTTTGTATACTTTGGATTATATTTCCACACAGATACAAGTGCACTTCAGAACATTTCCCTCTTAATCAGTGCACTACTGAAGGAAAGATGTCAAGTTTTATCACTCAATCTTACCTTCTATGAGTCGTAGTCTCCAATCTATAAATTAAGAGCAGAAAATATGCTTTTTAATATAATAGTGAGGATTTGTCAAGACATAATAAGATGTGATTATACAGCACAATATCTGGAGTATTTCTCTGAATTCAAACACTGTAGATAGTTCCTTCTCATTGTTTTCATTTTTTGTTTTTATCTTCTTTCTCTCTTGCTTTTGAAGTTATTTCCAATAAAAATGTATTTGACAGAAACATACATTTTCTGTATCCAGTACAAGGGTTCTTCACAGAGATCATGGGAAATGTGTATTATGAAAACATATCCTGGGGACCAGCAGATAGCACAATGGTTATGTCACTGGACTCCCACATGGCCAAACTAAGTTTAAGTCCTGGACCCAGTGGCTTGAAACTCAGGCCATGTGCATATGCATGTGTACCCCAAATCCAGAGAGGACAATGGAGGAAGGAGAAGGAATTTTTGTATGGTCATTACCCCTGGACGGTGTTTTCTCATTTTCTGTCTCTCTTTCTCTGTCTCTCCAGTGAGTGCATGCGCCCTATAGAAAAATCTCTCTTAAAAAAATATGCTTGGGATAAGCAGTTAGTGTAATGGCTATGTTGCTGGACTCCCATGTAGTCGACCACGGTTTGAGTCCCAGACCCGGTGGCTTAAAACTCATGCTGGGCATGTGTGTGTGCGTGCCCAAGATCCCAAGAGGAGAATAGAAGAGAAGGGATTGCGGCGTGGCCATTCTCCCTAGGAAGTGATTTCTCGCTTTCTGTTTCTCTGTTTCTCTCTGTCTGTCTGGTGAGCACATGTGCCCTATAGCAAAAACCTCTCCAAACAAAAAGTATGCTTGAATTTCAAATTTTCTTTATTAATAGACTTTATATTATGATTTCTGGTTTACATATAATTATAGATTTTGTAAGGTACTGTATTTTTCAAAGCATGCATATTGCATGTAATAACAAATCAAGGATATAGACATATTCATATTCTTGAATATTATGGTGTACATATTCAATAATAATTTTATTTTTTGTTGCTTTGTTTCTGGACATGTATATTGAATTGTCTACAGTGTTTTTTTACTTTGCTGTGGTACGCCATTTTATAACCTATTCAACTTGTTTTCATGCATTCTTTTTTTAAATTTATTTATTTTTATTATTATTCGCACATTAAATTGCTATATATCATTCAGATTGTGATGAGACTTTACCCAGCATGATATACACTTCAGTTCAGCCCAGGTGAGACCATTATACACATCCTCGTCAACAGATAATAAACCTTATCTGTGGCACACAAGTGTCTTACCTGTCCATTTCCTCCCCTCCCCAAATTTCCTATGCTCTTCCTCTCCCACATTCTCTTTCCACTTTGTCTCTAGTGTCCATTACAATTTTTAATACTTTTATGTTCTCCAGCCTTTCAGTCTCTACCACAGAGTGCAGACAGTGGGTATATATTAAGTAGGGACATACAATGTCTCTCTTTGATAGCCTGACTTGCTTCACTCAGCAACAAATCTTCCACATTCATCCACTTCCTATCAAATTCCAAGGCTGAATTTCAATTTTTTATGTACCAAAATAAATTAAGAGTTCAATTTCATTTTTCCACAAACTTTTTGAATATCCCTTATATACTTTAGCATGTATTATTAAGTTATATTTCATTTATTAGCAGGAGTGTGATTGAAAATAGTTCATGAAGACTGTCAAATAGCTACCAACCATCAGAATAGACACTAATTATAAACTAACAATCACACAGGTAGACCAGTAGTTGCAAACTCAGGTCTGATTCTACGAGGTTTTATTTCTTTTTATTATAATTTTAATTATTTTGGTTTAAAAATTTTCTCTGACCTTTAAGCAAAAACCTCTATGTAGCTGGCATATATGACTATGGCCATATTCTTTGTATATGGCCATAATTAAATGTGATTACTCTTGTTTACTTTTCAGAGCACTTACCTTAGAAGTTTTTAACTGTTTTGAATATCCTGCTACTTATTAGTCATATAAAAGTGTATTTTAATTGTCTTATATTACAGATCTTTTAAATTAATTTCTGTTAACTTGTATATAGAGAAGAGAATGTGGACTCGCTAATAATACCTTTTATTTGAAATTTGCTGATTCTTATTATCAGCCTGACATAATTTTTTAATCTGTTCCACATGTGCTTTAAAAGAATATGTATTTCATAGTAGTTGAGTTGTTAAGCCTGTTCATTTTCTTGTTTATACGTTTTACATATTTAAGTGCTTGTCTATTTTTCCTTTCATTGCCTGATACAGATGCATAATTTCAGTGTCTTTAATTTAGTGAATATTTTTGGAGATTTTATGAGATTATTAAATTTTACTAGTTCAGCAGATGGTGCAGCAGTTACCTCACTGGATTCCCTCATGGCTAACCATGGTTTGAGTCCCAGATCCAGTAGTTTGAACCTCATACCAGGCATGCATGTGTGCCTATGGTCACAGGAGAGTGAGGAGAAGGTATTGTGGTGTGGCCATCACCCTATGGGGTGATTTTTCACTTTAACTCTCGAAGTCTCTGTCCCTCTCTCTCCCTCCAGCAAGTGCACATGCCTAGGACTAAAACCTCTTTAAAAAAATAGAATTTTTTTTTAAGGGTTCATCAAGGGCTTTTTATGTGAATCTGTTACTTAATGAATTTTAAGAACAAGGACTACTACAGCACTTTGAGGGCTTGGCCCTTATGAGTGCTAAGGCATCAGCACTTTCACCTACCATTGCTTTTGCACCATCAGTGCACACATCAATGCAGTGAAAGAGGCAAACAGTGTCTCAATATTATTGTGGCAATAGTTTTCACCCTGTGGACTCATTGAGAGAGTCTTAGGGATTCTCTCAGGAGGGTTCACTTACAGCATTCGTTTTATAAAGTATTATTGAAAACCTTCTGATATAGTCAATATTCTACAATTAGAATAGTGCTGAACACTTCAGAAGTAAACAAGCGCACATGTAGCTAAGAGCCAGTGGCTAAAAAGATATTCTGATTCAATGATGCTTTTTGATCCAAAATAAAGAAGGACTTTTAAATGACATCATAAAGAAGAAAGAAGCAAAAATTTTGAAAAATACATACGTGGAGAGGAAAAGTGAAAAGCAGAAACAATTACGAAGAAAAGACATCAACTACTATTCAATTCTGACATAAGCTGAATGCTTCCTGTGTTTAAGACATTGTACAAGTAGTAGGAGATATTAAAGAAAAAAAATGTCAGTTGCAGTTCAACTAGCCCTAAAAGAAACTAATAGAAATCAAGTTACTAGGTACACAAATAACTATGTTATGAGACATAACTTGTGCTATGAGAGAGGAAATAAGCAAAATGCCTAATAAACAAGTGGGAAAAAGCCTTCTATATAAAAGTAATTAAAAAGATGATTTTTTTTTTTAAAGATAGATATTTTCTCATTACTTCAAGTAATGGGAATCTACATCATTAGCATATATAAAATGACTCCAAATCTCCAGGCAGGACACTCAAATGATATTTCTTCCATTAGAGTTAGGTAAAAAGAAGAAAAGTTATATCCCAAGTTTTGCCAATACTTCTTATGCCCATGCTTATATTTAATTCTACTCTAAAGCAAAAATATGCATTTTAGCCTGCCATCACCCAAAATCAATGCTTATTCACTTAAAGACAAAAAAAAAGTCACTACTAGAATTTTATGAATTTTCAGTAAAAATATTTTAATCAATCTCAGAATCCAGGTGGTGACAGTGGCATGGAAAAGTTTCTGAGTTTGTGTCCTGGGACCTCCCTGAGCACACAGGAGGTCAGCTGATCTGGGTCAGCTGAGACAATGGGTGTATTGTGGTGTGAAGACCCTGTGGGTTGTTTTTGTCTCTCTTAACTCTCTCTGTTTCTCTCTCTCTCTCTCATAGAAGAAATAAATGAACATTCTTAAAAAAAAAAATCTATCTGGGACCAGCAATTGGCATAATGGCTCTGTTGCTGGACTCCCAAGTATTCGACCACAGTTGGAGTCCCAGACCCAATGGCTTAAATTCATGCTGGGCATGTGTGCGTGCATGCCCAAAATCCCAAGAGGAGAATGGAGGAGAAGGGATTGTGGTTTGGCCATCTCCCCTGGGTGATTTCTTGCTTTCTGTCACTGTTTCTCTCTGTCTTTCTGGCGAGCACATGAGCCCTATAGCAAAACAAAACAAAACAAAACAAAACAAAACAAAACAAACAAAACAAAACAAACAAAACAAAAAATACCTCCAAAAAAAGGTTAAAAAATTATAATCTATCAAAAAAGGCAATATCTTAAAGTGAAATGAAAACATGCAAGTCTTTTTATTTGTCCTGCATATGTACAAACCATGCCAATTTTGACATTCTAATAATACACTGTTCTATACTGTTTAATCTTCTAACTTTTCAACCGATTTCCAAAGCAGTTTCTTTGAACTCCAACTAAATTATATGCTTGTCCTTTTTTTTTTTAAAGTTATTATGAAAATGATAGATTGCAAAATTTGGACAGTTTTAATTTGAATGTCATAGTAGACAAGAAAATACATTTATCATCTTATAAACGATAAATTAAATTCTCTCTATAATGGAAGCTCAAGAAGAGATGAAGAATATGCTAAATACAAAACTGAATTGTAGTTGCTAACGTGTCATCCTAAGATAAAATGAGAAAAAGGAAATACTTCATGGTTAAGGCACATAGAGAGTAAAAATAAAATGTTGAAATGTAAGGGAAAAGAAAGTCATATTGTTATATGGGAAAAGGCAATGGCATTAAACTTTTGAAAGAGAATTTTTTTTTGAGAGGTTTTTGTTATAGAGAGCATGCCCTTGCCAGAAAGACAGAAAGAGAGAGAGAGACAGAGAGACAGAAAGTGAGAAATCACCCCCTGGGAGAAGGGCTATGCCACAATCCCTCCTCCTCCATTCTCCTCTCAGGATCTTGGACATGCATGCACACATGCCCAGCATGAGTTTAAGCTATCAGGTCCAGGACTTGAACCACAGTCATCTACCTGGAGTCCAGTGACATAGCCATTATGCCAACTGCTGGTCCCACAATTTTTAATAATAGAACTTATACCTACAATAAATATAATTGCCATCTCAACTGCATGAGAATAGTGAAATGCAAAACCACTGCAGACTATGTAATGCAAAGGGTCAGCAGAGATAAATTTTTAACTCACTTCTCTATCTCTTAAAAAAGGTATAGAGCACAAAAACACAGTAATTAAGATGTAGAACACTGTTTTTCAAACATTTTTAAATGGTATCAACTGTGAGAGACATATTTTAGATTATGACCTTAAACAGATTCCTAGGTAGGTAGATATGACTGAAATAAACATTTCAGAAGCTGTTACTGCAAGTGATCCACTTTTGATAATATTTTATTTATTATAATTCACTAAAATTATAGCAATATATATTGTCAGGACAGAAGAAATTGATCTTATAACCCAAATGGTTGTGATTTATAGTTTGAAAAACAATGTAATTAATAAAGTTTATTATTTCACCTTGAGTGAAATTCATACTCAGATTATATCTTCTTTCTAAGCTCTCTTGGAACTTTTACAGAAATTAATTATATTTTAGACCACAGAGACTATATCATGGGCTGGACCAGAGTCTAGTGGTTCCACATGGCCGACCATGGAGTTTGAGTCCTAGACCTGTAGCTTGAAAAACCTTCTGGGTGCTTGTGCTTATGTGATCAAAAATCCCAAAAGGAGGGAGAAATAGAGGAAAAGGGGTTGAGGTGTGACTATGCCCTTTGGGGGGAGTGCCTTCTCATCTGTCATCCGTCCCTTCACTCCTCACCCTCCACCATCACTCTCTGGTGAGTGTATGTGCCCTCTTGAACATTTTTCAAAAATAAGTAAATAAAATCTCAGTAAATTCCTCAAGTGACAATACTAGGAGAATATACATACATATCTACACAAATAGTAACACCAGAAATACAGAGTTATACTGCATAGCAATGTTTTGGTTAATGATAGATTACATATAGGATGGTGGCCCCATGATATTACAATGGAACTGAAATTTTCTCATTTTCTTGAGGTTATTTTATAAGGGGAATAAAGGTTAAAATGACCATAATCCTGGTAAAATAGACTGTTTAAGATGGCACTGCCTCTTCTGAGTTACTTACAATAATTTTTTTTGGTGAGCTTAATTTTCTCATATATGGATATGGTCATATCCCCTTTTGGTTATTATTTCCTTAGTATACTGTTTCAATTTTTAATTTCTACCCTAATTTTATTGTATATTAAAATTCTCTTGTAAAGAGATAAAATAACATATAAATTTATTATCTTTAAAATAGAAAGTTATGTATCAATATAATAATTTTTTAAATCATAAGTTTAGTCTGTTTACATTGATTTTGGTTATTTAGGCATGGGCTGTCACTAATAGCAGCATGCATTTAGTAATCTTTTATTGTAATTCAGTTTTTGAGGGACTCCTGCCCTAGAGTCATTTTCTCTAGAGAGCACTTAAATCCACTTTTTATTGGATACATTTTCTTTTTAAAAAACTTTATTATTATTATTTATACATTCAATTGTATGCATCATTTAGATTATAAAGAGACTTCACCCAATATGATATACAACTCAGTTCAGTACAATTATAAACCATATCTGTGTCTCACAAATATCTTACCTCTCTGTTTTTTCCCCAAATTTCTTTTCCCATTCTCTTCCCCTCTAACACTCTTCTCCCACTTTGTCTCTAGTGTCCATAACAATTTTCAATGGTTTTACATCCTCCTATCTTTCAGTCTCTACCATACAGTGTGGACAGTTGATATATGTTAAGTGGATACATACAATGTCTCTCTTTCATAGACCAACTTGCTTCACTCAACCATAAATCTTCCATATTCAGATGGGAACAAGAAATGGAAAGTGACTTGAAAGTGAAGGGTTACTGCTTGGCCACATGTTGCATGCATATTAGAAAATGATTAATATTCAATTTTCACATCGATCGATAATGTACTTACTGTAGAGTAATAAGTGTCTTGAACACACTTTGTTTGGGCTTCTTAAGAGATATTCTACGTTTTGCATTTCCTTTCTAGTCTGTTTTAAAATAAGGAGCATGTTTCATTTCCATAGTTAGAACAAAACCATATTAGTAACAAGTAGTCAAACTCTTTCTATCATATATGTTGAATTCTGATACTGAATTCATTTACATTAAAATGTATTTCTTCTGAATTTTGTGTCTTCTCTTTGAATGTTGAATCACATAGTGTCAATAACTCTAAGAGAAAAAAAATTTCCTATCTAATAAGTTTTTGACAGCAGTTTTTACATCCTTGTTTCGTAGGCTATATATGAGTGGATTGAGCAGGGGAGTCATCACTCCATAGAATAGGGAGATGAGGGCATCAATAATATCTTGATTGTCTGTTCCAACAGAATTTTTAGACTTGGGCTTAGCATACATGAAGAAAGTGGTTCCATAGAATATAATCACCACTGTCAGGTGGGCTGAGCAGGTGGAAAAGGCCTTGCGTTTTCCTTCAGTGGAAGGGATCTTCAGAATGGTAGCAACAATAAACATGTAAGAGATGGAAATGACAAGCAGTGGAATAACTAGAACAACCAGATTTGATCCTGTCATGCTGATCACATTGATGGAAATATCTGCACAGGCTAGTTTCAGGATAGCCAGAATTTCACAGACAAAATGATTAATGACATTATTAGCACAGAACGGTAATTGCAGTGCAAGAGATGTCTGTATAATGGAGTCAACGAGCCCAGTGAGCCATGATACAGCGGCCATGGACACGTAGGCACCCTTGCTCATGATGACAGGGTATCTCAGTGGGTAGCAGATGGCCACATAGCGGTCAAGGGCCATCATGCCAAGAAGCACGCACTCTGTCACCCCTGTGGCAAAGGAGAGAAACATTTGTGCCATGCACCCAGAGAAGGAAACCCTTTTCCTTACAGTGAGAAAGTTGTCGAGTGCTAGTGGGACAGATGAGCTTGTGTAACAAATGTCCAGGAAAGACAGATTGCAGAGGAAGAAATACATAGGGGTGTGCAGGCGAGAGTCGTAGATGATTACTGAGATAAGGACTCCATTTCCAAACAGGATCATCAGGTACATCCACAAAATTAGCACAAAGAAAACTGTCCGGAGTTTTGGGTGAGAAGAAAACCCCACCAGGACAAATTCTGTCAACATGGAGTCGTTGGTCCTTTCCATATTATGTATACTCTTTACTCAAGAGAAAACTATAGATGATAAAACAGGTATCTATTAGTACACGGTCTATGAATGCTACTTCTTATAATGTGATGAAAAGGGACCTCTCCTACACTGTTTGCAGGAATGTATAGCCATTGTGGAGAACATATGAAGGGTCCTCCGAGACCTACAAATAAAACTACTGTATGATCCCCAATTCCACTCCTGAGTACCCAAAAGAAAGGAATTCAGTCAGTTGGAGAAGTACTTGCACATCCACATTTATTGCAGCATTACTAACAGTTGCTAAGACGTGTAACCATCCAAATAGCCATGAACAGATGAATGGATTGAAAAAATGTGGCAAAGATATACTATGGAATACTACTCAGCCCTAAAAAACAAGACCCCGGCATTCGATGGTAAGTACATGAACATGGAAGAGTCACTGCTAAGTGAAACATGCCAGACCAGAAAGAGAGACATGGTGTGGCGCAACTTAATATAAAGCTAATATCAGCACTACATGGCAGAAACGGAAAGAGTCGAAGATATAAAAACATTAGTAACAATTGCAGATACTAGAGACAGTGTGGGAGGTAGGTGGGAAATGGGGGAGGGTGAGAGAAAGTGAATCAAGGGTAAAAAGAAGCAAAGCATTAGGAGACATAAAAATGGAAAATTATCAGTTGATAATAATGTGTATGATGATATTTTGGCTGGATTAATAGTGTATTCGCTTCAGGAAAATTCATTTACAATCTCTAATGATAGACAGTGAGTGGTGATTTCTCGCTTTCTGTCTCTATGTCTCTCTCTGTCTGGCGAGTGCATGCACCCTTTAGTGAAAAACCTCTCAAAAAAAAAAAAAAGAGTACTCCACTCACTTTTTCATCTCCTGTGACTAGAGGTGAATATAAGTTAATTAATATGTTATACAAATTGGTCTCATCATCTTATATGTATTTGAAATCTTGACCCATGGCTTCAGAGCTGATTTGTCTGTTGGGCACAGTAGGCCTGCCACGTGGTGAGAAAATAAGGAATGTGTTTTCATTTCTTTTAAAATTTGAAGAAAAATGCAACTTTTAAGTTGCAATATGTAATACTGATATGTTTGCCTTTATACCAATGAGGAAGTAAAAATTTTTTTTGGAGGAGGGGAGGTCTTTGCTATAGGGCATGTGTGCTTGCCAGAAAGAGAGAGACAGCAAGACAGAAAGTGAGAAATCATCCCCAGGAGGGATGTCCATGCCGCAATCCTATCTCCTCCATTCTCCTCTCGGGATCTTGGGCACGTACACGCACATGCCAGGTGTGAGTTTAAGCCATCAGGTCCAGGACTTGAACTGCAGTCAACTACATAGAAGTCCAGTGACACAGACATTATGCAACTGCTGTTCCCAATAAAATACATTTTTAACAATTTTTATGGAAGAAAGTGTCCACAAAGGCAAAAAAAAAAGTGCGTATGTTTCATAATGTGGACCAGTGTGGTTGAGGGTCTTTTTCAGAGCTCAGTGTAGCATGCAGGTGTGATATTAATGGCTGTATATCTGCATATAATTCCTTTGAGAAGAGTCTCATTAAGAAAAAGAGGAACCTTTATATTCCTCTAGCATCCTCTTCAATATGACAAGAAAGTGTGTTATCAAATAGATGCTTGATTTTTTAATTTATATGAATTGAAAGTATTTAAAAAACTAATTTGATTATGAATAAAAAGATATACATTGTAGGCTCCACTTAAGCTGTGTATTTTCAGATCATGCTAGAATTTATCACTTAAGGATCAACTGTACTAATAATGCTTTCATTGAAAACATATGTTTACTAAACCAGTGATATTCTGGCAAATATAATTTATACAGTATCATGAAACTCAGGAAAGGAGAGTTTCTCTGTTGGAAGTTACTTTGGATTTTCAGAGAGAAGAAGGCACTATTCCTTCAGTTGCTTTTCACTCTTCCTCCCTCAACTAAGTTCTTAAGAATTCTAAGGGGCATAGAAAACCACCAATGTAATAAGAAAAAAGTAATATTAATAGTCTGTATTTTCAGTCATTTTAAGAACAATAATAAAACAGCAATTTATATATTGATTACTCTATGCCAATTATATTTTAAATACTTTTATTCATAAAAACAAGATGATACGAACTATTATTGTGTAAGATAAGAATTATCCTTGTTCAAGCATTTGGTGTACATCACCAGTACACAATGGTATAAATAGGCTGAATAAAAAGGTGTTATTTCAAAAGACATAGAAAATACTTTTGGTGCAGTGTAATTCATAATTCTGAAGTTCATAGCAGATGGTAATTTCCTAAACATGAAAGGATACACCAAAATCTGTGTCAAATATCTGTTAACTAATAGTCAATGAAAATAGTTCATACGTTCTTATTATAATCGGAAACAAAGTTGCCCACTCTTCAGCTACTATTTAACATAGACTTGTAAGTCTGGTTAAAGTCATCAGATAAGAAAATGATGGAGATAGCAATTGAAAAATCAAAATATTTATTAGGTATGAAGAGGAAAATTAGTAAAAGTTCAAGCTATCAGATCAATGGAAAAACCAATAAGTCTTTCTAGATTTAGAGATAAATTATTAGAAAACATAATAGAAATAAATATAATAAAAGTCACAAAATGTTAAAGCCTATAGGCTTTATCTTAACAAAGCATGAGCAAGGCTTACACAAACCCTTTAAAAGTTATAATACAGGACATAATAGAATATGAGAAGTTGAAGAGGGATAACACGTTAATAGACTGGATAAAAATAAAAGTCTAGGGAGCAGCAGGTGATGTCATGCTTAAGACACTAGATTCCCATATTGTTGGCTGCAGTTCAAGTCCTGGAGAATTGACTCACACTGGGCATGTGTACATGTATTCCCTAAATCAGGAGAAGAGAATGTAGGAGAAGGGATTGTGGTATGGCTATTCCCCATGGGAGGTGATTTCTTTCTTTCTGACTCCTCTCTATCTCTCCAGTGAGCGCATGTACCCTATCACAAAAATTTCTCTCAACGAAAAGAAGAAAATATATTTAGCTGTCATTTTCCCCTCAAACAAGTCTATGTAGTTCATGTAGTTTACACAAGTGTACATAGTTTATGCATTCAACTAAAGCTATTCAAAATTTATGTTGTTTTTTCTTTAGGAATATTAGTACTTTCCCCCACACATATATGGAAGAATAAAGGTACACAATTTGCATAGTTAATTTTATTTTAAAAATTAGAAGCATTCATTTTGGAAACACACTATAAACACATAGTAATAATTAAAAAGGAATAATGGTGCAGGAACATTTAAATTATCCAGTGGAAAATAAAAGAGATCTTAGATATAGACTTGAATATATAGGAACTTTATATATGATAAAACTGTTACTCCAAAGCCATGGTAAAGTAACAATTTAGTCAGTCCTGGTAGGAAAATGTCTTTATATATAAAGACTTATGGGGACCAGCAGATGGTATAATGGTTATATTGCTGGACTCCCACGTAGTTGACCACAGTTCGAGTCCTGGACCCAGAAGCTTAAACTCACGCCACGAATGTGTGTGTGTGTGTATATATGTGTGTGTGTATGTGCGCCCAGAATCCTGAGAAGGGAATGGAGGAGAAAGGATAGCGGTATGGCCATCCCCCCTTAGGGGTGATTTCTCACTTTCTGTCTCTCTGTCTCTGTCTTTCTGGTAAGCACATTTGCCATATAGCAAAAACCTTTCAAAAAAAATTAGAATTAGGTCCTTGGATTACCTTATATAAAGTGGAAACTAGATGGACTAAGGATTTAAATCTGAAAAAATTACAATGATTAAATTAATCAAAAAATAACATAGCATATCTTTTTGAATTAATGGTGGAGGGAAACACTTTAAAAACAAAACCCAAGTGGAGTAACTATGATGCAAATCCTAGAGTTTACAAAATATCTGGAATATGAAAAAAAAAAAGAAAAAAGAAGATCAATACCTACTGCTAATCAGAAAGATAAAGCTTTAAACCAACAGAAAGCTGGTCCAAGGATATGAATCAGCGATTTGCAGAAGCAGTTTCTTAAATGGCTGAAATGTACGTAAAGATACTCAAACTTAGAAAATCTGCAAAACAAAATGAAACAAAACAAAAACCTCATTAATTGTTCAAAGCAAAGTTTTAACCAAACTAAAGACAAAAAATTAAAGTCAGTCAAAAAGTTAAAGTCAGTCATAGAATGGATAGTTAGTCATGGAAGTCACAAAAGTTAGTTTCCTGGGTCAAGGGGAGGCAATATTTATCCAAGAAGTTTAAGTCTTGTGGTCCCTTTGGAAAGGTTATCCTTATTGTGGCAATAGATGTCTCTGGCATTTGTGTTAACCTAGTTACACTAAACATGTCATTTATATAAGAAACACTCTTGATTTGACTCAAGTGCTTCCTCTCCGATGATTAACTGACCTCTAAATAACTTGCATATAATGAAAGAATGTAGAGAAATTCAGTGGCTGCTCAGCTTTGCCATTTCTGTCTCTCATTTCATTCTGCTATATTTGAGTATTTGTGAGCTGGTTTGACTCTCCTCCTGGAAATGACATACAGTGTCTTTTTGTTTAACAAATCAATTCAAAATCTGTGGGGATTTGAATTGGTGGTCCTACATGGTGAATTCCGTTAGTACAAAGTCACTCAGCTTCCCCGCATGGAAAATCACATTTTATTCAACCTCTCAGAGTAAAAAAGTACAAACATACTGCCTTAAATAAATAAACAGAGATCATCTGAGAGAGGGTGAACACAAGATTTCTTCACATAAATTAAATTTGGTTCTGATGAGCAAAGGCTTAATAGTGTGAAGTAATGAATTGATGCCAAAAAGTATCAGTGGGACATTTTTTTTTTTGAGAGAGATTTTTTTCTATAGAGTGATATAAGGTGTACGTGCTTGCTGAAGAGACAGAGAGACAGAGAAACAGAAAGCAAGAAATAACCCCCCAGGGGATGGCTACGCCACAATCACTTCTCCATTCTCCTCTCGGGATTTTGGGCACTCACACACGCATGCCTGGCATAAGTTTTAAGACTGGAACTTGAACCTCGGTCAACCATTTGCTAGTCCAGCCACATAACCATTTTGCCATCTGCTGGTCCCACCATTGGAGTTTTGAACTTGGAATATTATGGATGACAATAAACAAAAAAGGATACTGAAGAGGCATCCTTCAGGACCGTGTGCTTTTCTCCCTAATATTCACTATGATCTGTGTTTTGTAGATCTCTAATCATTGTTTTTTGGAGTAGTCAGAACTGGACTCAAAATTTACCTTCTTTTGGAAATAGACACATATTTCATTTTAGGTTAAATTGAAATAAAACGTTTCATTTTCCTTGACTAAAAGGTTATCCTCTGGTTTCACTGAGTTCTTAGCTCAGTCCTGTAATAAAAACAAAAGTGTATCTAGCTTCAGTATGAAGTAAACACAAAAGTTTCTTTGGGTCCTTCACAGCTAGGTCTCACTGTTTGTTTTAGTTAATACCTAGAGTCATTACAGTCATGGGTTCTTAACCATAAGGATACTTTCTGAGAAATGGTTCATTAGGTGATTCCGTGGTGCAAATGTCATAGAGCATACTTACATAATTCTAGTTAGTTTAGGTCACTACACATCTAGGCTGTATGGTATAATGTTATGGGACCACTATGGATATACTGTTCCTTTTTGATCAAATGTCATTATGTAGTGCATAACCGTAAAATAAGTGCCTCATTATGTCTGAATTTTCCAGTTTCTTTCACTTTTGAGTGTAAAAGACAGTTCACAAGAAACTCCTTCCCAAAACAAAAACATCCTTATTAAAGATTATCTGAACCCCTATCTGTCACCATTAACAAAAATCAACTCAAAGTAGATCAAAGATCTAAACCTAAGACTGTAAACTATAAAACTACTGATGGAAAACACTGGGGAAACTCTGGGAGACACTGGGACAGGCAAAACTTCTTAAGCAAGATCCCTAAAGCATAGGCAATAATCCCCAAAATAGACAGGTGGGATTACATTGGATTAAGAAGTTTCTGCACTGCAAAGGACATCATAGTGTGAATCAACAACCCTCAGAATGGGAGAGAATTTGTTTACAGTGCCTCAGGTAAGGGACTGATAACCAGAATACACAGGGAACTCAAGCAGCTTACTCAGAAGAAAATTATTAATCCAATTAAAAGATGTGAAAATGAGCTGAATAAACAACTCTCTAAGGAAGACATACAAACAGCCAAAAAGTATGTGAAGAAATGCTCAACATCCCTCATCATAAAGGAGATGCAGATCAAAAACACAATGAGATACCACCTAACCCCAATCAGAATGTCCAAGATTAAACAAACAAACAAATTTATAGGTGCTGGAGGGGATGTGGTGAAAGGGGAACACTCCTACATTGTTGGTAGGAATGTAAATTGATCCAGCCACTGTGGAGAACAATATGGAGGCTCCTCAAAGACCTTCAAATAGAATTACTATATGATCCAGCAATTCCACTCCTGGGTATCTACCCAAAGGACAGGAGAGCACTCAGTTGGAAAAGCGCTTGCACAACTATATATATTGCAGCATTATTCACGATTGCTAAGACATGGAACCAACCCAAATGTCCACAGACAGACGAATGGATTGAAAAATTGTGACACATATACTCCATGGAATACTATTCAGCCATAAAAAACAAGGCCCTGCAATTTAATAGAAAGTGGACAAACATAGAAGATTTGTTGCTGAGTGAAGCAAGTCAGGCTATGAAAGAGAGACATTGTATGTCTCCACTTAACAAATTCCAACTGTCTGCACTCTATGGTAGAGACTGAAATTCTAGAGGACATATAGGCATTAAATTGTTATGGACACTAGACCATAGTGGAAGGACAGTCTGGGAGAGAAAGAGGGTAGGAAAAGAAATTTTGTGGGGAAAAATAGGTAAGATATCTGTGGGACACAGATAAGGTTTATTATCTGTTAACGAGGATGTGTATGGTGGTCTCAACTGGGCTGGACTGAGGTGTATATCATGCTGGGTAAAGTGAAGCTCTTTACAGTCTAAATGATGTATAGTGATTGAATGTATAAATAATAATAAAGAAAAAAAGAAAATGTAAAAAATAAATGATAATAAAAGAAAATTTAAAAAACAAAACAAAATGACTGCTTTTTGAAGAGTTGCAACTTCAGAGGCAAGATGGCTATTCATCAGTTGCTGAGTGGCCCACAACTGGTGGCATTCTCATGTCATTTTTTGTACAGATTAGGTGGTCTGGGTTGTTTCATGTAATGTGATGCCAGCTGTAGCAACTGTAGCAGTGATTCCCATAATGGTTGCAATTAAAAGTTCAATAAATCATTTAATTCATTTAATAAAAAAGATTTTATGTCCTTGCAGGACATAAAACTTAGCTCTTCTGCTATTCATGCCATTATTCATTATTATTATTATTAACAGCATCATTATTTTTGAGAGAGGTTTTTTTTTTTTTTTTTAAATTTTTGCTATAGGGCATGTGCGCTCACCAGAGACAGAGACAGATAGTTTTCTGACAGAGAGTCATAAAACAAGAATTCACCTCCCGGGGGGATTGCTATGCTGCATTCTCCACCATTCTCCTCTCAGAATTTTGGGCATGCACACACATGTCTCCAGTGTGAGTTTTAAGCTGCCAGGTCCAGAACTTGAACCTCAATCAACTATGTGGGAGTCCAGTGGCATAACCATTCCATCAACTGCTGATCCCTATTTATTATTTCTTTTAATTTAAAGAAAGCATTCCATTGTCTCCTTGCCTCCAAATTTCAAAGTACCATGAGCTCTGTGTCTAACAGAGACTAATTAGCCTGGACTGAGTTTAACTATTACCATATATACTAAGTTAGATAGAAATTTTAAAAGAAATTATTTGGTTAGAGAGCATTATGTGTTCAAAGAAGAAAAAGAAAGAGAGAGAAGGAAAATAAGACAGCACCTCCCATGTGGGATGGTCATGCCACAACCCCTTCTCCTCCATTTTTCCTTTCAGGATTTTAGGCATGCATATACAGGGACCCATCTTACTTTTCAGTCTGACTGGTCTGGAATTTAAATGGTGATTTGGCTAACTGGGATCAAGCCATCTTAACCACCATGCCAGTGACTGGCTCAAAACACATTTTATTCTTTGTTGGGCTATAATTATTTGGAATTAGAAGATATAAGACCCAAAGTTACATTCTTAGGTAAAGAATAAATAAATGATAAAGAGATACTAATTATAGTAATCCTTGCCCAGAGAAATTCCAGAAAGGGTTAATGGAAGAGATATTTTATATTCAATTACATTTACAGAGAGGCCTATCTAATGTGAAGTATATTCATACTTAAATATAGAAATTACACTTTTAGCCTATAAATAATTAATTTGAATATACCTATAGTAGTGATATATCTCAGTGATATAAAAATGTTATAAAACATAGCAGACATTGAAACTGCTGACAATGCTCCTGTTACTGTATTGCTAGTCTACACATTTGGAACAGAGATTTAATTTCCTTAGCAGGATATATGTCCAATAATAGTGATCAAATTCATTAGCTACTGAAGAAAATAAGAGAGAACACATAATTTGCAATGATGTTTCTAGGATTGAACACCAGATAAATAATCTAATGTTCTCATATATATGCTAGGGGAAGGGGAGAAGAGGTAAAATGAATGTTTTTAAAGAAGCAAATATGGCATTGGAAAAAACACTGAACTTAATTTTAGAATATCTAGATTGGAAACTTGAAGTGTTGGGAGATCTTTTGTTCTGTTGTTTAAATGAGGCTAGTTCCTACCTAAGAACTTGTGAATATTACTCAGTGGTCGGGAACCAGCAGTTAGCGTAATGGCTATGTCGCTGAACTCCCATGTAGTTGACCGTGGTTCGCGTCGTGGACCTGGTGGCTTAAAACTCACGCTGGGTGCGTGTGCGTGTGTGCCCAAGATCCCGAGAGGAGAATGGAGGAGAAGGGATTGCGGCGTGACCATCCCCCCTGGGGGGTGATTTCTCGCTTTCTGTCTCTATGTCTCTCTGTCTGTCTGGCGAGTGCACGCGCCCTATAGCTAAAATCTCTCTCAAAAAAAAATATTACTCAGTGGTCTAAAACATAGGCAAATCTCTATGACATAAATTATGAAAACTTGATAGATGAAAAAAATGGGGGTATACAGCATTTCTCCCTTATGTACAAAAGATCTGATATAAGATCCCCAGTGGATGCCTGAAGTCATGGATAGTACCAAACCTTATATGCACTTTTTATGAGGAAAAGATGAAAAATAATACCTGTTAATGAAATAGAACAATTATAATAATACTGCAATAAATGTTATGTGAATTTTATGTCTCTCTCTCAACATATCTTACTTTAGGGACCAGCAGTTAGCGTAATGGCTATGTAGCTGGACTCCCACGTAGTCAACCGCAGTTCAAGTCCTGGACCCGGTGGCTTAAACTCATGCTGGGGGTGTGTGCGTGCGTGCAAAAGATCCTGAGAGGAGAATGGAGGAGAAGGGATTGTGGCATGGCCATCCCCCCTGGGGGGCGATTTCTCGCTTTCTGTCTCTCTGTCTCTGTCTGTCTGTCTGGAGAGTGCATGCGCCCTATAGCAAAAAAACTCTCAAAAAGAAAAAATCTTACTTTATTGTACTCACTTATTTGGGGGCTGTAGTTAATCACAAGTAACAAACCATAAAGAGCAGAACTGTGGATAAGGGATGATTACTGCAGCCAGTTATAGCATGTAACATTGTCATCTATAATTTGAAAAGGAATATTTCACAACAAAAGAAGGAACATAATGTCCTTTATATGCCTCTGGACCTGAGGAATAGTTTCCTTTCCTGAATTGGAGGGGTTGGCTTTATAGTTTCAAGAAATTCTCTCCATTTTGTGTAACAATTTACAGTTTAAAGTGAAGTGATCTAAGTGAGCTTTAGACAGTAACCAGTGTTCTATAATTATTTTTTTCATGTTTCTACTTACCTATAGTTTATTCCTCAGATCAATAGAGAAGGCCATCTAAATATTATCACTTTTAGGCCTAAAGCTTCTAGTTTAGTCTTGGGAAATAGTTTCAAGATGTCCTGTTGTTGGAGCTGTTGTGGTGTTCTCAGCGTTTCTCTACATTTTGAACTTCAGTAACATCCTCCAAAAGACCAGCCTTCAGCACAGCAAAGCAATTTAAGTTGTTTTAGTGGGTAGCCTGGGTCCAATATTTGCAGTGAATTAAAGTTAGGAGTGTAAACACTGAGGATTAAAAACTTTCCAGCACTCTAGGGAGACTATTGTAAGATCCAATTATACAATATAATTGGTATATACTTGTTCTAACGCAATTTGAAAAAGAAATATATTGCCATCTATCATAGGCCATTTTGTGCTGCCTGAGACTGGGGTAACTGATAAAGAACATAAATTTATTTCCTATTGTTCTGGATACTAGAAAGTCAAAGTTTGAGAGACCCACATCTGGTTAGGACCTTCTTATTTTGTTATCCCATGGTGGAGGGCAGAAGAGTAAGAGAGAGGTGGAGGGAGTGAGGGGAGCCAAATCATTCCTCATCCTTTTATCTGGAATCCACTCCAGCAATAACAAACCCACCCTAGTGATGACAGCTTTAATATATTCATGAGGATAGTGTCCTCATGATCTAATTGTCTCTTAAAGGTCTCATCTTTCAACCCTGTTAGTTAAGTTCAACATGAATTTGAAGCCGGGGGGCGGGGGGGGGCATTCATACAGTACCACTGTGTACATTACCACAATATGGAAGACTCAAATAAACAGGTAAAGTCTTTAGTAACTATTGTTTTTCCTTTTCTTTTTTGATACTGGGAAACTTCCCATGAATACTAGCATAAATTGCCCTCGTATGCATAGTGCATTCAAATATTTAACAGGATTCTCATAAAATGATCACTAGTTATTGTAATCACTCCTATTACTGATATAAGGCCTGAGACGACAGAAGTTGAAATAGTTTGATAATGGTTGTCTAACCAGTATATGAAAGGGTAGAAAATATCTTAAATCCAGGTTTTGTGACTCAAAGTCCAGAACTCTGTGGAACAGTGTCTCATCTGTCACTTGTAAGAGCCTGAGATGAGCTTTTACAGTGTTATGTTCCTGCTCTGTAATGACATGTGTGCAGAAAAGTTAGGTTAGAAAGAATGTAAAAATTTAAGGTGACCAATATCAAGACAGTATTAAAACCACTCTATTTTTTCTCCAGATCAAAGTCAGGGTTGACGCACATGGAACAGAATGTAACTTTCCTTTCTCCCTCCCTGCCTTCTCCTTTCTTTTCTTTCTTTTTTCCTTCCTTTCTTTCTTCTTTCTTGCTTCCTCCCTTCCTTCCTTCCTTTGAGAGACATATACAGAGAAAGAGACAGACAAGTACCACAAGATTTCATACTATAGTACCACTCTACCCACCAACTCTAGTCTTCTAGCCAACCAGGATGACAGGTATGTGTGTGCCTACTGTGTGCATGTCTATCAAAAACCAAATCCTGAGATCAAGCAGGTGGCATGGAATTAAAGCAGCTGTAAACCACATGGCCAACTGCATGTTTTGAGTTCCAGACCAGGCTGCTTGAAAAACTCTTGGAGACACTGGAGTAGGGAAATTACATAAAACCCCTAAAGCACAGTCAATAATCCCAAAAATAGACAAGTGGGATTACATTATGTTTAAAGGTTTTACTCGGCAAAAGAAACAATAATTAGAGTGATTCTGCAACCCTCAGAAGGGAGAATTTATTTACAAACTGCTTCAGATAAGGGAGTGATAACCAGGATATACAGGGAACTCAAGTGGCTTATCTCCCCCAAAATGATAAGCCCAATTAAACGATGGGCAAATGAGATGGACAGACAACTCTCCAAAGAAGACATATGAACAGCCAAAAAAGCATATGAAAAAATGCTCAACATCCATTATGATAAGAGAGATGTTAATTAAAACCACAATGACATACCACCTAACCTCAGTCAGAATGACCAAGAATAAAAATTAAAAAAAAGAATGAGAGACTGTGGTTAAAAAGAGAAATCTCCTACACTGTTAGTAGAAATGTAAGTTAGCACAACCACTTTGGAGAACAATATAGAGGTTCCTCAAAGACCTACAAATGGAACTACCACAGGATCCTACAACTCCACTCTTGGAAGCCTACCTGAAATACAGGAATATACGCAGATGGAGAAATACTTGCACACCCATGTCTATTGTGACATTATTCACAATTACTAAGACATGGAACCAACCCAAATGTCCAAAAGCAGATTAATGGACAGATGTGAAAAAACAATGAGACACTGGCATTTGATAGAAAGTGGACGATTATGGAAGATTCACTGCTAAGCAAAACAAGCCAAACTATGAAAGACAGGAATTGTGTGTACCCACTTAATATATACCAAATATCTTCACCTTTTGGCAAAAACTAAAAGATTGGAAGACATTAAATCATGGAGAAATATTACAGAAACTAGAGACAGTGTGGGAGGAGGTGGGAAATGGGAGAGGGTAAAAGGAAGGGGATCAAAGGGAAAAAGAAAGAAGCAAAACATGTAAGAGACACAAAAATGGAAAATTATCTGTTGATGATAACATGTATGATAATATCTTTAACTGGACTAATATATATTGTACTCATGGTGGAAAATTCATTTTGCAAACTGCTATAATACATAGGGATTGAATGTATAAAAATAAAAATGAATGTCTTGAGTGAAGCAGTTTGGCTGCAAGTCAATGAGTCCTCAAAAATCACCCAAAGCTAGGAAGAGGCACAGGAAAATTCACACTCACCAATTTAAAGAAAGCTTGACCCTGATGACATTTGATTTCAGACTTCTAGCTTCTAGAAATGTCGACAGTATATTTCTGTTGTTTTAAGCCATCCTATTTATAGTATTGTGTGAGCAGATCTTGAAAATTGATGCATAGTCCTTAACTGCTTTTAGTCTCTGAATTCAGAATGAAATTTTATAAGCATAGGTATATCCCACTTTTGGTCAGTAGAGCAGCTAATTTACCATTTCATATATGGATTCATTTTTCATTTTCAGATATCTTCAAACCACATTGCCTGACCTCACTCTATACTCTCTGAATTGGTAAAAATGTATACTATGTCATTTTTATTATCTAGTTTCTTTGATGATGAGAAACACTAATTCTGACCATTAGGCACATTTTATTTTCTAAAGTGCAGTGATAAACTAGTCACAGTGTTGCTGCATTTGAGGTTGAGTGCAAGCTTTCTACTCGTGAGCTACCAAGAGTAGACATAATGTTTGTTCGGCATCCTGTCATAACTGGTCAGAAACCCATTCTTCTATGGGGTAAATAATTGCACAGGGAGATTAACATATGGATCACAGACATGGCAGGCCTTATCATGAATGCTATGGAAACCCCTAGTTGTTTTGCCTCATATTATTTTTTTAATTATTTATTTTATTAATGATAAAAAGCATATCTATGCATGCATGAGAGAGAAAGATGCACCTTCCACATGGTCTCATCACTTTGCAATCCTTGTATCTCCAGTTCCTCAATATCTTAGATGTGCATCTGGGTTTGTGCACACACACGCACGTGTCTCGTCTACCCTGCAGTCAATCAGCCATGTGGCTTCCAGCACTACAGTTCAGTTTGCTACTGACTGTGCCACTAGTTCCATTTAATAGGGAATACTCGTTTGCATTTCTCTCTCTATTGAAATACTCTTCCTTTAATGATACATATTTCAGTTCTGAAAGTGACTTTATGTACTTTAGTTACAAAAGAAGTCTAAGTTAATGCCCAACAGGCCAACTATTCCTTCTGAAAAAGCATAAAATGGGAGGCTTTCTGTGGTGATTGTCTATGTCAGTATCTCAGTGGTTATCCAGAGTAGCTGCAATGAGGTTTGGCCAAAAGCTCCCATCAGTATGGTTGCATGTTGCTGACACTTCTAATAATATTTGGGAAATGGAGTTTTATGATCTCTAAAGTATCAACAGGGCAATGACTCTTTGAAGCTTCAGGAGCACCTGCTCTTGTTCAGAACCCCATTAAAATTTAGCTTTTCTTCATCCTTGACAGCTTGGTAATAGAGGATAATAACATTTCCAGATATATAATTCCTTCAAAAATTAAACAACACAGTAACTTTCTGTTCTCTTGTTTTGATTTTGGAGCTCATAAAGTCTTATTTTTGATTGTTTAAAGGAAGTCTTCTAACTACTCCAGTGTCTATAATTTGTAAAAAAAAGACTACTGCTTGTGCTTGGTACTATATTTTAGCAAGTTTAATCAGATATTCCCTGTTGGTTATACTATTTACTATAATTTGTAGTTCAGCCTAATTTTAATATTCAGATTAAGATAACACAATTATATCATTAAAATAATTAATAACAGCAATTTTCAATTCACTGTAATCTGTCTCTTCCCTAGAATGTGGCAATGAAAAGGACAATTTAAATATCCTTTAGGGGGACTAGCAGATGGCATAATGGTTATGTTGCTGGATTCCCACGTAGTTGACCATGGTTTGAGTCCCAGATCCAGTGGCTTAACACTCACCCTGGTGTGTGTGCGTGTGTACCCAAAATCCTGAGAAGAGAATGGAGGAGAAAACTTGAGGCATGGCCATCCCTTGGCAAGTGATTTTTAGTTTTCTGTCTCTATGTCTCTATCTCTCTGGCATGTACATATACCTGACAGCAAAAATCTCTTTATGAAAATAATTAATTAGTAATTAATACAAAATAAAATAAATAAATATCCTTCAGGAGCAAAGTAATTTATACACTGGAAATCCATTCTTAATGGTTTTAGGTTTCTTCTGAAATATAAATAGAAAAGGGTATATTAGTTAAATATATCACCAAATACCAGTCTCAAGCTTGCTGCACATCTTGAATTGTTAAAACTGTATCAGGCATGGTTGAGACTACTAGTGACCACAGTTTTAGTCTCCAATAGTTAACCTACAGGCTACATTGTCTACAGGCAATATTCCATTGTGAGTACTAATATGCATCCTTAATTGAAAGCAAAGTTTCTTGGTGATCCCCATGTATCCCACACTAACCACTTGAGTGTGCTTTCAGATAATTCCAGAAGCTTCCATGTATTGTAGCATGCTGTATTAAAAGAGAATAAAAAAAAAATTTCATGACCTGATGATTTGGATGTGTCCTCCACTAAGACATAAGGCACATTACAGAACTATATTCTGATAGGGACCAGCAGTTAGCGTAATGGCTATGTCGCTGGACTCCCACGTAGTCGACCGCAGTTCACGTCCCAGACCTGGTGGCTTAAAACTCACACTGGGTGTGTGTGTGTGCGTGCCCAAAATCCCAAGAGAAGAATGGGGCAGAAGGGATTCTGGCATGGCCATCCCACCCGGGGCGGTGGGGGGGGGGTGATTTCTAGCTTTCTGTCTCTCTATCTGGTGAATGCATGCACCCTATAGCAAAAACCTCTCAAAAAAAAAAAAAAAACTAAAAAACTATATTCTGATACAGGTGATACAATAAACATACATAACTTTTTTTTCCATTTGCCACAAGTCTATGCGCTCACTAGAGAGAGAGACAGAGAAAGAGAGAGAATGATAAAGCACTCCCTGTGGGGCAAGTTCATACTGTAATCTCTTTTCTTCTATTTTTTCCTCCTTTTATTATTTATGGAAATCATGCATATATTCCTAGTGAGATTTTTCAAATTGCTGGGTCCAGGATATGAACCAAATGGTCCAGTTTGCTTAACCACTAAACTATAGGCTGGCTCACATTACTTTTATTTTAAATTAAGAATTTAAACATATCACTTTTAATCTTTCTAAAATTGATTCACTCTCTCCTTATATACATGCACACGTGTGTGTGTGTATTTATTTATTTTTGGTAGAGGTTATTGCCTTAGGGCATGTATGCCTGTAGGACAGAGAAAGACAGAGACAGGGAGAGGGAAAATGAGAACTCACCTCCTAGGAGGAATGGCTATGCCACAATCCCTTCTCCTCCATTCTCCTACCAGAATCTTAAGCAAAAATGCACTCAAACCTGGTGGGAGTTTATCGGATTGGGACTCAGAGCACTGTTGGCCATGTGGGAGTCCAGTGACAAACCGCTATGCCATTTGCTGGCCTCTTCTCTCTATCTAATTTAATTATGTTTCATTTTAACTTTTTATTAGCAGGTTTGGTAACTAGACATTGTGAACCAGGATCCTGAAATTCTCTTAGTGTTATATACCAGTTCAAAATGCTTTGGGTCTCTTGCAACAAGAGACCCTGGCCATAATGTTCACATAGACTCATAATTCCACCCTTTCCTTCAAAACATTGAATTGACACTGTTTCTAAAAGGATTGTGGATTTTTCTGTGAATTATCATCATATGTTTAAATTTATCAAGTATGGGATTAATTGAGGCAATCTCTTGTGGTTGTTAGAACTGAGAAGATTTGACACCTGTATTATTTATTCTTTTATATTGATCTATTAAAATTGGAATAGATTCACCATCTACTGATTTATTTCCCATTCCATTTATCTAGTGTTATTGGAATATATTAGGTCATCTGAAAAGTCATTATGTATTTTTCTGTTTTTCCATGCAAAAATGCAAAATGGATTTTCTGGTGACCCAATAATTGACAGATAATTATATATATTGAAGATGTACAGTATATTGTTTGATGTATGTGTAGATAATTAATAATTACCACAATCAAGAAAACTAACATACCTATCACTATACAAGGTTAACTTTTTCCTTTTTACGTGGTAAGAATATTTAAATAAAATCTCTAGCAAATTTCAAGTGTATAATATAGTATTAATAATTATTATTACCATAGGGTACATTAGATCTCCAGAATGTATTCATCCTAAAATATTGAAACTTTTTATACTTTAACCAACATTTGTCTCTCCCTGCTTCTCCCTAAGTTCTAGAAATCACTATTCTCTGCTTCTATAAGCTCAACATTTTTAGATCCCTAATACAAGTGAAATTATGCAGTATTTGTTTTTTTGTGCATGGCTTATTTCACTTTTCTTTAGGTTTATCCATGTTATTGCAAGTGATATAATTTATTTTTGAAAGGCTGAATAATATTTCTCTGTATGTGTGAATAGATTCCATTTTCTTTATCCATTCATCCACCAACAGACACTTAGGTTGATTTTGTACCTTGGCTATTGTGAATAGTGGTGGAATGAACATGAGCGTATAGGTATCTCTTCAAGATATGGATTTAACTTCCAGGAATATATATCTAAAGTGAGACTGTTATATCATGTGGTACTTCTATTTTAAATTGATTGAGAAACTTCCATATATACCATTTGCTTTGTACTGCCACAAAGAATACCACAGACATGGTAATGTATAAAGAATAGAAGATTGTTTGGCTCATAATTTTGGAACCTGGGAAGTCCAAAATATAGGACCTTCTTGTTGCATCAAAACATAGCAGAAGGCATCACTTCAAGAGAAAGAGCACACAGAGAAGGAAGGGGACCAACTCATCCTTTGATCAGGGAGCCACTCCTGCAGCAGTAAACCTACTACCACAATAATGACATAAATCCTTTCACCAGGAGACACCCTCATGATCTAATCACTACTTTAAGGTGCTGTCTTTCTCTCTCTCTTTTTTTTTGGGAGAGGTTTTCGCTATAGGGTGTGTGCGCTCGCCAGAAAGACAGAGTGAGAGAGAGACAGAAAGTGAGAAATCACCCCCCAGGAGGGATGACTACAGCTCCATCCCTTCTCCTCCATTCTCCTCTCGGGATCTTGGGCATGCACGCACATGCGCCTGGAGTGTGTTTAAGCCACTGGGTCCAGGACTCAAACCCCAGTCGGCTACATGGGAGTTCAGCGATGTAGCCATTACGCTAACTGCTGGTCCCAAGGTGCTGCCTCTTAATGCTGTTATGTTGGAGATTGAATTTCTCACACATGAACACATTCAAACCATACTACCAGGCTAGATTAGTTATTTTATCTTTGAAGAGTAGATGGCACATCAAATTTGACCCTTGAACTCCAACAAAGTAGTACTTATTTGTCTCTGAAACCACTTGAGTCACTTTTGAATACAACTTTAATATTCTCTGCTTTTGAATTCTCGATTATTTTATGTTTTGTTTTATATCTCTCTTCTTTATAACCTATTACTATTGCTAGTGTTTGAATTGTTGGACAAAATGTAAAAATAAATCTATCATTTTATTAATATTTAATTTAGAGTACACTATTGAAGAAACACATTGTACATATTTAAGTTTAAAGCAACAGTACATTTTTTTTATTGCCAGAGGGAACAAGAACTAAACAGAGAGAATAGAGACAGAGAGAAAGAGAGAGAGAGAGGGTGAAAGCATCTTAAATGGGGCAAGGTCACGGTACAATTCCTTCTTCATGATTTCTTCACCCTGTCATAATCCTAGGAATGGATGCATATGTGCCCAATGTATTTTTCAAGTCTCTGGAGCTGGAACTATATTCATGGTAGGCCATGTGTGATCTGACTTTCTTTAACCACTAAGTTATGGGCTAGCTCATAGGAAGATAACTTTTTAACCTCCACTCCAATTAATCTAGATTTGATTAAGAAACAAGTATAAAACAAAAACAGAATACAAATAAGATGGAAACATTATTCAAGTTTCTGAATTGAGATAATGATTAAATTTGGAGAAAATGAAGTTAGTCATGTTATAGTGAATAATCAGGAGATGAATTGGAAAGAAAAGTAATGTGAGGCGTCTTCATTGAGAAGAAGGATGATGGCGTGGTGACGTGGCACAAAAAGGACTGATCTTTCCCACCAGAATGAAACAATTCTAGTTTTAGAATTTTTCAGTTGACAATCTCATATACTCTTTTATGTTGTAATCATGGAGGAGAAGTCTGTCTCCCAGGAACAGCCCCAGAATCCCTGCAGAAACATATGGAAGGCTGGAAATATTATATGTTACAAATTTAAGAAGGTGACTTAAATTGTTCATGGGCACATGCCACATAACTGAATCAGCATCTCCAATTTCCTTTCTTAGAGTTAGATATTCTCTTTTAAGATTTCTGAGGCTGTACATTTTATGATCTCTATGGCTCTAGGTAACCACGCCTTGATTTCTGCTCTTTAGACAACCGACTTGCCTTTTCTTTTAGATTGTACTTTTTCTTCCTTAAAAAGTGGAGTGAGGTTCATAATGAGCCCTCTGCTTTTTTATATATGCTGCAAAGGCATTATGTATAATATTTGCATCAAGAATCACACCAAGCATGGCATTGAATTGAATGTCCATCATTCGCGTTTAACTTTTCATCTTCCTAAACTGGCTAGATGCCATCAATTTGATGATCCACTATCACCCTAAGCAATCATGTTTATAACTGAGTTTCCCTATTCTTCCAATTACTTAGTTTACTAAACTAAGCACCAATTACTAGAGCAAAAGAAGTGCTATGAAGGGGCTATTAGGTTTAACCCTCACAATAAAAAGAAATCTTAAAGAAAATAAATAAGAAAACAGGTTCAGAGAAGTTGAAGAATCTCAATAGGGTATAGATTTGTAAAGTAGATATGAAGGTGAGAGTCTAATCTAATCAATTTGACTGCACGTCTCACCTCTTTACCACTGTTCCTGCTTCCTTTCTTGAGCCTTCTATCTTCCCTAAAGGGCATCACATTGAAAATCCATGACCCTAGGTTTGTCAGCAATTTCCAGGTTAGTTAAAGCCTTTGGTCTCAGTGCTTACTCTCTTTTACTTGTGAGTATAGAGACATCCCTGAGTTTCTCAGGATGATGATCCAAAACTGGGCTCAAGAAAAGGTCCAACTTATTCCTAGCCTCTGCCACGTTATCACAGGACTTGTAGTCATAGTCAGCTGAAGTCACCTATTAGTTAGAAGCTTTGGAGAAATGCCAAGTTAAAGTCAAGCCAGGATATGTTTTCTTTTTCTTTCTTTCTTTCATTTTTTTAAAATTGTTTATTATCAGAGGGAGTATCTACTTGCCAGAGACACACACGCACACACAAAGGAATAGGCAAAAAGGACAACCTCCAGTGGGTGTGGTTACACCCCAATTACTTCTCCATTTCTCCATCCTGTAGAGATTCAGGCAGGCATGTACAGGTGCCAGGATTATATTTCAGATGATCAGGGTTGGGATTTAAAACTTCATAGGGTAACAATGTGGGATTCAGATCCTTTAACCACCTGACCATGGAGCTTGTCCAGTTACAATTTAACTCTTACCTTTTTATACTTTGGATTATTTTCCCACACAGATACAATTGGACTTCAGAACATTTTCCTCCTAACCAGCACACATCTAAAGGATAGAAATCTAGTTTCATCACTCAGTCTTAACCTCTATGAATCTTAGTCTCCATATCTATAAATTAAGAGCAGAAAGAATGCCTTTAAACATTCATGTGAAGATTTGTCAAGACATAGTAAGATGTGACTATATAGCACAATACCTCATATATTGATTGTCTCTGAATTCAAACACTCAGTTCCTTCTCATTGTTTTCATTTTACATTTGTTTCCTTCTTTCTCTCTTGCTTTTGAAGTTATTTTCCATACAAATGAAAGTATTAATATTTTTGACAATATATACTTTTTCTGTACCCAGTACAGGGTTTTATCACAGAGTTCATGGGAAATGTGTATTATGAAACAGCAGATGGTATAACGGTTACATCACTGGATTGTCACATATCCGAATGTAGTTCAAGTCCCAACCCTGGTGGCCTGAAACTTAGGTCTGGTGCAGGCACTTGCATGCCTAAAATCCTGAAAGGAGAATGGAGGAGAAGGGGTTGCTGCATGGTCACACCCCGCTGGGGGTGATTTCTCACTATCTTTCTGTTTCTCTCTCTGTCTCTCTGGTGAGTGCACGCACTCTGTAGCAAAAATCTCTCTAAAAAACAAACGAACAAACAAACAAAAAACCCACAAAAATACAAGAAGGAACTTGCAGGTGGCTTGGTAGTTAAGGGTGCTGGACTCCCACATGACTAGCCATGGTTTGAGTCCCAGACCTGCAGCTTGCTTTCTCACTTTCTATCTCTCTCTGTCCTTCTCTGGTCAAAATAAAATAAATAAATGAAGTTAAATAAAATAATTATTCTTTAAAAAAAGAAAACAAAAAGGAAAAGTATGCTTGAATTTCAAATTTTTATGGCACCAAAAAATTAATAGTTCAATTTAATTTTCCATAAACTTTTGAAGACCTCTTGTGTAACTTAACAGGCATATCTCAATTATTAGCAGGAGTGATACTGAACATAGGTCACAAAGACTGTCATATAGATACCAACTATCTATCAAAATGGACACTAATTATAAACTAACAATCATGCAGCTAGACCAGTGGTTGAAAATTCAGGCCTACATCCATGAGGTTTTAATATTTTGATTATAATTTTAGTGTATTTTTGGTTTAAAATTTTTCTCTGACCTATAAGCCAAAACTTCTCTGTAGCTGGCACATATGACTATGGTCAAATTTTTTTGTTTAGGGCTGGTCTTTATGTTTAGATAGCAAAGCACTTACCTGAGAAGTTTTTAAATATTTTGAATTTCCCTGCTACTTATTAGTCATATAAAAGTGTATTTTCAGTATTCTAGATCATGGATCTTTTAAATTAATTTCTGTTAATTGTATGTAGGAGAGAGAATGTGAACTAGCTAATAATTTCTTTGCTGATTCTTATTTTCAGCCTAACTTATAATTTTTATTTTGATATTCATGAGCCTTAGAAGAATATGTATTTCATAACAGTTGAGTTGTTAAGCCTGTTCATTTTCTAGTTTATATCTTAAAATACTTTTCTGTTTTTGCTTTCAGTGTATGACACAGACACGTTATTTCAGTGTCTTTACTGAGGATTTTTTTTTGAGACTTAATATAATTCCTAAATTTTACTGGTTCAGAGGCCAACAGGTAGTATAGTGGTTGCAGGATTCCCACATGGCCAAAGGTGGTTTCAGTCCCAGATCTGGTGTTTGAAATTCACTCCAGGCACATGTGTGTGGGTGCCCATAATCCCAGGAGAGTGGAGGAGAAGGAATTTCCATCACAGTCTCTATCTGTCTCTCTCTCCGGGAAACACACACACCCTAAGACAAAAACATCTAAAAAAAATTTTTTTAATGTTTCATCAAGAGCTTTTTATGTGAAACTATAAATTACTGAATTTTAAGAACAAGAACTACTGCAGCACTTTGAACCCCTCATCTATATTCATTGCAGCCTTATTCACGATTGCTAAGACATGGAACCAACCCAAATGCCCACGAACAGATGAATGGATTGAAAAACTGCACATATGCTCTCTGGAATACTATTCAGCCATAATAAACAACAAGACCCTGGCTTTTCACAGAAAGTGGGTGAATATGGAAGATTTACTGCTGAATTAAGGAAGCCAGGCTATAAAGGAGAGACGTTGCAAGTCCCCACTTAATATATACAGAGTGTCTGCACTCTATGACTGAAACCGATTGACAAAAGGATATAGAAACACAGTGAATGGTTGTGAATACCAGATATAGTGTGGTGAAGGAGGAGAGTCCAAGGAAGGACATTTAGATGAAAAATAGAGAGGCAAAGCATTAATGGGACAAAAAAATGTGATTTTATCTGTTGAAGATAATTTTATAGTAGTATCAGCTGGACTAGGGTACATTTCTATGTAAACATGTTGGAATATTCACTTCATAAGCTAAATAATGTGATTGAATGTATAAAAGAACAAGAAATAAAAAAATAAATAAATTAGTTTTAAAAAAGAAATCATTATGAAATAAAAGTATTGACTACTATTGGATTCTGACATAAGCTGAATGCCGTCCTCATTTAAGGCACTACATTAGTAGTAGGGATATTAAAGAAAAAAAAAGCAAGTTGCAGTTTAACTAGCGCTAAAGAAACTAATAGAAACCAAGTTACTGGGTACACAAATAACTATGTTATGAGACATAATTTGTGCTATGAGAAAGGAAATAAACAGAATACCTAATAAACATGTGGGAAACAACACATCCTTCTGTATAAAAACAATTAAGATTATCTTTTTTAAAAAATAGATGATTTTTTCTCCAGTACAGGAAATGGAAATGTGCATCACTAGCATTATGCAAGATGACTCCAAATCTCCAGGGAAGAAGCCCAAATGAGATTTTCCATGAGAGTTATGCAAAAAGAAGACAATGTCATCTCCCAAGTTTTTCTAGTACCTCTTATGCCATTCTAATATTTAATTCTCCCATGAAACAAAACAAACGTTTTAGCCTGCCATCACCCAAAATCAATGCTTACTCACTTGAAGACAAAAAAAAAAAGGTAATTACTAGAATTTTATGAATTTACACAGAAACGATTTAAATAAATCTGAGTCGAGGTGGTGACACAGTGGTAAAGTGAACAGTTTTAATTTGAATGTTACAGGAAACATGAAAATATATTTATCATCTTATAAATGATAAATTCTCTTTATAAAGAAAGCTCTCGAAGAAATGAAGAATATTCTAAATACAAAACTGAATTGTAGTTGCTAACACATCATTATAAAATGAAAAGAGAAAAAAGAAATAGTTCAGGGTTAAACCACAGAGTAAAAATAAAATTTTCAAACATAAGGGAAAGGAAGGTCATGGGACCAGCAGGTGCCATGGGGGCTAAGGGAGCTCGATTCCCACATGGCTGACAGTTCTATTACCAGACCTGGAGGCTTGATATCTCTCTTTCTCCCTTTATGATCCAATTAAAATAAATAAATAAAGTTAAATAAAATAATTCTTTAAAAACAAAAGAATTACCATCACCTTGGTTAAATAGACTGTTTAAAATGCCACTACATCTTTTACTTATTATAGTGCTTTTGTGGTGAGGTTCATGTTCTCATATATGAGTATAGTAATATCCCTTTTGGTTATTATTTCCTTAGTATACTTTTTCCATCTTTTTTTTTATTTATTCTTTACTTTTTCCATCTTTTATTTCAATTGTAATTTTATTATACATTAATATTCTCTTAAAAAGAGACCAATTTAAATAAAATATAAATTTATTATCTGTTTAAAATAAAAAGTTATGTATAGAACAATGTTTCTATTAAATCATAATTTTAGCCCATTTACATTGATTTTTATTGTTGTAGGCATGGGTTGTTGCTAATAGGAGTTTGCTTCAGTATGTGTTTAGTAGTCTTTTATTGTAATTCAGGTTTTTTGTGGGAATCTTGTATGACTAAGCTGAAGATGATTTCCTCCAAAGAGCACTTAAATCCACTTTTTCTGGGTATAAGTGGAAGTGACTTGAAAGGTGAAGGGTTACTGCTATTCCACATGTTGCAATGTATTAGAAAATGATTAATATTTAATTTAATATTCACAGCAATTGATAATGTACTTACTGTAGAGTACAAAGTGCTGGTTCAAACACCCTTGCTTGGGCTTCCTAAGAGATTTTCAACACTTTGCTTTTCCTTACCAGTGTATTTTAAAATCAGAAGCACATTTCATTTCCATAGTTAGAACAGAAACGTATTAGTAACAAGCAGTCAAAATATTTCTATCATATGTTTTGAATTCTGATGGAAAATTTGTCATTAATTTATTCCTTCTGAACTTTGTGTCTGACCTTTGAATGTTGAGTCACATAGTGACAATCAGAATTTATATTCTAAGAGAAGAGTTTTTTCCTATCTAGCAGGTATTTGACGGCAGCTTTTACATCCTTGTTCCGCAGACTGTAGATGAGTGGATTGAGTAGGGGAGTCATGCCTCCATAAAAGATGGAGATAAGTGCGTCAATGATGTCTTGATTGTCTTTGCCATCAGATGTTTTAGACTTGGGCTTAGCATACATGAAGAAAGTGGTTCCATAGAATATAATCACCACTGTCAGGTGGGCTGAGCAGGTGGAAAAGGCCTTGCGTTTTCCTTCAGTGGAAGGGATCTTCAGAATGGTAGCAACAATAAACATGTAAGAGATAGAAATGACAAGCAGTGGAATAACTAGAACAACCAGATTTGATCCTGTCATGCTGATCACATTGATGGAAATATCTGCACAGGCTAGTTTCAGGATAGCCAGAATTTCACAGACAAAATGATTAATGACATTATTAGCACAGAATGGTAATTGCAGTGCAAGAGATGTCTGTATAATGGAGTCAACGAGCCCAGTGAGCCATGATACAGTGGCCATGGACACGTAGGCACCCTTGCTCATGATGACAGGGTATCTCAGTGGGTAGCAGATGGCCACATAGCGGTCAAGGGCCATCATGCCAAGAAGCACGCACTCTGTCACCCCTGTGGCAAAGGAGAGAAACATTTGTGCCATGCACCCAGAGAAGGAAACCCTTTTCCTTACAGTGAGAAAGTTGTCGAGTGCTAGTGGGACAGATGAGCTTGTGTAACAAATGTCCAGGAAAGACAGATTGCAGAGGAAGAAATACATAGGGGTGTGCAGGCGAGAGTCGTAGATGATTACTGAGATAAGGACTCCATTTCCAAACAGGATCATCAGGTACATCCACAAAATTAGCACAAAGAAAATGGTCTGGAGCTTTGGATGGGCTGAAAGCCCCACCAGAACAAATTCTGTCAACACGGAATCGTTGGTCCTTTCCATATTATGTATACTCTTTCTCCAACTGAACTCTATATATGATAAAACAGATCTGTTAATACAAGGTATGTGAAAGCTGCTTCTTATAATGTGGTGAAAAGGGAACTTTCCTACACTGCTGGCAGGAATGTTAATTAGTATAGTCATTGTAGAGACCATAGGAAGGTTCCTCAGAGACCTAAAAATAGAACTACTATATGATCCTCCAGTTCCACTCCTGGTATCTACTCACAGGATAAGAGTACACTCAATTGGACAAGTACTTGCACATTCATGTTTATTGGAGCATTATTCACAATTGCTAAGATGTGGAACCATCCCATATATCCATGA
Source organism: Tupaia belangeri chinensis (assembly GCF_000334495.1). NCBI lineage: Eukaryota > Metazoa > Chordata > Mammalia > Scandentia > Tupaiidae > Tupaia > Tupaia belangeri. The sequence goes on along the minus strand of NW_006159776.1, from coordinate 50,287 downwards.
ACAGATGAATGAATTGAAAAAGTGTGTAAAATATACGCTATGGAATACTACTCAACCATAAAAAAACAAGACCCTGGTATTTGTTAGAAGGTAGATGAACATGGAAGACTTACTGCTAAGGGAAGCAAGCCAGACCATAAAAGATAGACATTATATGACCCCCCTCCCCTTAATAGATACCAAATGTTCATACTACCTGGTAGAAACTGAATGACTAGAATATTTAAAAGCACTGAGAAAAATTGCAGATACTAGAGACACAGGGGGAGGCCAGTGAAAAGTGGGGGAGACTGAGAGTAAGGGAATCAAAGGTAAAAAAGCAAAGCATTAGGAGACCCAAAAATGGAAAATCATTTGTTGATGATAACCTATACAGGTTATCATCATTACTTAATTCATAATGATATCTTTGGCTGGACTAAAATAAAGTGTATTCATGCTGGGAAAATTCATTTTATAATCTGTATGATAGACACTGGTTTAGTGTATGAAAATAAATTTAAAAAATGAAAATTATATCTAATAAATGAATAATTAAATAGGTAATTGATTAAGAAAAATAAAACCATTGCATTATTAGGGAAAAAATCATATTTTGCATCATGCAATTTGTATTTGGATACAACAAATAAGTGTGAGGAAAATTTCTTGCCGAAAGTCCAGGCCATTTAGAGCAGGAATCCTAACCTGATACTTTCAGAGATAAAGAAGACACATTGAATTATAGTACCTTTGGATGCCAAATTCTTTTACTGCTATTACAAGTTCTGCTACTTAAACCATTGATTGCAAATCAATGACCTGCATTCAGCAAATGAATTTGCTTTGTTAGGGAGTAACTGAACTGTTTTAAAATTTTAATTAGAGAGTAACACTTTAAAATCAGGAAATATGATATAAAAATCTGTACATTTAGTTTCTTTTTAAGTAAATTAAAATATTCTAAAACTTAGGACCTCTTTCAGTTATGGAATTCAGCCAAAAGTGACCTAATGGATTTGAATCATGTCTCTCCACTTAAGAGTACTCCCCTTACTTTTTTATCTCTTGTGACTGGAGGTGACTATAACTTAATTAATATATTATAAAATGAATGTTTTGTAAATTATGTTTTTAAATTTTATTTATTGATTCATTTATTTTAATTTGATGAGAGAGAGAGAGAGAGACAGAGAGAGAGAGAGAAAGCCACCAGGTCCAGGACTCAAACCATGTGGGAGTGTCCAGCACCTTAACCACCATGCCACCTGCTGGTCCCCATAATTAATATATTATACAAATTGGTCTCATCATCTTATATGTATTTGAAATTTTGAGCCACGACTGCAGGGTTGACTTCTCTATTAGGCACAGTAAGCCAGCCATATTGTGAAAAAAACAAAGGAAATGCTTTCATTTCTTTTCAAATCTAAGGAAAAAATAGAACCTTCAAGTTTCAATAGATAATATTTATATGTTCTTCCTCATTATACCAATGAGGAAGTAAAATAAATTTTTAATAATTTTTTTGTGGAAGACAGTGTCCATGAAGGCAAAAAAAGTGCCTAGGTTCCTTAATTGTGGACCCATGTGGTCGAGTATCTTTTCCAAAGCTCAGTCTAGTGTGCTGGTGGGCTAGTAATGGCTGTATATCTGCCTATAACCTTTTTGAGAAGAGCCTCATTAAGAAAAAGAGGAATCTTTATATTCCTCTAGCATCCTCTTCGATATGACAAGAAAGTGTGTTATCAATTAAATGTTTGATTTTATTTAACTTACATGAATTGAAAGTATTTATAATTTGATTATGAGTAAAAAGATATACATTGTAGCCTCCACCTAAGTTGTTTATTTTCAGATCATGCTAGAATTTATCACTTAAGGATCAACTGTACTAATAATGCTTTCATTGAAAACATATGTTTACTAAACCAGTGATATTCTGGCAAATATAATTTATACAGTATCATGAAACTCAGGAAAGGAGAGTTTCTCTGTTGGGAGTTAACTTTGGATTGCCAGAGAGTAGAAGACACTATTCCTTCAGTTGTTTTTCACTCTTCCTCCGTCAACTAAGTTCTTAAGAGTTCTATGGGGCATAGAAAACCACCAATGTAATAAGTAAAAAGTAATATTAATAGTCTGCATTTTCAGTCATTTTATTAATAAAAATAAAATAGCAATTTATGGATTGATTACTCTATGCCAGTTATATTTTTAAATGTTTTTATTCATCAAACACAAGAAAATAGGGACTATTTTTGTGTAAAGTAAGCATTATCCTGGCTCAAACATTTGCTGTACATCACCAGTAAATCATGGTATGAATAGGCTGAATATAAAAGTATTGTTTCAAGAGACATAGAAAACGTTTTTGGTGCAGTGTAATTCATAATTCTGAAGTTCATAAGTAGAGGGTAACTTCCTAAACAGATATATCTAAATCTATGTCAACTATCTATTAGCTAACAGTCAATGAACACAGTTCATACATTCTTCTTATAATCTGAACTAAAGAGACCCACTCTCCAGCTACTACAAAATATAGACTTGGAAGTCTGGTTCAAATCATTAGAAAAGAAAATAGTGGAAATAGCTTTTTTAAAAAATCAATATAATTTTTAGTAAAGAAGAGAAAAATTAGTAAAAGTTCAAGCTATCAGATCCATGGAAAAGCCTATAATTCTCTCTAGACTGAGAGATAAATGATTAGAAAACCTAATAGAGCCAAATGTAATAGAATTAACAAAATGATAAAGATTATAGGCTTTATCTTAACAAATCATGCACAAGACTTACAGAAATCCTTTAAAAATAATAATAAAGTATGAATAGAATATGAGAAGTTGAAGAGGGTAACACATTAATAGACTGGATAAAAAATTAAGGCTGCGGGCCAGCAGCTGATGTAGCAGGTGATGCACTGGACTCCCAGGTAGCCAACTGCAGCTCAAATCTGGACCAGGGAACTTGAAACTCATGTAGGGCTTATGTGCATGTGTGCCCAAGACCCTGAGAGGATAATGTAGGAGACGGAATTACTGTGTGGTATGGCCATTCCCCATTTGAGGTGATTTCTTGATTTCTGTCTTTCTGTCTCTCCAGTGACTGTATGCACCCTATAGCAAACATCTCTAAAAATTTATATATAACTTACTCCATTCAAAATTTATGGTTTTTTTTGAGGAATATTAGTATTTATTTCAACATGTATATGGAAGAAGAAAGGTACACAATTTGCGTAGTCAATTTTATAAAAATATGAAGAGCATTTATTTTTGAAACACACTATAAACCTGTAGTGATAAAAAAATAATGATAATGGGGCAAGGAAATTTAAATTATCCAATTGAAAAGAAAAGAGATTTTAGATATAGACTCATGAATATATAGAAACATTATATACAATAAAACTGTTGCCCTAAAGCCATGGTAAAATGAAAATTTAGTCAATCATGGTAGGAAAATGTCTTAACATATGCAAAAAATTGTGTCCTTTGATTACCTTACATAAAGGTGAAAGTAAGATGGAATGAATTTAAATCTGAAAAATACAATGATTAGATTCATAAAAAAGAAAAACCTAGAAGATATTTGTGAATTAAGTGGAGGAAAAAGCTTTTAAAACAACCTAAAAGATCTTTGTGAATTAAGTGGAGGAAAAAGCTTTTAAAAACAAAACTCAAATGGAGTAAACTACGTTGCAAAACCTCGTGTACACAAAATATCTGGAATAGGCACAAATAAAAGAAAAAAGAAAAAGATCAAACCTATTGCTAATGAGAAAGATAAAATTTTAAGCCTACAGAAAATTGGTCCAAGGATATGAATCAGTGATTTGCTGAAGCAGTTTCTTAAATGGCTGAAATGTACATAAAGATGCTCAAACTTAGAAAATCCGAAAAAAAAGTAGGAACTTATTAAGCATTCAAATTTGATATTATGTAGAAATATTATAACAGAAAATTTTAAAAATGTCCATTAAAGGTTCAAAAGTATGCATACAAACAAATGTGAGATATCATTTAGTTTATTAGAAAAGTATGATTCCAAATACTGGTAAGCTCAGGGAACATGCAGAATTCTGATGGGAACAGACACTGATATACTGAAAAGCTCTCTGCCTATATTAAAATTGGATAGGACCTAGCAATTCCAGTTCTTGCAATGTGTACTGGATAAGCTTGTTCACAGGAATATAAGAGAAAAACATGCCAGTGTTCACGATTGCATTGTTTGTGACAAAAGGAGGTCACCTGGATGTTCATCATTAGTGCAATGGTTCAATCATATATTTTTCATATGATGGAACTTAATTTGGAAGTTTGGAACAAATGTATAAGACATCCAGGCAGCACATAGATTGCTGGAAAAGTGTTGAAAAAGTAAGCAATATTATGATTTAGAGCACTAAAATTTATATTAATTAAAAATTCTTATTTCCCTAGATACATACATTGTTAGACACAAGAGGTACAATTTTAGGATCAAAAGGACAAGGTTATTGGAATGAGTGCTTGTTTATTAACATAGGAGACTTTAAAGAATGTGGAAAATAATGCACAGAGAAGGAAATTAAACACACAGGACATACACAAAAGTATATGAGGACAATATTGAACATATGTCAATGAAGAACCTTGGCTAAGAAATGTGGTTATAATTAAAGGGACTATCTGAAATGTAAAAATAAAACTAAATTATGACACCATAAAAACACACTTAGTAAGTTGGAGGAAAATTCAAGGCACTTAAAATACATGCTAAACAATTAGATCAGATTACAAAAAAAAATTATTTTTAAAATTTTTTATTTATTTTTATTATTCCTTTTTTATTTACTATATGGCATGTGTGCTCACCAGAGAGAGAAAGAGAGTGATAGAGTTAGAGAGAGAAAGTAGAGAAAGCAAGCCACCAGGCCTGGGACTCGAACCACAATTCAATATATGGAAGTCCAGTGCCTCAACCACCACACCACCTACTGGCCTCTAAACATTTTTTAGAACAAAGATTTTAACCAAACTAAAGACAAAAAATTAAAATCAGTCATAGAATGGATAGTTAGTCATGAAAGTCAACAAGAGTTAGTCTCCTGGGTCAAGGGGAGGCAATGTTTATCCAAGAACTTTAAATCTTGTGATCCCTTTGAAAAAGTTATGATTATTGTGGAGATAGATTTCTATGGCATTTGCATTAGCCTGATTACACTTTATATGCTATTTATATAAGAAACACTCTTGGGAACCAGCAGTTAGTGTAATGGCTATGTCGCTGGACTCCCATGTAGTCGACCGCGGTTCATGTCCCGGACCCGGTGGCTTAGAACTCACGCTGGGCACGTGTGCATGCATGCCCCAGATCCCGAGAGGAGAATGGAGGAGAAGGGATTGTGGCGTGACCATCCCCTCTGGGGGGTGATTTCTCACTTTCTGTCTCTGTCTCTCTCTGTCTGTCTGGCGAGCGCATGCGCCCTATAGCGAAAACCTCTCAAAAAAAAAAAAAAAAAAAAAAAAGAAAAGAAATACTCTTGATTTGACTCAGCGCTCCCTCTCTGATGACAAAGTGGCCTCCGGGTAACCTGCACACGATAGAATGTAAAGAAATTCAGTGGCTGCTCCCTTTTGCCATTTCTGTTTCTCGTGTCATTCTGCGGTATTAGAGTATGTGTGATCTGGTGTGACTGTCCCCCTGGGAATGACATCCAGTGTCTTTTTGTTTAACAAATCAGTTTGAAATCTGTGGGGCCAAGACATTTGGTCCAACATGATAAGTTGTGTTGGTACAAAGTCCACCCATTTTTCCCTAGGGAAAATCACACATTATTCAACCTCTCATACAAACATACTGCCTTCAAATAAGAGGAGATCATCTGAGAGAAGGTGAACACATGATTTCATCACATAAATTAAATTTGGTCCTGATGAGCAAAGGCTTAATAGTGTGAGGTATTGAATCGAAGCCAAAATGCATCAATGGGACATCTAGACATGAAAATAATGTATAGTTCAGTAGCTGGGAAGGGGGGAAGAGGAATCTGGTAGGCTGATATGTGACATATTCTAAATGTAAAGTTAAAGAATTATAATTTATTCTCCAGGCAACTGAAAACCACTGGTTCTGACCTTGGGATATTAAGGATGACAGTATACAAAAAAGATGATGGTAGGGACATTCTTCAGGGTCATGTACTATTATCACCAGTATTCACCATGATATGTGTTTTGTAGGTCTCTAATCACTGTTTTACAGGCCAATGAGAACCTTACTGAAATTTATCTTCTTTTGGAAATAGACACATAGTACTTCATTTTAGGTCAAGTTGATATAAAATGTTTCACTTTTCTTGGCTAATAGGTAATTCTCACATTTCTATGAGTTCTCAACTTAGTCCTATAATAGGGAAACCTAAAGTGTATCTAGTTTCAGTCTGAAGTAAACATTAAAGTTCTGCTGGGTCCTTCACAACTTGGTGTCAGTGGATTCTTTCAGTTAATTCCTAGAGTCATTACAGTCATATGTTGCTTACCCATGAGGATACTTTCTGAGAAATGGGTCATTAGGTAGGTGATTCTGTGGTACAAACATCATAGAGGATATTTACACAACCCTAGTTAATATAGGCCACTAGACACCTAGGCTGCATGGTATAATGTTTTTTTTGTGTATTTGTTTTTTTACTTTTTTTTTGGAGAGGTTTTTGCTATAGGGTGTGTGTGCTCACCAGAAAGACAGAGAGAGACAGAGAGATAGAAAGCAAGAAATCAACCCCCAGGGAGGATGGCCATGCCACAATCCCTTCTCTTCCATTCTCCTCTCAGGATCTTGGGCACACATGCACATGAACCTGGCATGAGTTTAAGCCACCGGGTTGGGGACTTGAATCATGGTCGACTACATGGGAGTTCAGCAACATAACCATTACGCTAACTTCTAGTCCCAAGGCTGTATGGTATAATGTTATGAGACTATCATGGATATAATGTTTCTTGTTGACTGAAATGGCATTATATGCATTGTAACATAACTAATATTAAGTGCCTCATTGTGTCTGTGTTTTCCAGTTTCTTTCATTTTTGAGTATAAGAGACACTTCACCAGAAAACCACAGAAAAACAACAATATCCCTAATTGATGTCCTGTCAGGTCATAAAATCTAGCCCTTCTATTTTTCATGCATTCATTTATTATTACTATTACTATTACTATTTTAATTTTTAAAAATCTTTCCATTTTCTTCTTGTCCTGTACAAAGTTCCATGAACTGTGTGTCTAACAGAGGCTCATTAGCCTGGACTGAGTCTAACTGTTACCATATATACTAAGTTTACTACAGATAGAAATTTTAAGAAAATTATTTGGCTAGAAGGCATGATATGCTCAAAGAGAAAGACATAGAGACAGAGAAGGAAAATGAGACAGCACCTTCTGTGGGGGATGACCATGCCACAATCTCTTCTCCTTCATTTCTTCTTTCAGAATTTTGGGCAAGAGTATACAGGGAACCATTTTATTTTTCACTGGGCCAGTTTGGGAACTTAAATGGTGCAGTTGGTCATCTGGGATCAAGTCACCTTAACCACCATGTTAGTGACTGGAATTAGAAGATGTAAGGTCCAAAGTTACATTCTTAGGCAAAGAATAAGTAAGGGATAAAGAAGCACTTATAATCGCAATCCTTGTCCAAAGAAATCCAGAAAGGGTTAATGGAAGAGATCGTTTATGTTTAATCATCTTTACAGAATTTTATGTAATATAAACTTCATTCATACTTAGATATAGAAATCACATTTTTCTTTTTTATAACCTGAATCATATAATTATTTTGAATATACCAATAGTAGTGATATATCTCAGTGATGTAAAAATCTTGTAAAACATAGCAGACAAGGAAACTGGTGACAATGGTCAAACTACTGTATTGTAAGTCTACATATTTGGGACAGGAAATTAATTTTCTTAGCAAGTTATATGCCCAATAATAGTGATAAAATTCTTTAGCTCCTGAAGAAAATGAGAAATAACACACATGATTTGTGATAGTTTCTAGGTTAGATGCCAGAGAAAATAATCTAATGTTCTCACGTATCTGCTAGGGTAATGGGGTTAAGGCGCAAAATAAATGTTTATTAAAAAGCAGGTATGACATTGGGAAACAAAGCAGAACTTAATTTTAGAAAACCTAGTTTTGAAACTTAGTTTTGATCTCCCACGGCCAGCCCTTGACATAGCAGTTCCGTCACTGGTATTTGCTGACCCGTCTCCAAGTCTTGGACCTGATGGCTTGAAACTAGTGTCAGGCTCATGTACATGCATGCCCAACATTCTGAAAGGAGTAGAGAACGATTGTGGCATGACCATCCCCCCTGGGGTGTGATTTCTCACTTTTCATCTTATTGTCTCTATTTCTCTTTCTCCTGTGAGCACACACACCCTATGACACAAACTTCTAAAACAAGAAACTCTTGAATTCTTGGAAGCTCCTTTTTTGTTTTTGTTGTTTAAATGATGCCAATTCCTACCTAAGAATTTGTTGTGAATATTACTCAGACCGTGGTGTAAAATATAACACAAAGTCTCTATGACATTAAATGACAGACTTGATAGATGAAAAAAGTGACGTATACAGCATTTCTCCCTTATTCACAAGAGATCAGTTACAAGATCCCCAATGGATGACTTAATTGTGGATGGTACCAAACCTTATATACACTATGCTTACAAGTAAGAGATTAACAATAATAACTATTAATAAAATAGAACAATTATACTAGTACTGTAATAAAAGCTGTGTGAATGTGCTGTTTCTCTCTCTCTCTAAGTATCTTACTTTACTATAGGAAAGTAGTAAAGTTATAGAACCATGGTTGACTGTGAGTAGCAAACTATGGAAAGTGGAGCTGTGGAATTAGAGATGATAGGGATGATAAGGGATATAGCCAGTTATAGCATATAACATAGATATCTGTAATTTGAGAAAGAATATTCACAAAACAAGAAGAAACGTAATATTGTTTATGTACCTCTGGCCTTGAGGAATGACTTCCTTACCTGAATTGAAGATGTCTTTTTCCTTTACATTCTCAAAAAATTCTCTCCATTTTAAGCAATCATTTATGGGATGAAGTAAAGGGACCTAAGTGACCTTTAGATAGCAACCAGTGTTCTGTAATTACTTTTTTCATGTTTTCCACTTACCTGTAGTTTATTCTTCAGATAAAATTGGTAGATGAGGCTATCTAAAATATTACCACTCTTAGACCTAGAGTTTCTGTTTCAGTCTTGGAAAAAGTTGTATAATGTCTTGTTGTGAGTGCCGTTGTGGTTCTCACATTCTGAGCTTCAGTAACATCCTCCAAAGGACCACCCATTAGCACTACAAAACAATTTAAATTATTTTGGGATGAGCCTGGGAGAGGCCCAATATTTGCAATGACTTAAAGTTAGGAGTGTAAACACAGAGGATTAAAAACTTTCCAACACTCCAGGGAGACTGTTGTAAGACCCAATTATGTCATATAATTGGTATATTGTTCTAATGCAGTTTGGAAAAGAAATGTATTGCCATCTATCATAGACTATTTCGTGCTGCCTTCGACTGGGTAATATATAAAGAATAACCCCCCCCAATGTTTTAGAGACTGGGAAATGTAAGGTTGAGAGACCTGTGTCTGGCAAGGACTTCTCACTGGGACATCCCATGGTTGAGGGCAGAAGGGCAAAAAAGAGGTGGCAGGCAAGGAGGGCAGCCACACTCATTCCTCATCCTTTTATCTAGAACACACTCCAGCAATAACAAACCCATTCCGATAACAGGTTTAATCTCTTCATGAGGATAGAGTCCTCACAATCCACTCATATCTTAAAGAGTTCATCTTTCAATACTGTGAGTTAGGAGTTAAGTTCAACACATGAACTTTGGGGGGAACATTCACACCATACCACTTTGTACATTACCACAATATTCTCTGACTCAAATAGATGGGAAAAGTCTTTAGTACCTATTTTAGAAGATTTTCTAACTCAAATAGACAGAAAAAGTTTTTAGTACCTTTTTTTTTCATATCTGATATTATTGGGAAACTTCCCATGAATACTACCGTAAGTTGCTCTCATATGCATACCACTTTAAAATATTTGGTGGGTTCTCAGAATAGTCTAATGTGTTTATGCAGTTCTTCTATTACACATACATAAAGCCTGAGACTATGGAAGTTGAAATAGCTTAATAAAGATTGTCTAGTCATTATATGAAAGTGTAGAAAAGATTTTAAGTCCAGATTTTGTGACTGAAGGTCCAGAAATCTATGTGGATCACTGCCCCATCTCTCATGTATAAGAGCCCATGATGAGCTTTTACAGTGTTGCATTTCCGCTCTGTAATTAAATGTGTGCAGTAAAGTTAGGTTAGAAAGACTGAAAAATATATGAATGTCAAGACTCTATTTGCTCTCTAGATCAAAGTCAGAGTTGAAAGACATAGAACAGAATTCAACCTTCTTTCCTCCCTCCATGCCCTCTCCTTTTCTTTTTTGTCCCCCATCTTCCTTCCCTCCCTTACTTCAATGAGAGAGAGACAAAAAGAGAGAGAAACAAGTAACTCAACAGGGTTTAATGCCATAATTCCTCTCCCCCCAACTCCAGTCTTCAAGCCATCTACGGTGATGGGTATTTATGTGTGTGCCTATTGTATACATATACATCGAAAAACAAACTCTGAGGACAAGCAGGTGGCATGGAGGTTAAGGTGTCTGGATTCCATGTGGCTGACTACTTGGTTTGAGTCCTGGACCTGGCTGCTTGAAAAACTTATTGGGTGCATGTGTGTACATACCCAAAATCCTTAGAGGAGAACAGAGGAGAAGGAATTGCAGTGGCAAACCCCTGGGGTGGGAGGCTTGATTTCCTATGTTCTTTCTCTCCCTAGCTCTCTTTCTCTGTGCCCTATAACAAAACTAAAAACCAAAACCAAAACACACAGCAAAACAAAAACAAAACTGAAACCCTGATAGACCATATAGCCTCCTGCATTGCAGTATTGTGTTACTGCTGCATCAACAGCTGGGCCAGAATGTAACTTTTTTCTAAAAACAACTCCTATTTGACTTTTTTAAAACAGTATTTATTCAATTTTATTTATTTGTTCATTTATTTTATTTTATTTTATTTATTTTTTAAAATTTATTTGTTTACATTCATTCACTGTACATCATCAGCATACAAAATGAGATTTTCCATCCAGAGTACACTGTATATTGTCTCAATCAAGCACATCAACATACATGTTATTGTCAACAAATAATTTTCCATTTCTTGTTTCCTGTATGTTTTGCTCCCCCCCATCCTTGATTCCCTATCTCTTACCCTCAGCCATCTCTCACTCTCTTCCCACACTGTCTCTGATATCTGTGTTTACTTTCTATACTGTGTTCCCCCCATTTTTTATTGAATTACTAGAGATCTTAATTAATCTAAATATTTTCATAGCAAACACAGCTGATATATACATTTCCATGAACACAAGTCTAACTTTAGGTATCCTATAAAGTATCACCTAGCTGGGGCTATATATCTTAATTGCAGTCATCGAATGGATTTTTTTTTTCTGAAAGTTTTTTTTGTAACTTAATTTACATTCTTTCCCTAAGCATCATCATAGCATACAAAATATGCTTTACCATCTAGAATATACTGCATAGTGACTTAATCATGCATATTATTATGCAAAATTTTCTACCCCTCTTTCTGACCCTCTGTCCTTTCCCACCCTCTTCTCATACTGTCTCTGGTGTCTACAATTGTCTTCTATTCCTTTTCCACCCACATTGTATTGATCACACAATTTCTTAAATAATCTAACTACT